>NC_133935.1:59826609-60144109 GCF_031877795.1 Strix aluco
TTGTACAAGATCTTCACTGAACATTCTTTCTTCATTCGTAGTTTTATGTGCATGAAAAAGAAGAAGCTATTCTGTGACATCTGCAGTATTTACCCAGCTACTGACCTAAAATGCAGGTGTGCACTGATTTAGTACAGACAGCATAATCCGCTCACATAGTTCTTCCTGTGTTTCTACCAGAAAAATGCAGTCCTAAAATGGGAATACATTTTTACCCATATCAGGTGTCAACATCAGCAGGATAAGCTATGATAATATTGATGGTAAAATAAAGAAACATAACTGCACCATCCCAAATTGTGTTAGTATCACCTTATACTTCTGTGATTATAGAAGGCTGATCATGTGTATTGCAATTACAGTAACTGCTTTTGCACCACAAACTTGTAAAACTGAGTGGTAATAAATTTTCAATCATCTTTTTTTTGACTAGGTAGATATATAAACTGGGAATAACCTGCCTTCTACTGAATTTAAACATCAGTCACCTTTCTTTGACAAGCAAATAGCATGGCTTCAAATGAGTCAGCTGTCTGTACCTCATCCTAGTTCATATCTATCCATGAAGGGGATACATATCTGAATGGCAAACTGATACATGACCATGAATATTGCTCTTATAGCTGTTTAAGCCAGCCTTTGATTAACTGTAGAATGTTTATATTGCTTCAGTGTAAACATCTGCCACTTTTTTTTACTATCTACCAGGTGTATTGTAGTGCAGCACAATCATGTCACTAAGAAAGTCCTCATGTAAATAGAGAAAAATACTTGATGGATTTGTGGTCTAGATGCTTAATACTTTGACACTTTTTGTTATGGATATTTCTCAGAGCATATCCACTTTGTATTTTTCAGGAAGACTTAAATTTACTTTGCTCATTTTCCAAACTGGCTAAGCACATACCAGCTTCAGGGTGAAAGCTGAATTTAGCTCACTGTTCAGCCCAGGGCAATAAGATCTGTGGATGGGCTTGGCTTTGTGCAAATACACCTGCAACACTTTTAGTTGAACCAGAGAACAGGCAGAAGTGAACTTGGATGTGTTTTCAAAAAACACATAGATGTATTCTAAAACACCTGTGATCATCATTGAGTTTAAATATTTAAAAATGAATGCTTACATCACTGTGTAATGTTCAAAAACATATCTAGGATCGTGTGATCTGTTCTTTAGTTATTGACAAAACTGTGGTAGGAATAGGATGTGATTCAATATTTAGGTTTCTGTTCCTACATGAGAGTTATCTAACTGAACTGCCACTGCAGCCAATTCAATTTGGAAAGAAGTTTAGCTAAGCAGACTACATATGGTGTGCTGCCTAAACTTAAGCACCTATTTCCATTTGAGATGCCCTAAGATATTAAAGACATCAAGACAAAGGCTTGTAGGTGTGACTTAGGAATTCCAAGATACAGTATCCTTCTAGAGCAGCTGGAGGACAAGAAGGATAGTGTAAGACTTATAAGAAGTACTAAATGCCTGTTTTTACACAATAAAATCAAACCCTAAATATCTGATTTGGGATGAGCTAAGGTCTTGATTCACAAAGGTATGCAGTGTCATTGGACATGCCCCAAAGTACCCAAAACCTACACTTAGGACCTGCAAGATATCACACAAGACCCACAGGAGGCCTGCATCTTTTTTGGCTTGGCAACTAAAGGCCAAACGTGCTATTGCAGGGTATCACAAATGTTGCTAGAATCAACTGAGTCAAACCTAGATCTGCACTGATGGTAGCGAAAGCTTAGGTACCTTTCTTATGTAGATATGCAAATGTCTACATTTGCACCTAAGTGCCTTCTGGTTTCTTTATAAATATATATAATGGAGCACCTTACAATTGATTAGATTTCTTGCCCACATTGCTGCAATTGAGGTGGTGCTTCAGTACCCATCTACTATGGTGATTTTGCTTCATTCTCTAAATTCCAGCCTAAATTTATTCATTATTGGATTATGCCTATGTTTTCATGCTAACATGGTCCAGTAGCTCTTCTCCTTTCTTAGTGTTCATTTCCATGAGCTATTTATAAAGAATATTACATCCCCTTTCACTTTTTATTTTGCTGTGCTTAACAAACTGAATTGTTACTGATTCTCCTATAGGAGAAAGTCATGTATACTGCTCTGATTTTATGCTGGTCACTATAGATGTCACTGTCTCTCAGAATGCAGCTGTTTTACAGCATTTGAGCGCAACTGGTTTCTCTTAGGATGGGTCCATTATCTTGATATTATGATGATGACAAGAGGATATGACCTCAAGTTGCACCAATTTCTTCACCGGAAGGGTTGTCAAGCATTGGAATAGGCTGCCCAGGGAAGTGGTTGAGTTACCATCCCTGGAGGTATTTAAAAGATGTGTAGACATGACACTTAGGGACATGGTTTAGTGGTGGACTTGGCAGTGTTAGGCTTACAGTTGGACTTGCTGATCTTAAGGGTCTTTTCCATCTTAAATTATTCAATGATTCTACAATTGTGTGACAAGGCCAGACTCTTGGACTGCATTTTAGATTACTGTTACAAATCCTATAGCAGAAATGGCCACATGAAGATCTCTTTCAAACCTTTTTATTACAATATGGCAAAGATTTAACAGACACACCTGATACAAAGATTAGCCAAGAAGCATTGATGGATCTTTCTCTGTGTTCTGGATTAAGACAGTCTATGTCCAGATGAATGACTGAGCATATTTTTTGAGAACATTAAGCAGAGCTTATTTGAATTATTGATCATTTTACAGATGCATAAAGTTATGAAATGAGCCTTTTTAAAAAAACTTATGTGAATACAAGGGCAGAGGAAGCTGTTGTATATGGCAATTCTGAATGGAATTGCAGTGCTAGAGTCCACTAAGAGTAATTTTCATATCCACTATTTTGAATAGTGTAACTTGCCCTGAACTAGCCCCCCTTTTTTTTGCAGAAGAGGTTAACGTAACTGTTTCATATCTAACAACAAATACGTTCACTCCCAGATATGCTATGAAGCATGCAGAAAGTAGGTGGGGATGAAATTACATGATCTTCTAGGACACATAAAAGGAACATTTCTTCCTGTCTCTATTTCAGTGTTATCTATGATCACTGTTTTTGTTAACATATCCTAATGGAGCCAAGATCATATCACTCCCATACTCCTATATTCACTTCTGGTCTCTTTCTAAACCACTGTGTTGATCAAAATATTAAAAAGGACACAGGAGATAGTCCTAGGCAACAATTCTTGGTTATGTATTTTAATTTTCCCATTTGTAGTTATAATTTATACTTTTTTTAAAGTTGTTTTTAAGAAGAAGAAAATATTGATGAAACAAATGATAAAGACTTTTTACGAATTTCCAAACATTTAAAAAAAAAAGTCAAAGATTGAACTTTACATTTTTTAAAAATTCAGAATGAATTGAGCTAGTTTCACTGAAAAGAAGAAAAAAATATTCCAAAAGAAAACAGTGATTAATTTCAGATTTAACAAAATTAACCCAGAATTAAGTAAAACTTTTGTTGCTTATTTTTCCAGGAAAATTGAATCTTTTATTTACATATCCTTTCTTCTCCCTACTCCATAGAACATTAAGTGTATTAACATTAATATTAAAACTTTTTTTTTTTCTGACAAAACTGTTCATACTCTGGTGTCTTACCCTCTCTACAATGAAGCAGAAGACTTTTTGAGTGGAACTAGATAAGAACAGACATTATAAATCTTTTTTCTTCTTGCTTCTTTCAAGTACAAGTTCACAGAATCATAGAATGATTTGGGTCGGAAGGGACCTTGAAGATCATCTAGTTACAACCCCCCTGCCATGGACAGGGACACCTTCCACTAGATCAGGTTGCTCAAAGTCCCATCCAACCTGGACTTGAACACTTCCAGGGAGGGGGCATCCACAACCCACAACTGGGCAACCTGTTCCAGTGCCTCATTAGCCTCACAGTAGAGAACTTCTTCCTTACATCTAATCTAAATCTACTCTCTTTCAGATTAAAGCCATTTCCCCTTGTCCTATCATTGTATGCCCTTGTAAAAAGTCCCTCTCCAGCTTTCTTGTAGGCCCCCTTTAGGTACTGGAAGACTGCTATAAGGCCTGCTCTGGAGTATCCCCTTCTCCAGGCTGAACAAGCCAAACTCAGCCTGTCCTCATAGGAGAGGTGCTCCAGCCCTCTGATCATCTTTGTGTCCCTCCTCTGGACTTGCTTGAGCAGGTCCACATCCTCCTTCCATTGGGGGCCCAAGAGCTGAACGCAGTACTCCAGGTGGGTCTCATGAGAGTGAAGTAGAGGGGGAGGATCACCTCCCTCGACCTGCCACTCACAGGTCTTTTGATACAGCCCAGGGTATGGTTGGCTTTCTGGGCTGAGAGCACACATTGCCGGGTCACGTTGAGCTTCTCAACATGAAGTCCTCCACAGGGCTGCTCTCAATCCACTCATCGCCCAGCCTGTATTTGTGCTTGGGACTGCCCTGACCCATGTGCAGGACCTTGCCCTTGGCCTTGTTGAACTTCATGAGGTTTGCACAGGCCCACCTCTCACGTCTGTCAAGGTCCCTCTGGATGGCACATCCCTTCCCTCCAGCATGTTGACCGCACCACACAGCTTGGTGTTGTCAGCAAACTTGCTGGGGGTGCACTCAACCCACTGTCCAAAGATGTTGAAGAGCACCAGTCCCAATACCAACCCCTGAGGAATGCCACTCGTCACTGGTCTCTTCCTAGGAAAAGAGCAACTACTGTTACAGTAGTTGCTCTTTTCCTATTTTTTTTTTAATACTAGTAACAGATTAAGGAAAAGACTGAAATGACCTTTGGTATGATGTACAGGGCAATTGCAGTGCCTTCCTCAGACTTTCAGATAGGTGTGACGGTCTGTTAATTTTCAGAATTCTTTTTGATGGGCAAAACCTTGTGATAATGGAGATTACCTGTAAGACAAGTTTTCTTCTCTTTGATTTTGGTTGATGAATGAGAAATCGCTGAAACCCATCTCTTCATGTCACTGTATCAGTATGACAATTTCAATGTATTTGATTTAAGCTGAATTCTGATGATATGAGACTTTGGTGTAGTGATAGGTACACATGCTTGACACATTAATTACTCACTGGTTTTAGTGGGTGGTTGCCCATTAGGACTAGATGTTCTGGGTTCAAAAATATTTCATGAACAATATGGGAAGTTATGCCAAGAAACTCTAGATGGGATCTCAGCTGGCATAAGATGATATAATGTCATGAGCACCTGTGGACCTACACTGGTTCATTTCCTCAAGCATGATATTTTAATTTCTCTTTTCTGTAATTTTTGGCCTGGAAATGCTGTTTTTAATATGCTTATAGCTCTAGTTATGAGGTAGGGCTACTTGGTATTCCTCAGGACTCAACAATGGTTCCAACTCAAAGTGTTCATGGGCCAGATATGGTGGAATTCATGGAAAACCATAGTACTGGTCAAGGGCAAGGTTATCAAGGGATGTGGAGGCTAAACAGGCGAGCAGTGAGGTCTCAAGCCCTGACCTACCAGCACTGCACTCCCTGCCTGAGGAAGGACTGGCAGCACAGTCAGCTGATGCACCATCAGTATAACCAGTGTCCAGGTTTTGAGGCCTAAGGGAAAAGAGAGTTTTAAGGCATTACTAGAATGTACTAATGAGATGAAATTAAGACCTGTTAATGTTTTGTGTACATCTATGATTCTAGTTCCACATGGAATATCTACTTTTATGAAACCTGTAAAACAGTTAACTGGAAGAACCAGAAAAATAATCCTCTAACATAAAAATATTGTTTCCCTTTGAGTTGATGAAATATGTGACTTCTGTGTCAGCATGCCTTGTGATGTGCTCAGCGTGCCCAGTGTGCCAACATACATAACTTTCAAAAAGCAGCCCAAACATTTTCTCTTTGTTCTTCTCATGCATCCCTTTCTGCTAAGTCTCTGTGACTTTGTTTCATTGTAGAACAGGAAAATTAAATCTGTTAATCTATGCTTATTACTCATGTCTCAAATTAATTCCAGTCAAACATGTTTTCCTTTCTTTCTTTTTATTTATTGTTGATTGAGTTAAAAATATGTATAGACAATTGTGAAATAACTGCTAGATGCTTTCAGTGACATGCTCAATAAAACAGAGGTGAAATCCAGCCCAGTGTTCTGCTTTAGGCTATAGACAACACAGAGCAAAACAAATAGCACACTGTCAGAACAAACTAGAAAAGCTCACCATTCTGTTATGGATGATTTATTGGCCAAAAATATGTAAATTCCCCTCAGAAATGAGGGGTATCCCCAAGTTTGAGGTAGGCAATTTTTTCTAAGTCCATTTGGACCTTCTCCAGCCAAAATCAAAATGTTCTGATGTAGTTTCAGACTGGAGAGCCTATTGAAAACTCATTATCTTCAAATAGGATTACACTCAGTTAATATGAGAACATGCACATTACAATATCACATAAAATCAAAAGTTCCAATTTGCTCACTACATGTAAATCCAATTCAAAATATTTCCATAACATATATCCGCTGGATGTTACACTATTTGTATGTCACTCTAGAATGGATTAACTCCATGACAGGCTAGTCTCAGTTTTTCTGCATTTGGTGTTTTTAAACAGTTTATATTTGTTATCATATCAAAGACAGGCTTGCAGTTTTCAAAAGGAAGAAGAGAACACAGCGCCCAAGGCTCTTCCAGCATTACATTTCTTATTCCATTTTATCTTTCTTGGTTTTGACTAATGTCAGTAACAGCTACTGGTAATAAACTGCTTGTTACAGCTTGCTCTTGCCTTCAAGCACTGGCTTTGATACATTGTCAGCCAATTGGAAGCATTTCCTGATTACATTTCCAAATTGCTTGTTTATTGATCGAAAGTTAATAAAGCAAAAGACAACTTTACAGCTTAAATTAAATGAAAGGTTCCTTTGATGTTCAAATTATCCAATCAACCAACATGCAATGAAATGTAAGCATTTGAAAGTTTTATCTGGAAAGCAAGACGTACTAGATAATGGTTTCTAGCACAGCCGCTGTATCTAAGAGCTAATGAAAAATACCCATAACTTTAGATTTCATTTATTTTCTGTTGAGAAGTAAACGACACAATTTTGTTATTTTTAAATAGCTGAAAACGTGAAAGTGCAGATATCGTATATCTTTTTGACAAACTATAATTCCTACTACAGGTGTGTTTGGTTAGCTGCAATAAACAAAGTAATATACATTGTAATTTCCTCAGAGTCTGGCATTTGCCTGTCAATCTATTTGCTTCTGGTGCTGTATTAAAACTGCTGTGCTCTGTTGTGCTGGTTTTGGCTGGGATAGAGTTCATTTTCTTCACAGTAGCTAGTATGGGGCTATGTTTTGGATTTGTGCTCAAAACAGTGTTGATAACACAGGGATGTTTTAATTACTGCTGAGCAGTGCTTACACAGAGTCAAGGCCTTTTCTGTCTCTCACCCCACCCCACCAATGAGGACTCTGGAGGTGCACAAGATTTTGGGAGGGGACACAGCCGGGACAGCTGACCCCAGCTGACCAAAGGGACATTCCATACCATATAATGTCATGCTCAGCATATAAACTGGGGGAAAAGGAAGGGGGGGTCCTTTGGAGTGATAGCATTTGTCTTCCCAAGTAACCGTTACGCGTGCTAGAGCCCTGCTTTCCTGGAGATGTCTGAACATGGGAAGTGGTGAATGAATTCCTTGTTTTGCTTTGCTCTTGCACACAGCTTTTCTTTACCTATGAAACTGTCTTTATCTCAACCCACTTTTACCCTTCCAGTTCTTTCCCCCATCCCACAATGGGGGAGTGAGCGAGCAGCTGTGTGGGGCTTAGTTCCTAGCTGGGGTTAAACCATGACATCTGTCAACTATTACTATGCCATCCAAGAGGATGCTGCAGCCTCCCTGAAATATTCAGCTTTGCAAGAGATGCCTTGTTTCCAAAAATTACCACAGGTCTTATTATTATACTGCTTCTTCCAGAGAATTTACTTACATAGTGGTATTTATTTAAACCGTCTAGACTTAACATCATTGTATTTTTCACAGAGTCAGACACTTCTAGTACTATGAATTTGTCAGACAGTTATTTTCAGTACAGTTTAAACTGGGAAAATGGGAGTGGCTACAGTATGTGGTATGTTCAGTAAGAACGAAATAACAAATAAGAGCAAATCTTAGTAAGTAAGCAAGACTGACACCAGGAAAGGTACAGCCACATTATAACTCAGACCTCATTAGGAGATTTAGATGTTTCATGGCAGAATAATCTTGAAATGGGCACTTTCTGCAAAAAAATATAATTATACTAAAAATGAACATGGGTAATACTTTCTATGCTTCATCCTGCAATACTATAACAACATTTGGGTCTTTTAAGCTGAGAGATGTATTTGTATATCACATCACTATGAACAAACTGGTTTTAGCTGCACTAAAATAATGAATGTGATACTTGTCGTGTCAAATGATTAATAACCTTTCTCTGTTTTTTGTTTAAAAGTTTATTATTTCATTGTGAAATCACTAGCTTTGCAGCAGAAAATGAAAGTGTAAATACACTGATGCATGAGGTCTCTACGTGTCAGAATTAAGATCTGTCTGTTCCTTGAAATGAAAGGCCTAATTGAAATAGATTTGTAAAAGCTGGAACCCATTCTGCCAAAGACAACATGTTGAATGTTTTTTTGTCCTTTTGACACAGCCCCACATAACGTCTCTCAAGACCTTAATGTCAGATAAAGCTTACAAGCACAGCCAAAACTAAACAAAGAAATTTTTGCTGTGATGATGACCTGATCATCAGGAAAGAAAGGGAAATATGGATTTTATTTTATTAGTGTGGCTATTGAAGATGTTACTTATGTTGTAGAAGACCTGCTTCATTTGGTCTGTAGTTCTTTGTTTTTTCTCTTTCCTATTTCCGTGCAGATAGAGAAATATACATTTAGAATAGTCTGTGTAAAGCAGAAATTGATTTATGATAGAATCCACTGCTGTGAATGCCAAATGTAGTGACAGTGGTCTAGATTCAAGATTTACCAATTTTTCATGTTTTGTGGAAGGTGATTGACATGAAATGCAAGAACGGGCAAACTAGCATTGAAGTGGCAGCAAAGAATTAGAGTCACAACCATTCATTCCTTGCACAGAGCATTGGAGAAAATGGTGGTACCCACTAACTTTGGCCTGACTGCATGAGCCTGGCATGCTCTCTCATTCTGCTCATGTATTTGTGCTTTCTAAACCTCTGCTGACACCATCAATCTGAAAGCCTTCCTGTACCTCAGCCTTTATGGTTCCTTTTCTACCATCAGCAAACATCAGACTCAAGAAGATACAGCCTGGGAAGCAATTGCATCTGGCAGTTCTCATGAATATAGCATCTCCTGGAGATGTGAGGCGCTGCAGACATGCAGCAAATGCCTTCATATGGAGATCAATGTCTGTACCCAGAAAACTAAGTCAACAGGTACAACTCTAAAAATACAGGTATAATTTTTTTCTTTTTTTCTCCACAACAGGGGGGCAAAAAGTAGTAATGACAGCCCCAAATCAGGAGCTGGCTATTGCTTTTTATTTAATACTTTTTACTAATATAAGGGTATTTTATCTGCACTCTGTTCATGAGCCGTTACAGCTCATGTTTTCCACATTATTCTTCAAAGAAGGAATACAAATCAGAAAACTTACCTTTATGAGTGAAAATTTATACACGTATGTAATATAATGTCTGAAGCACAGCTCTTAAGAAAAAGAGGCAAATATCACAACATTTAGGATTAACTGAAAAAAATTGAAAGCATTGCAAGCAGCATGACTTATTTTGTGGATTTCCCTTAGAAATAAAATTTTTTTGGGTGGTTGAGTTCTTCAGATGATGGCAATATTGAAATCTACCCAGTGGGAGCTCTACAAAAATGTTCTGAGACTCATAACTCATTTGGAAAGTTAAGCTTGATTTGGGGCATTGCTCCTTTCATAACAACTCAGAATTTCCATTGATTCCTCCTTTCATTGGAAGCAAAATGTATCAGAAAAGAACCTTAGAAATAAAATTACTAAAATTAGAATGAAGTAGAATTGGCTTTTAGTTTTTGGTTGTGTTTTTATCCAATTTTAAATAATAAAGTCACTTAGTCCAGGAGCTCCTTTTCATGTCAAAAGCCATATTGACTGATGTGAATGAGTAATTTTCAGCTAACTGAATCCTAAGCATACATACTCTTTTTAAAAAAAAGGTAAATAACCCTGTAGATGTTTAGCTACCAAATATTTTTATTGTTAATAACTTCACAATGGCAGCACTGTAATTAATGAAGAAATATAGGTTTTTCTATTTGAAATGGGAAGTGCTGCAGCCTGTGGGAAGGACTCATGGCAGAGAAAGTTTGTGGAGGACTGTCTCCTGTGAGAGGGACACCACACTGGAGCAGGGGAAGAATGCGAGGAGTCCTCCCCCTTGGGAATGGGAAGGAGAAAATAAAACAAAAGACTTGGGAATCGAGATAAGGACAGAAAGGGATGACTCACCACCCACTATGGCAAAAGACATTAGGGGAAGAAAAAGAACATCAGTTTAATTCAGACACTAACAACAACACTTAACAGACAGAGTAGGACAGTGAGAAGCATTACCACATCTTAAAAATGTTTTCCCCCCATCCCTCCCTTCTTCCCGGGCTCAGCTTTCCTCCCAATCTCTCAGTAACACAGAGGGCAGGGAATGGGGGGGTAGAGTCAGTTGTGTCACTCCTTCCTCCTCAGGGGGAGGACTCCTCTCATTCTTCCCCTGCTCCAGCATGGGGTCCCTCTCACAGAAGGCAGTTCTCCATGAACTTTCTCCAACATGAGTCCTTCCCACAGGCCTCAGCCCTTCCCATGTTGCTCTAGTGTGGGCGCCTCCTGTGTGTTGCAATCCTCCCAGCACCAAACTACAACACTGGGGGCTTCTTCCCACAAAGTAACAGTCTTCTTTGGGTGCAGTCACCTGCTCCAGCATGGGGTCCTCCACGGGCTGTAGGTGGACATCTGCTCCACCGGTGATCTCCATGGGTGCCAAGGGGGTGGCGCTGCCTTCTCACCATGGGCTGCATGGGGGTCTCTGCACCAGCGCACGTCCCCTCTTTGTCCTTCTTTCTTCCACTGACCTTGGTGTTTGCAAAGGTGTTCACAGAATCACAGAATCATCTAGGTTGGAAAAGACCTTGAAGATCACCGAGTCCAACCATCATGTGTTCTCCTCATACCTTCTCACAACTCCAACTCCTTCTTCCAGGTTTCCCTTCTTAAATATGTTATCACAGAGGTGCAGCCACCATCACTAATTGGCTTGGCCTTGGCACAGAGGTGGGTCCGACTTGGAGACAGGGGAGCTTTGAGAAGCTTCTCACAGGAGCCACAACTGTAGCCTCCTCCCCCACTATCAAATCCCCTGTCACACCCACAAACCCAGCACAATTTTGCACACTAATTTCCTCTTACAGCACATTTTGCACTGACCAGTCTACACCTATCTGGTATAAGAATATATTCAAAACCACGAATCCAGGTCCTTAATCACTTTCTAACTTTGCTAATCTAATATAGCACTTTAGAATTATTTTTAATGACATAAAAGTGCAGGAAAATGTTCTATAATATTCACATATTTCCTTATTCTCATCTTCTGAGTTTTAGGATTTTTTAATGCATTTTTTAAAGATCTTTGCATTTGGTTTGTGAAACTTCATACTTACAGTTCTAAATAATTTTGAGAAGATGCTGTATTTATAAGAATAAACTATTTAAATGCTGCAACTTTTTTTTTCAAGAGTAATCTCACTCTTAACCAATCCTCCAGCAAATGATTTCCCTCTGAACCGCACACCAACCATATATTAGATTTAATGGTGTAGTTAGATTTAATTCTAAAACAAGTGCAATACCAGAGGCAATCTGAAACTCAGGCCATTAATTGGATACCAATATTGTTTAATTTTAGTGAGAGTAAACTGCTAAGTACTGACAGAAGACAGAAACTACTATATGCAACAATAACCTTTCTCCTGCCACATAGGAGATGTGCCTTGGGGTAGTCACTTTAAGGTATTGACTTAGAATGTTGTCATTAGAAAGTTGGAGGGGCAAAGTCCAATGCACTCTGTGTGCACAAAGCCACAGGCTTGTCTTTTTGTTTGATCTGTGGTGGCTGGAAATCTTACATCACTCAAAGAGTTAACCTGCTTAGATACATTTGTGAATTTTAGCCACAAGGGACTTTTGTTTCCATCTAGGCAATTCTTTTAAAAATCTGCTGTCTCCAGAAAGGCTTCAGCCATGCTGACTTGCAAACTGTGCCATGCTATAACCCACATACCCCTCACTCCAGTTCCTCCTCTTCCTCCTTACTGTGTAAAAGGGAGTATAAACAATATTTTTATTTTAAAGACAGGGATTCATGACTGCTCCTGTACTGTGTAGCTATTTAGCCAATATGCAGTACCGGTCAAAAGTATTTCTCTTGTCTAATTTGTCACATAATCACCACAGAACACTCAGTCCTTCAGAGGGCTGAAGGAGTCTGAGCTGTCTAATAAATTCACCCTTTGCACAGAGAAAATGTTCCACAATGAAATAATAAAATGGGTTTTCAGTTAGGAAAAAATGAGATAAACTAGTGTAGCAAATAAGTAAAGATTATACACATAGGCAACCCACTGATCAAATATTTCTTAGGGCTATCGGGAATCTATCAAGAATACTGAGCCAGTTAGATAAAGAAATTACTGAAGAGTGATTTACTGAGTTGTTTAAGAGTCATGTTAGAAAGATTATTTTGCTCACAGCAATGTGCTAGCTCTGTTTTATTTAATGATTAGTTAAAAGCTGTGGTAGAATATTCCACATATATGGGAGCTTCAGTCATTTATTTAACTATTGGTTATGCTTACCTCTACACTGTCAACCTGAAAATATTAATCATGCTATCAAAAGCTTAGCTTTACAAATATTTCTTCTACTCAGAGTCAGCATTAAAGCAATACTGTACATTAAAGATAACACCAGCATGTCTCAGGACATTACCATTTTGGTAGGAGACTTCTGTTGTTTGGACATTTGAATCACTGGACATCTGACTAGAATGGATCTGAAAGGATTGTCTGTACTTTGAGTCCTAGGAACCAAGAAATAAGGATAATTATGATGTTGATTATTTGTCTTTGACATATTCTGAGAATCTCCATTGAGCAGGCAAGGGGACAGCGTGTTACAGAGAATAATCCCCAACTGGTAACTTACTATGCTGACAGCGGCCCCTTCCTGCAGATCATTCATCTCCTGAGCTCTGCAAATTCAGACCTGCAAGGAACACCCCCCTTCAAGAATCAGTATTTCCCTCCACAGCAATTTCTCATCGAAGTCAATGCCATCTTCCTCTTTGCTGCTAGATGCAGAGGTGAGTCTTTGGCCCTGATTAGAACCTGTGATTTCAGAATTTCTGAAATGAATCGGTCTCCTTCCATCACTACTCGCACTTAATGCTTCCTTTCACCTCTATATTTCATTGTACTAAAGGACAAGTGGGAATTTTTGTTTGTGTCTATTTTTTAATGGACATCAGAGGTTATTTTTTTCTCCTCCTGCTTCAAAACCTTAACATTTTCCTGAGATTTTTTAAAAAATTAATTCAACACTGTTTTCCTGAAATAAGGGAATCTAAAAACATAAATTCCATTTTCAGTCTTTTTATTTTCTTTCCCAACATAAGTTGAGACTTGAACTTATTTGAGACCATGTCAAAAAACTTTCAAGAAGACATGCTTAAAAAAATAAAAGAGAAAATTAATTTGCTAGTCTGTGAATGTAACTCATATCTAAGAAGTAAATATGAGCATGTTTGTTTCCCACAGAGAGCTCAAGTAGCACTCAGTTGCCAAAGACTCCTAATGATTTCTGGTAAATTATTAACAGGTAAGATTTTCTAAATTCTGGGTATATCTCATCTTAATCTTCATGATGTGAGCTTCTGGATTTTCAGGGGTTGCAGATGAGGAAGGCGTTAACTCCAATTTAGGAGCCATTTTTCTTCTAACTCACTTTCTTTTGGCTCAGACTTAAGCTGCAATGAAGCACAGAGACAACCTTCACACTTACCCCTATTTGCAGTATTAGTTTGTTAACTTTATACAGGTGAGCATGCTCATTACCAGCAAAATCACAGGAAGGGATCTCAGAAGCTAATTGACACCAGCATTGCAGCAAATCAACTTAAATAGCAAACATACATAGTATAAGCTCTGGAATGAATGCACTCTAATAACAGATATTTCCAGGCTCTGGATTATGATGGATGCACCCAGCAGGGATAAATTGCTTCTCTCCACAGCATGACTGTGCCTAGGAGACACATGCTTTGCCTTGTGTACTTTTATCTTTTACTATACTTCACAGAATCAGAGCAGCACCAACATATAAATGTTCTTGTTTGCTTGCCCCACATAAAAGACAACATGCCACTACCCTGTTCTTTGCAACACGGGGCTACACCCACCGAACTGGATGCCCATCTTCACAGGCAAGTGCACAAGTGCATTTCATTTAGCTGTTAGGTTCACTCTGCTGTGCTTTACTTATTCCCTTGGGGGTGGTACCTAACATAGGAAAGCCTGACAGTTAATGGATGGTGTACATTCTGGCTTCCTGAGTCTGATCCAGCAAACACATATGCATAGTGGCTGAGCCATTTAAAAGCTAGTGAAGGGGAAGGGAAGTTTGTGAGGTGATGTCTTTCTGCTATTACTGTTATTATGTACATATAGCCACGAGTGCTTAAGTTGTGTTTTCTTGCCTCTGGTTGGAAGGCTGAGACTGAGTTAAGAAAGGAAAAATATTGCTAAAAGCCAATGAAAATCTTGTCCTTGCTGAGACCTTTGAAGGTGTGCAGTAGACTCCCAAGAGAAATAACAAAGGTCCCTTTGCTTGCAACATGTAGTTTTAGAAAGTAGAGAACACGACAAAATATGCAAGAATGAATCATTTTTTATTCTTAGGAAGACCTAGGTGCAATAACAAGCCTTCCCCATCTTCTAGTTTTACGATGTTAGTTCCTATTTGTGTATCTGTAGATTTAAGAATCTTGTTAGCAATCAGTTCTTAAAGAAATGACAAATCAGCAGTAATATTCTACTTTCAGTTCCCAATACTACATTAGTTTTGTGACAATTTCCAGTTTGAACAGGCTTCTAATACAAACCCTCAGTGTCTTGGGTCATAAGACAATGAACCTCTGTCACAGGTAAGGAAGAAATTTTCCTGAGTATACAGTGACTGTCAACTACAGAAGTGCTTGAACTTTCCTTTTAAAGCATAGGGTAAAACCTGGATTTGCAGAAAAGATCAAATAGAAACATTTACAGCCATGAACAAGGTAATATAGCACACTAGGAGTATCAGTAATACTGATAAAGTCCTCTTCTATCCAGGCAACAAATAATTCAGTTGTATCCTGGGTTTTTGCAATGGGGGCATAAAGAAAGCTGGTAGAAAATAACCTAGTATCAAATGATCACCAATGTATTCATCTTAATTAACTGGAAGAGAAGTAGCTTGGGGGATGGGGGGGCTGCATCGTTTCCTATTAGCACCACTTGGTGCGGCATGGGCACCAACTCACGTGCCACACAGCAGCTGCACCACAATGCAGATGCCACCCCCACCAGCATGGCTGCATCCAAGCTTGTAAGGATCTCAATTTCAAAAGGATAGACTTTGAAAAATTAAGGAAACTAGTTAATGAGGTCAACTGGATTAAAGAGCTTAGGGATTTTAATGTGGAGAAGGCGTGAAATTTCTTTAAATCAAAGGTGTGAAAACTGTCTCAAACTTGCATCTTAATCAAGGGGAAGATCTTGTAGGGAAGGGCTCCAGAGCTGCCTGGATAAATAACCACTTCTGAAAGGGCAGGAGAAATAAGCAGATAGCCTAAAGGGATAGGGAGTATTCTATGTCTGAGGCCAGGAAATAGAGGAGTAGAAATAAGTGCTAAAAGCTGAATTAGACCTTGTAAATTAAAACAAACAGCATAAAGTGGGTTTTGTTTTTGTGTTTTTTTTTTTTTTCCCCCCAGCCATGTATGTATAAATATAAAAGAGAACACAGAAGGATAAGCTCACCACAGTGTAATGAATAGGGGGTAAAGAATAAAGTGGTTCATGTGTGGCATCAAATTTATTGTATCAAATGTCTGTAAAGACAGAAGTACTGAATATGGGAGGTGAGGACAGGCTTGAAATTAGAATATCCAGGCTGAAAGTAAGACTAAAAGCCCAATGCATCTATGTCACATAGTCCTAAGCCTTTCCATCCCCCAAATACCCAAATATATAAGTACATGAAAGTGCAGGTACACTGGCAGTGATCTGTCAAGTGGAGTGACGAAGTTCCTCATAGGGATCAGCAAATAGAGCCCTTATGTTTTAGATGATGGTGGGGACATAGGGTAGCTTAAACACTGGAGGCCCATCAGTCCAATTGCAGCATTATACAAGGCTATAGGGAAAGTCTTGAAAGAAAAATTAAGGAACAAGGGATAACACATAAAACACAACATCGACTTTCCAAAGAGATGTCTTGCCAGACTAACTTGATCTGTTTCTTTGATAACTGATTTCCTAGACAAGGGAAATGCAGTAGCTCTAATCTATCTGGAGTTCAGTAAATAATTTAATGGCACTTGTAAAGTGGTTCAATGAAGTTTATTAAAATGCAGGTAACCAGGCTCCCCAAAATAAGAAAGAATATATATCAGTAAGTCTGACACAAAAGCAACCTGCTCTCCCCTTCCCCTGAATCAGTTCATACTATTGGAAAAAGCAAAAGTAAACTAAACCCATCATATTTTAATTTTGTCTTGCACTGTAACACAGAGCTAACTGATATTGAGAGAAATGTGTATTGCATTAACCAATTTCATGTTATATTTATTAATGCACTAGCTGGACACAATATTGCTTGTTTTTCAGTAGAATTAATGAAACAAAATGAAATTACATCATTAGAAAAATATGTTCATTTTAAGTGCATCATATGGAAAATAGGAGAAAAATGGTTATCTACCCTGGTGCCCAAATTAATCAAGCATAGTAATAGATTGCAGAAAATCCGTGTTTTTGTTTAAATGTATTAACTAGAGAGGCCAATTGAGATTACTATAGGCAAACCATCCCTGGACACTGTCTCATTTACAGCACTGCCTTGGAGAATAACGTGCTGGCGCATATTTCTGTGTTGTTGACTATGGTTCCACTCACTCTCCAGCTGGGAACATGTGCTAAATATTTTATTGGTAATGGGTGTTTTCATGCTTCTACTTTCTCTGTTTACCTGAGTGTTTGCGTGAAGTCTATCTAATTTATGGCTGGAGGATTGATTGTGCTCAGAAGAGTTCTAAACACTTTTGGTGAATCAGTCATGGTTTAAAAAAAAAAAAAAAAAAAAAGGGAGAAAAAAAGGAAAAAAGAAATAAAAAGGAAACAGAAAGCCTCTATGTGTATAATATCACTTCACACAAAGAGTCTTTTCTTTACCTTTCCCATATTACTTAACAGTGTTTGGTATATCTGCATTTTTAAAAGCCTGGATTTGGGAAATAGCTAGCGGTATTGTGAAATTTACCTTCCTTAGCAACAATTCCAGAAAACAGATCCCTGAAGAGTTTTTCTCCCACTATAGTCTCCAACATATGGAGACAGAAAATGTGAAGGGGAATCCTGAATATTTTCAAAGTACTTAGAGCTTGCTAAAACACTTTGTAATTCACTTGCTTGCTGGAGATGGACTGATGCAGATTATGTTTTAACAGATAGTGAATTGTGAATAAATACTTGGCAAACAGTTGAGAGTCAGAGATATGAAACAATCATAGCCTTGGCTATTGCATCAGTCACATTTTAATGATTTTTTTTTTAAGAAGGAAGCACAGCAAAATTATAATTTCTTTAATAAATAATTAACAGTGTATTATTTCAATAAATAAATTAGTGTTTATATAGTAAAGAATACAAATGTTTTGTGCATACATTCTGACCTACTTCTTCAGTCCTTCTTGGCTGTTTCCCAAAGAATTATTTTTAAAAATTAATGATGAGCATCAAAATATTTCTGTTTATAACATCATATCAATGGTAGTTAAATCTATAAAATAATTCAAACGTTTATCCTTCTTATCTTGGGAATGTTTAATCAAGCTTGATATTTGCTTTAAATTAGCACTGTCAAATGTACATTTATATAAAATCTCCCAAATCATGAAAGATTTATAATTTGAAAAGTATTTGGATTATTCTCTAGTTAATCAGCTAGATAAAAATTAGTGGTACTGTAACTAGAACAATTAATTGGATTTAAAAATTAAAAAATAACTGCCACATGCTACCTCATGTACTGCTTCACTTTGGAAACACGATATCTTCACTACATCAAAGGAGTTTGTGAACAGTTCACTAAATCCTACATCCCTTATCTTGTATTTAACAGGTAAAAGTTCTATTTTTTCTAAGGGAGTTTTCAACAAGAAAGGGAGGAATAAATTTTTCAGGTAATGATTCTATAAAAATATTTATGTGATGCAGTTCAGTAAAACACATATGCAACACACCACAGATGAAACTTTAAGTACAGAGAATTTCATACTTAGCTTAAGTTATTTGTCATTGTCGTAGAGGTTTCTAGGAGGTGAGAACCATCTACAGAATACACTAACTTCGCTCTCTACATTATTTTAGTTAAAACCCCTTACGTGCTTAGCATCATTAATGACCAAAATCATCTAGTGGGTGGATTTTGCTGAACATCCCTGAGAAATTACTTCACCGGTGACTTGCAGAGAGTCCCCGATGATCAGTATACCCCATTTCTGTGAGGTCTGGGTTGGCTGGTAGGGTAATGGCAGCATGGAAAGCTTCAAAGACAGTACTACCTCCTTTCTGGGCTGTCCAGAAGAGTCAGCCTTGGAGAAGGGAGTTTGGGGTCTGGCAGGTAGACTCAAGGGGGAAAAGGAGGTTTAGAAGGGAAGCACATGGCAGTTCTTGCTTGGGAGAGAATAAAGGAGCTGGAATGTACTGGCATGGGGGAGGAGAAGCTTAAAAATATCCTCTGCTGTCTATACAGAAGGAATGCCAGGATTTATAGGTTCTGGAGGTTTGGGGAAAGATTATGAACAAAAATACTAAGACAGGAGAAAGTAAATAGGATGCTCTTACATTTGTAGCCTGATACTTGTCCCAGAGTCTCTCATGCCAGCCCGTGTATCACAGGACAGTGAATATACTTCTGTCTGTCTGACAATGCATTTGTTTAAAGGAAACCATCAGGGTAACTACCATTTGGTGAGTAAGACTTCAGCCTTGGTCAGGATTTGAGGAGACCACTGTGATAGAAATAATCACTGATGTGTCACATCTCATGTTCTCCAGAACTGTTGTTATTTCTTGCCCTTATGAGCAAATATTAATTTATTAACCTTGTACTCCACTGAACCACCAAATCTCTTTCCTTGCAGTCCAAAATGTTAAACTGATAAAATGTAGGTCTCCTCATTCACAGCAGGATGTGCTTTGCTCATTCTAGCAGGCTAGCTATGCTTTGTGCTTTTAAATTATTTAGACCTGCCAGATAAGTCAGAATTTATTTCATCTGAGTCTTTTCTTGTACACTGTTTTTTCATCTCACAATACTGCTATTAGTCATCAGAGGCAAGCTTGCAGACTAATACAGCCCTTCGTTCACCTTCTGGCACTGGAAATGCTGCCTTGGGCCTTCTAGAGCATTGGAAATTCTTCAGAGACCTCTTCCAGTCATCCAAAGCAGTTCAGAAAATTCTACGGAGATTTGGGAAATAAACAAGAAAATACCATATAAAATAGATGGAATTTCCTATAATCATTATATATACTGGGCAAGCTTTCTGCAGTCGGGTCTAGGTTTCATGATGTGAAAATGACTGTGAAAATCCCAACTAAAATGGATTTTTCTGAACCCCAAAATAAAATAAGTGCCTGTAATAATAATGGCCTTATACTATTGGAGTGATGTAAATATAAATCTGGCTTTTCTGAAGAAGCAAGGATAAGGCTGAGTTGTTGCAAGGGATACCATCTTAGAGCCACAGCAAACTTAAAGAAGGCAAGGACTCCACCAGGGTCCCTTTGCACTGCTCTGGTAGTGTATAGGAACTACAAACCTGTCCTAAGTAGGCAAAGGAGTATTTTTGGCTTGTGCAGTATGGCCAGGCAATGGGAGGTATATTCCTATGCTGCTCTCCTCTGACTGGTGAAATGGCTTCTTAGTGGACCTGTGAAGTCCTGAATATTGAGTGTGTGATTCAGATCATCTTCCTGCTCCTTGACTAGTGGAATTATGTCTTGTGCATTTACAGTTAATGACAATGCCTTTTTCCCAGCCCTGTGATCTCATGTGCTATCAATAGTTTCTGGACAGAGGAAAGATGCCCTGCTAGGTGCCCAGGACCACAGCTGTAGCCTAGCACACGTACCTCTCTGCCTTCCCATGTGGTCCAAGTCCTAGCTCAGCCTTCAGAATCAAATGGCTTGGAGAAGTCTATCAAATGGTGTTATGAATTGCAGGGAGGGCTGAAGTTGTCTCTAAGCAACCTAAAAGCCTGGAAAATCCCAGGGGACACAAAATAGTTTCTGTTTACTTTCTGGTTCTCTACCCAAAAAATCTGATTGGGTGTCAGGGCTCTGGCTACAAAATGAAAACCTGCAGTCTGGCAAACCTGAAGTATGAGTGTCCTGCCTTGAAAGTATGGCGTTGTTGGGACATGTTGGTGCCTGCTGAAGGCACACACTTACAAAGAGCGAGAGAAGGCAGAATTAAGGATGCAGTGTTTGTCCTAAGCAATCTGATCTGCTCACAAGAGGAAACCATGCCTGCAACAGGAAAACACCTTGACAGCATTTTTCAGGTACCTGGGGAAGGTGATACAAGTATCCATGTGTATCCTCTACAGCTGGAAAAGAAAAGAAAAATCTCACACTATCCTGTTGGTAGAGTGCTGTCTGGGGTCTGCTGATCTGGCAAGCTGTATTTTTCATGACAGTGAGTTCTCATGCATTTTATCAATTTAGGAGTGAAGAATTCTGGAGGTTGGTTTGGGTTTTTTTCCTTCATTTTCCTTTTCTGGCTTCCTAAAAATTTAATTTTTTTTTTTTTCAAAGGAAAGATAAAGGTTCATATTTCTGAGATCAACAGCAAGATACAATGGTTCAGTTTTTTTCCTGGTATTTGTTGTGTGGTATGGCAACCACTGCACCACAGCTGTTTCGCAGCACTGCTGCTCCCCAGACTTTCCTTATTCCTGGCCATTTCGTATTGAAACATCTCATCTTAGTAGACCCCCAAAATGAGAACATTCCCACTATTTTTTTTTTTTCATGTAACTGCATGAGGGAGGGCTGTACATTAGCAGCCAGAGGCTGCAGTACTAGTGCTCAGGAAATACCACAAAGCACAAATATTTACCTACGTCACAGACTTGGGCTGGAGACCAGGACATGGCACACATTCTCTCTCTTCCCAATGGTATTAAGGTCAGAAACCTAACTATGAGCTTGAAAATTGAGCTTTGGAAAGAGCGGCTGAGAGGTGTTTTTCCGTCTCCTGTCCCTGTCCTCTCCATTTCACTATATGAGCATCCAGATCTGCCATCCTCCAGCTGGAGGAAAGATTCTGCAGACCAGGGGGTTTCTACCATGTTACACTTCAGACGCAGTGCAAAGTTAGCTTCCAGCAAGAAGTTATTAATACTGTGACATTTGTGCTGCAGCCATCGATCAGCTATGGTGTGATTTTCTTAGCGATTTCCCGGTCAAGCAATCCCTAGATAATTTAAGAAAACATGACATAGTTGTGCTGCTTTTTGCTGCTTATGTGACATGATTGTTTTATTGGCAAGGATAAAATCAACATCAAAACACACCCATAGCTCTTTGCAAGCCTTGGAGATAAATGTATTTTTGGTCTGTTATTTTTTTTTGTTTTTTAATTTTTTTTATTTCACTAACATGTCTATAAAGGCAAGTTTTATTCCCTGGATGCTCTATGTCTTATTTCTCTAACAGACCAGCAGGCCTATGTTACATCTGTGGGTTTGGATGTCGATTCATATTTTAATTCTCACTAAAATTCAAGGCCTCTGGGCAAACTGGGGTTTGGGTTTTTGTGATGCCCATGCTTGTTTCCCTTTTTAGAGAAGGAACAGCTCAAAATCTATATAAAATTGGATTTCCCAGAACATAGCTTTCTTTCCAGTCTCCATGATGGTGGTATTTTGACACTGGATTCTACTTCTGTTATAATTCATAGCCTGGACAACATCAGTCATCCACCAGTCATCCACCAGTCATCTTTATTCTTTATTTTGGTCTTGTTTTATTGGACCTCTTTGCATTTGAAGGAGAAAGAGGGTGAGCCTTCCAACACCAGCCAATATTTACCTTTTTTATCCACCTTCACCTTTCATGTGGTACTTTTGATTTTCATCAAGGGAAAAGGTATAATGTATGTACTGTCATATATAAAAAAAGAACCAAAAAGTGCATGACAATGGTAACCTGTAGTCTGAAAATATTTTTGGGGAGTTATGTCCAAGGCAGTGGACATTTACCTGGGCTGTTTGTAGCAGTGGGCAGAGCTGCGTGGTGGCTGGGAATGGACCGGACAGCCTGCAGAAGCTGTTGGTACTCACATATGCTGGAAGAGCAAGTGGGATGAGGAACAGCAGCCAAAAAGCTGCAGGGTAGATATCCCTGACACAATTGCACAGCAAACTCATAAATCAAACTTATCTCAGAGCTCATACAAAATGTACTTAGTTCACAGTTTTCAAGATAAATTATTTCAGCTGTTTAATTTTGGTTTTGTTATTTCAAATTAATTTAAGCAAAGGTTTTCATCTGAGGAGCATGCATCATCAAATGAAAGCAAAACTTTAGCTAGGTGGTTCCAGAGGAGATTGAATGTTTTCTATTTTAGAAAAGTACAGTGCTAAAAATGTTTATTTCTTAATACTCTGTTGCCCATAAAGTAACAAATACAACTATGGTATTTCAAAGTTTATTACTCTGGGTAGGCTCGGATAAAAGGCCATATGTTTCTAGCAGGGTCTCTTCAGACCAATAAATCTAGTGTCGCTTTGCTCATTCAGAGCAGTGAGATTCAACTGTATAACCATTTCAGTTTACTACAGAAGCTTTACTACAAAAGCCTTTACTGTAGAAACACACCTTTATCCATGGGGGTACTTGCTTTGTTTCCATAATGCTAATAGTGTCTTCCTTCTTTCTTGGAGTGTTTAAAGATTATTATTACAGCTGTCTGGCACTGCTTCTGAATGCCAAAGCCTTCTCAGCCTTCTTAAAAATTCTGCATTGGGTATTATTCGTTTAGTTTTTAATTATTAGCATTTATATCTGTTTTTATATCTTTTGCATATCACTCAACCATTCAAAGGGAGTATTCCCATGCTGCCAGTCTGAAGAGCTTCTGTTTGAAGACACCAGCAGCCCGGGGAATCCTCCCATACACTGTCTGTGGCCAATCCAAAGAGCTGACGATTGGGTTCTGCCAGTACACATTAAACTGATACCATTTTGGAGTCACTTTATCTGTGATCTTAAAATAATGAGCTCAAAAAGATTATTTCAATGTCTTTCTAACAAATTATGCTTGCTTTGGTCTCTCTGCTGTTTCTTTTTACTCATATATGCTTTATTTTCCATTACATATTTACACTTTATAGCCTGATATTCTATTTTCTAAATAAGCTGAAGGCTGTTGTGATTGCTGTGGCTGAGAAACTCCTGCAGAGGCTGCTAGAGAGATAAAGTGCAATTACCAGCATTAGCTGGATAACATAAGAACTGTGTCAGATGATATCTAGAACATTTTTCAAATAAATTGCTCAGCATTTCCACTACTCCCTCCTCCAGTTTCTTTGTACTTGGAGAAGTAATTTCATCCATAGCTTAAATGGGATGTAAACAAAATGTTTGTGACTTTCTCTTGCTTCCTTGGTTTCAGGGTCAAAATCAAATTCCATTTTTTAAAACTGGCTTTTTGATATACATGTATGCATTTTTAAATCTCCAAGGATAATCACTTTGCCATCTTGATTTCCACTGTTCTAGCGTATGCTACCTTCTTTTGTTCTCATTTTCATATTGTTTTCTAAAGAGTCTGTTTACATTGTACATGTTCATGCAATGTGTATAGCAGATCCTGGAACTTTAAAACCTACTGAACTATTTCAGTGTATATCTGTAAATGCCTACCATCCTCACCAAAATACTTAAGACAGATCCTGGTAATTTCTCTACTGCAGGAACAGTTGCAGTGTTACTTTGTTTTAAACACCAGAGAATCAACTTTTAAGCTGTGGGGAAGAGGGGGAGAACTTCTAAAAATTACTGACTTCTATAAATCTGAAGTTTGCACTGTATTACAAATCAAACAATCAGATCTTCAGTTAGGTTCCTGTCCTGTGTATTTTTTTATTGGAGATCATCTCTTGACTTACATTTTTTTCTATGATTAGGTCTTTTTGTTGTTTTCTCCCCTATGGATTATTTGATATCTAGGCTTGGCTTACACTGCAGCCTTAATATAATTAAGTAAAAAATGTCAACCAACAGAATTTCTTTTGAAAGCAATCTGTCTTAGTTCCACTGTTTACAAATCCTTAGTTCCTTCCATTTGGTTTCCAATTTCCTCTAGCCCAAGAATTGTCTAGCCCTTGGGTATCTTCATATCCTATTATCATCTGCAGACAGAAAACCCTTTCTTTATGATAAATATTTTGTTCTAGATAAGCTATTTGACTTGAAAAGTTGAATAGCTTGTCTGATGTTTAACACAAGGTAAATTTATGCATGGGTGTTAGTTCAGAGGAGTTAATGAACCATAAATGTACACACCTGTATACCAAGTACTCATGTGAACTGAACTTATTCTACCTTGCCCCACTGATTCTGTCTGCACACTTCCCATCCCTCTTCATAATGAAATATATTCAAAACTTAACTTTACATGATTTTTTTTTAAATGTCTTTGTCTTGTCTGGTAGAAAATTTTTTACGAGCTACAACTAGTGACTGAACTTGCAGAATAACATACTGCCTGTGTTTTGCTTCTTGCTTTCTTATAGCTTTTTTACCTAATGATAGAGTGTTCTGTGGGACAGAATAGTACTCTGTGATTTCAGAATTTTTTTTGTGGGTCTTAGTGCCTGCTGCAGTTGCTGTGCCTGCATAATGAACTGCAAAAGCCCTGCTGTGTGGGTGCAGCATAGGTCAGCAGAATTTGATTTTCTGTTGCTGAAGCTTCACCATTTTCCTGAAAATAAGTTGAACTCACTTCAAATCATAAGGCTCTGTCAGCTGTGGGATTTCATTTTACGGATATTTTTACCCCAAGCACACCTGTAACACCAGTATATTCATGTAGTCTTGCCCTTTTTATTTTCCATCATTTAAGTGGATCTATTTATAAAAAGTAAACCTGGCTAGAGTAAACATCAGCCATGGCCAATCTTTGGTGCATTCCTCTGTATTCACAAAGGAAAAATCATTAGAAATGCTTGTAAGACCAAAACTTGAAGTCTTTGTATTCTGTTACAGATATCTCAGGTGGTTTCATGTTGCTCAGAAAATTCACAGGGGTGTTGTGTAGACACAATCCACTTGCTGGGTTGCAGTGAAAGATGCTTGAGTATCTGGCACATGCCAATGAAATGGTGTAGAACCCCATTCTTTCTTTCTTGAGCGACCAAGTGCTATTTTTGTCTTCACAACAGGTAGCTCTGGTTTTTTATATGTCATGGAGATAATTTTTCAAAAGAAAGATCCTAGTCAGATGTTAATTTCATTAATTCCATTTATCATCCTATGACATTTCAATATCAATTTGAAATGTTTTGTAACCTTGAGAGAAGTGACACTGTGTAGTATCTTTCAAAAGAGACAAATTGAAAATTAAGTGTAAGCATTAATTTTGTAAAAATTACTTTGTAAAAATGACATGATATGTTGTTTTAATAGTTTTGGGTACATCCAGTTGTTTTCACCTGGCTGCTTTCAGTGGCTGCAATGTTAAAAAGGGAAAAAATGTTGAAGCCTTTTTTACAAGTCCTTGAAATCTTTGGTAGTCATGCCAAATCAAATGCTATAGCAAAAAAAATGCACATGTATTGCTCTGTATGTTATCTCTGGTACATATAGACATCTAGATATAGTAGAAAAGAATGTACACTTCAAATCCATACAGCAATGGTTTCCTGAATGGGAGAAATGGTACCTACAGAAGCATATGGTACTTTCAAATTTCAACTCTATAACTAATGCCCTTGTGGACATTGATAGAGAGGAAGATGAGGAAAGACAAACTTACATACCACTCAGGGTAGGATATGAAGAATACTGGTATATTGGAGTTTAAGAGAGTGTTTGAGTTCAGGATACTCTAACATGAAAAAGTAGGAGATGTGGTACAAAGTTGGTAGAAAAGTGAAAGCCGGCAACATGTAGAAAAAAAAAAATTCTCTTTAAGGTGAACTGGTTCAGAAACATCATTGACTGCGCCCAGTTAACTTACTAGTGCTTTGAAAATTTGAAACATGTGTGATGC
Source organism: Strix aluco (assembly GCF_031877795.1). Lineage (NCBI taxonomy): Eukaryota > Metazoa > Chordata > Aves > Strigiformes > Strigidae > Strix > Strix aluco. The sequence continues at coordinate 59,853,309 of NC_133935.1, forward strand.
ACACCATCAAATAGGGGATTTCTTAAATTACAGTTGTATGCTAATTACTCACTTTAGGCAGTGGTTTGTCTGAAGCAGTAAATGATCCTAGACTTTTTGTCTTAACAAGAAAAAAATCTTACCACTAAAGTGTTGGGGACTGTTAGTCACCAGTGCAGGAACTGCCACTTTTCTAAACCTCAAATAGAAATGAATTCAATAAAAAGAGACATAATGACAGATTTATAAAAGCAACGTTCCTTTACAAAATGGATTTTCTATTCTAATGTTTCTTTGCTGTAATCTTTTAAAATTATGCAAAAAATTTATTATTTAAGTGATAGTAAAGAATTCATTAAAAGATTAATAGTTCTGGTTTACCAATTCGCTTACCAGGTCACTTAATTATTTAGTTCATTAATTCTGTAAATGTCAGACTTACCATGAACTCTCGTGATTTGCATAAGTAAGGTTATAGTTCTATGAGCAATTGTCGTCTAACAACTTCAAACAAGAATTTGGCATTATTTTTACATTTCAAATGAAAGAAGGTGTCTGTGTCTACACACACGCTCATACATATAAAAACGGGAAAACCAATCTAGCTAATTGATCTATCAGCATTTAGAATGGCTTGGAGTGGTGGAGGGGAATATTTTTTTCCAAAGCATCAAGAAGATAGTCTCCAAATTAGACTATATGAGAGGGACTTCTTTTAGGAGCCACATTTCCCATTTTAAAAAAAAAAAAAAAAATCAGTCTTTGAAGGAAATATGAAGTCTTCTAAAGCTTCATTTATTTATTTATTTATTTATTATAAAGTATTATTCACTGAAATGGTGAGATGTGAGATGATAGTTCATTGCAATTATCAAAAGGATTCTAGTACTGAGGTGACATTTCAGACAAAATAAACATTTACACTATGCTAATGTGATCCCAACACTAATACTTACATGTATAGATTTGTATGTATACACACACATATATATATATGTGTAAACAGGCCTAGAGGTACAGAAAAAATACTTGTAAGAACATTGGAATTAGTCTAAGTAGCCATTAGCTGTTATTTAATCTTTAGTAGTAGCCATCAAGGCAAGACACTGTACAGTATGGCACGATGAACCTTCTTTTTGCATACGTGAAGTTTTCCATTCACTTGGCAAGCCTGAGTGGAGAACATCAATAGCTGGTCATTATGCACCATGTAAAATAATTTGATGCCCTATGATGCATACAGGCTAAGTAAGGCCATCTTAAATAATTTTTATTGTGGAATGATTTCTTCCATTACAGATTCTATGCACTGTAAAATAGCATGGGGCTGTAACAGTCACAAGCCAGTGTGTGCCCATGTATCTTGCTGCAGTGAATGGTTAAATGTGAAAATGAATCCTTTCTGGCAGGCTAAACTCACGACCCTCTGTTTTAGTGGCATCTGCTCTGGTGTGTGAATCAGCCTTACTCTTAGTAGGTGCATGCCAAGCAAGTACAGGTTTCTAGGGGATAACACATAATCTGTTCAGACCCACTCCCACAACTTCCATGTATGGATCTATTAAGTAAAATTAGTCTTGTAATTAAGGGCCACAGTAGACCCTTCAAGCATTACTTTTTTTCCTTTTTGACAACACAGAATTAATCTTGTGACAGCTTCCCTGACATACAATCTTAGATCTTGATAAAAAAATGCAAGGATTATAGCTAAAATGATGTGAAAGCCAGTAAAGCATGAGGTGCTCTTACACAAATTAGACTCATTCAAATCTGTGGAGTAAATAGGTATAAATAGAAGGAGAATTGGTCAGTGGTATGTATATGCAAAGGAGGTCTATAGGTGTAAAAATGTAAGCTTTAGGGACAAGTATCTTTGGGTATTTTCACCTAAGGCAACTGCATGTGTTGGATATTTCCTGCTGGAATAAATGGCATCTTTTATAGTGTCAGTAATTTTGGAAGCAGCGATGTGAGTTTTTGTATGGTCTTGGGAAACACTCAGTAGTTGTACTACAAAGAAATGTAGAGTGGAAGTTTTGTGGATTAATCAGCTACTGTGTGTTTTCCTGGGATTGTGTGTGTGTTTATAGACAGAGAGGTAGGGACTGGGTTGATCTCAGTGACTTGGGGACACAAATGAGTCATAAAACTTCTATGTCCCTTAGAAAGTTTTATTACGTTAAAATGGGATCTTTAAAGGGAAATAGCTGAACAGAAAAAAATCAGTGTAATGTCATCTAATGTGAATCACCACAGAGCTGGCTCTGAATAGGACACTGAGTTTATAGACATTCAACAATGTTTGCGGACAACCAACAGTGATCCTCAAAAAATGGCAGATGTCCTATAATCTGATCCTGTTCTACTTCCACCTAAAAGGTCAGGTTTTTGTCTATTTGGTGGTGCACAATAGTTACTTAAATATTTTTCTAGCTCTGAAATTTTTTGAGGTGAATACAAACCCAACCATACTGAAAAGTATTTCAAAGTGTTCAAACATGGTTAGTTATAAAATACTGTAGCCAAAATAGTTTTAAATTTACTTCTATATTTAATAGTTTAATCAATACTTTTATTGCTTAATTGGGCACTTGCCCAGGTAATCCTGGAAACCCAAAGGTCTGATCCAATCCTACCTTAAATCATAGTATAACGAATCTGAAGATCCCATACAAATCGACCACAACAGCACTTTGTAAAAATCACCACAAAATCTGGTACAAGATGACAGCACTAGTGATCTTGCTTGAGCTTCTGGTGCTTCAATTCTTTGTATGCGTTGTACCTGTGTTAGCAAGGAGGCTCTTTATGTAATCATATGAACAGCAATAAAGCTGGTTAATAGGACTGAGTTTATTAATGCCTGATTTACAATTAAACCAGCTGCCTTTTCTCAGTTCCTCAATCATCAATGAAAAGGCAGGTAGAAAGATGGGCTGACAGCAACCTCCCCCATTTAGGTGAGAGGAAACAAGTTAGGTGGGAATGTTGCCTTACCCTACAAAAAGTACTGGCTGATAATCCCCACATGAGTTTATTGGTGAGTAGTGTCTCAGTCAAACTTTATGATTTGTCATTTTCCTATATGCTTTGAACAATGACATGAATACTCCAAACAGAATGACAGAATACAATGCCAAATCCTTTGCAGCTCAAACTAGTTGCTGTGATGTCCTATTGTTAATAAGCATTAATTTTCTGACTTTACAGAGCTCACACATGCAGAAATTCTCTAAATTTTCCTGACCCCTAGGGCACATAAGAACAGCAGTATTGTATTTAAATCTGTAACTGTTTGTGGTATATTGGTTTTAAGCACAGCAAGGACTGAGGCGATACTACACGTTCAAGAATAGAAAAAGTTCAGATACCAAGCTTGTAAGGCAGCCTCCTAGCTGCTTGCAGATGGGGCTGGTTTGGGCTAGAGACTGCAGCTGAAAATGAAGTGTGGCTGGATGCAGCTTCTAAATACTGGGCCAGAGTCCCAGCTGATGTATACTGGCACAGCTCTGCTGAAGTAGTTGTGGTAGTCTATGCCAAGAGCTTTTCTGATGTGCTAACTTGGTGTTGTTGGCATTTGTCATTATTACTCTTCTGATCTAGATAAGATAATCCTGATTTCTTAAAAATGTAGTATTAGCCTTCCCGATGCAGGAGCTGTTTGTACGTGTGACATCAAAGTAGAAAAAGCTGTCAAAACAAAAATGCTACTTCAATGCAGGAGAGAACTCATGCAGTCACTCTATGTTGAATTATCCAGCTGTGTTGCAAAAATAGTAGTGTTAGGATTAAGTGAACTGTCACTTGTAGGGTGCATTTTGAAATATGATGTATTTTGAAGGTAATGGACATCAACGGTTTATCAGCTTTATATTACTGAAAAATTTGGGGATTTCCTAACGACTGTTAATAGCCAATGGATATATATTCTTCACTCCCTACTGGTCAGTAGATTATTACTGAAATATCCTTCCATCTAGTTCAGGAAAATAGACCAGGTCAAAACTCTGTCTCCTCTGTTACTACAGTCAGTATTAGGTGTTTCTGATGAACAACTACTCAGGCTTCCTGATTTTAATACTGTTTTGAAATGTGAAGATTTAATAATGCTTGTAAATTATGCAGTGGACAAACTTCAATGTTATAAATTAAAAACTGACACCATTCACAGTTTTCTAAAGGTCTATATGCTAACTGTTTACCTTTTGTACTATATCGTGTAAAACATGTATTTCCCCATATGTGTTTCAGGTTGTTGGTTGGTATAAAAGGATTCACTTTTTTTTTTTTACTATGAAAACTGAAACTTGAAGCAAAAATATTTGTTCTGAAGAACTGGAAATATCTGAGATATTCAGTTCTATTTGGAATGATAGAGATACAGCATTACAAAATAATTGTAGGATTAGTATTCAGCCTGTGAGTACCCAGACTATTGCTCAAATAAAATGACAAAAACAAATGTGAAAGTTCTATGAAAGAAACATCCAAGGCTGTGAAAGTCTAAGTACAGGGGACATATTCTGTGGTATCTATTCCCCACCTTTCTATGGTTTAATCAAATACCATGTTAATAACTCTGATACTGTAAGACCTTTTACTAGCTTGCTCTGATGTTTTTCTGTCAAGGGCTAACTAATGGTTCTAGCTCTCCAAAGAACAACATAACAAAGATAAGGCAAATGCCAGGAAATGTATTCATTAAATAGTCAAGAGAATGCCAAGGACAAGCTCACTGTATAATGTGTTAGAAGAACATCAATATTTGAGAAAAGGAAGATGCTGCTTTGGTATAACATATTTGTGAAAACTGGAATAAGCATGTTTTAAGCAAGGCTTCTCTTTAATTATTGTCTGAGTTTCACATAAAGTCTGCTTCATCAACTGGATAAATATTTGACTGCTGTTCAGTAAATTGTATTAGTTTACTTTAACTGTATGCTCAGCCTTATTCAGGCATCCTACATTAGGCAATGTAGTGTGTAATGCATCTCTGCAGGTGACCAGAGCTATTCTCTGTATGAGGTAAATTAAAACTCATATTTTAAAAATTAAACATTCTTGCACTTCATGATTTCAATATTTAATTATAACCTGTGTCAGGGCCTAATCTCTGACTGAGTCAGGCATGAAATTAATCAAAAACGAGGCAAAAGCTTAGCAGTTCTACTGCACTGTAAAAATAATTTTTTCAGCGATTCTGTGATTCTTACAGAAGTTTTATGAGAAAGATGCTGGTGAACATGTAGTTAGGGCAGCAGTTAAGAGGTTAGTAAGTAGCCAGAATAATGATGATTTTTGTTAGTTACCTTGAAAAAAACCCAGTAGAACAGTTTACTCCTGAGATGTGAGTACACTGAGGATGTTGTAACATTACAGACGTGATTAGACAAGGAAAAAAATCTTTGACTCTTTCTAAATCTATTTGAGGAAGAAAACCCAACTACATGAACAAAGCACAGCTTTGACTTTCTCATGGAAATTGCATCAGGCTACTAAAATAGGAGTAGATTATTTTATGTGAAGTTAAGTATGCTGCAACTATAGAGAGTGCAACTATGTTTTACATTGCAAACTATATGTGCAAATTAATTTGATATAAAGCAACTATTTGTAGTTATATTTTTTTGACTGATGGAAAAAGCTGGTGCAGAGCAGTGAGCTTCTTTTTCAATGTGCATAATAACCTTATTCCCCCCCCCCCCCCCCTTTTTAATCTGCTCTTTTAAACTCAGTAAATTCAGCACTGAACTTTGTAGCTGAGAAACAAAGGAAATAGTGAGGTGCTGAAAAAGGCTGAAAACTCTTGAGATTTCACAAAGTTCAAGCTTTTATGCAAAGTCATGAGATTGTGCTTTGGTTTTACATGAAAAACATAGGTTTGGTCAGGTTTGGTTTATTTGGATGAATTTGTGTATTTTCTGTGGCCTCAGCACTTCCTGAAAAGAATCATCCATAAAAACAGGAAGTGCAGATGCGGCCAACAATAGTGGGAAAATTCCTAAACTGGCCCCTAATAGCTGACTGAACTACTTTTGGCATAACATTATGAAGTATATAAATATGTTTGAACTTCCAGTGTTAACGGTCACTTTCTCCCATCCCAGCACAAAGGTGACTGTCTTCTGCAGGCAGTCAGGTAGCAGGACTGGCAATTATTTTGTTTAGCTCTATATTCTGCTCAAACACAGGCTGCCTTTGTGGTTTTAGAGTAATCATGTGTAACCTCCTTAGCTTTACCTGTTGTAAAACAGTTCACATTGCTATTGATTTGTCTGAGAATTAGGAAGGTGTTTGGCATATGAAAAATTTCTCATAATTGTGAAGAGAGCAAGTCTAGCCCTTGGCGATTGTTCCAGAACCATAAACTTAAACCCACTTTGTTCTTTAGTTAAGGTTATCCCTTAGCCTTGGAATCACACTGGATCTTATCACCGAGAATATTTTACACCCATTAAAGTAACCTGGCTAGTTGCAACTAGAAATCTACCTGGTTTTGCCTAGCCAAGCTGGCGTTATCAAGGAAAGCTTCTTGCTCCCCAGACATACACAGTATGAGATAACTGGTGTTGGTATTGTGCCACTACCACTGCTTTAAATGCAGGTGGGATCACTGCTTTTGTTCCCCCCAAAATAAAGTGAGTAAATGCAGACTAAATAATTCCCTCCTGTATTCAAAAGCCACTCCAGTTGTCCTTGGGAAGACAAATCTTGAGGGCTGTCATGACTTACCAGGCCTAACTCTGCCTTGTTGCCTGGGCTTAACTGAAACACACCACCTAAACAGGATTTGCAGTCATTAATGTACCTTCTGGTGAATCTACCAATTATTTTAATGCCATGTGCTCATCTTTTATAAGTAATTTAACTTTATGATAACATTTCAAAAATATGCAGAAATACTGCATGAAAAACAACCTATGTCATCTAATGCACTGGCAAAATAAATTATTATAAAGTATATTTGTTTTTAATAATGTTGGACAGCTTCCATTATGTGACATGAATATTACATTTAGTCATTGAGCTGAAGCTGTTGAGAAAGGTTTAGCAGAGTTTCTGAGTATATATTTTTAGTAGACCGGAGTACAGTGTAGAAATTCAGAAGCTTGTTTTTCAGTTGATTTAAGAACATTTTGGTCACGTTAATATATTTTTCCTATTTCCTTCAGGCTTTTTTGGGTTCTCTGAGATCCGGAGTTCCTGTTGTACTTTTGGTTACAGGATAAAATATGGTTCTTTATAGGTTTCTAACATGTAGTGGATGAAAATGATTTAAAACAGTTTGATGAGATCATATTAGCCAGCGTAACTGTTGCTGTCACTCGAGCCTCCCCAGGTTTTCCTTGGAGATGCTTCAGCTGTTGATCAAGCAGAGTCAACAGAAACTCTTCAAAATCAGAGCCATGCATCATGCATGCTGCTCCCTTTTCCATGTGGGAGAGAAAGATTTAGACCCAGGTCTCATCTCAGAGAAAAGATATTTCTTCAACATATTGAATAAAATATCAGCTTAGATCAGGCCTTTTCACTTTTAAGTGAACTTAATTAGTTTATTCTTTTTAAAATAATATATGTTATAATCTGTCTTTAACTTCTTTAGAGTTGAGCTGATATGCTAAAGAGTTATTGCAGAGTGTGTGTGGTTGCATTTGGTGAACCTTACACAGTTACATTTGTTAAAACTTAGTTTAACTTTTTTCTGACTTTGAATAATATAAAATACACTGTACTCTGAATGATAGCTGCTTTGCTTACAAAACAAGATTTATGACAACAAGGATATTGTTGTACGTATTGTTATGTGGTAGAAGAAGATAGTTGAAAAAGTAACCACTTTCTTTTTCATGCAATTCAAAAAGGCTTTTCTTAGCAGCCTGAGGATTATTTGGTGTAACACTCTATTTACTGGGAAACTTCAATAATTTCCCAATATTTTCATTTCTAATAATGGCATAAAACAATTACAGTTTTAGGAGTTCTATAACCCTCACTGCTCTAGAGGTTTTCTAAATATTTTCATTATCCGATAGAGAATGGCTTTCTGCTCAGTATACCATACAAATCTGACCATGAAGTTACTTACTAGGGTAAGTGAAAGGTGTTGGTCTGTGCTTTTATTGCCCTATTTATGGAGCGATTGCTAAACCCAACAGTACCTTATAACCTCATGAATAAATCATGGAATCAGTCACTGTATTTATAAAAATGTCTGATACTTCTTTCCAGTTTCCAGCATTTGAACATCTTTGGGTGACTGAAATATATAATTACTAAATGGCAAGCAAATAAAGTTATCAGGGCTGGCTTTTGTGGCTCAAAATGCTTGCAAGCAAGGGCTCCCCTGAATTAAGGGGCTCTGAATGTCAAAGCTGATTCATCCATGTTTACACATACATACACACGTTCATATTTTTGTGCCTGTCTGGCTAGGAAGGAGTTTATGGTTCCTTTTGAATGCAGAGACAGCCTTGCACTGAGAGGCAAAAATGTGGCATTTGAAGCTGTGTCACAGTGCTGTGCCTCCTACCTAACTCTCCCCTTCCTGCACAGTCTTCTGGGCTGGAGGACGCGAAGCTTATACCCATGAGCAGAACAGGCAGCTCCCTAGGCAGACTGTTGGAGCAGCAAAGCAGTTCCACCATGGGGCAATGACAGAACTGCTGCACACCTGGTCCCACTGCATGCCAGCTCTGCCGCACTCCCCCAGCTCCATCCTGCCCTGTGGCATCAGGGGATGAGAACCAGCAGGGAAAGCAGTGTGGCTGCTGCACGGCAATGCTGCACTGAGTTCATGTTCCTCTTGTGCTGTTGAACCTCTAACCTGGCTCCCTCTGAGCCTCAAGTGAGCAGTGGGATTTTCCTAACATGTAAAGGCAGAATCAGAACCGTGGCATGTGTGTTGGGAAATCTAATGTTGCTGCCAGGTCCTGAAAGCTTTATCGTGCTTCCCTCAACACTTATATTGATATTGCCAGCTATTTCCCATTGTGTGGCTGAATACTGCAAGAAAATGACTACAGTAAGCAAATCTCATTAGATGCCATACAAACATAATGTTGCATTAATATCCCATAGACCCACACACGTGCTCTAAACTGTGTTTTGTGCCTTTCATTTAAAATTCCCTCATCCCTGTGGATGACTTTACTAGTAATCCAGGCAACTGTGGCAATGATTGACAATGTCTCAATTTAAACCAAACTGGCAGCCCTACCTCTTCCTAGAAGACAGCCCCTGAAGGTTCTGTCTTCTAGGAAGTGCTCCCAGTGGTCCTGGGGATCTCACTGAGCCTGAACTTGCTAGTGAGTCCTGCAGGTGGTTGGAAAGATGCTGTAAGTGGTGTCATTGGTACTTGCCCTCAGCACTAATTAAATAACCAGTGGGTCCTGCAGTAGGTATGACAAAGCTATGACCAAGGATCTTCCTCACAGATTGCATACTTCAGGCAATGAGAGCTTATGCTGTCTCTTTGACACCAAAATATGGGAATGTTGCTCCTGATTCAGCTCCTTCACACAACTGGGCCAAAACCCTGTTAACCCTCCTGTACTTAGCTGATTTTATTTATTGAAAGTAAGTAAAAAATCTCATAACAGGGACTATGTCTACATGTTGCTTTTAGTGCAACAGATTCTAGATGGTTAAGTCTTTATTATATCTATGTGTGGTACATACTTGGCTGTAAAAAGTCCAGTACCGTAAATAGCGAAATGATAAATTAGTTTTCATTTCAATGCAGTAAAAAGTAAGTTTAGATGATTTACCTTGAAGGAAGTGTAAACATTTCCATGCAAATTGGGTCAACCTGGGACTCATTTGAAAAGTATATGGGAATGTTGAAGACATCTAATCTAACAAAATGTAGATTCAGTGCTTCTGACAGGCACAAACTGTTCCTTGGAGATCTTGTGAACAGTTTGTGTCTGACTTGCCAAGTATAATTTCTTATCTATGTCCAGCACTTGCTGCATTGTTTCAGTCCTTGTGAAACACTTGCTCTGATCCTGTTTTGAATTGGTTTATGTCTTCTGTACTATTTTATTGTATATTTCAGATGCCTGAAAAGAAATCACCAGGATACATCTTTTAATATATGGAAGGCTGGACATATATATAGATATAAATACATATATAAAGTGCTAAATTAGATACACAGATAGGTAACTGAAACTTGGACTTTCACATCATGACACTTTTTGTGCAACTTCTGGCATATTTTCAGTCTTTTTCAGATCTGACCTTCTGTCTTTGTAAGTAAAACAGGTAGAAATTCAGTGAAAATTCCACATTTGCCAGCTTCTCCCCTGCTCTACACTCTAGTATTAAATGTGTACACTAATATTAAATCTAATGACTGATTGTTTTTGGAAGCATTGGTAGCATTCATCCTCCACCTGCCAGTATTCTTTCGGTGACAATTTTTGTGCCATAAGAATTTTTAAATAGTTCCTGGTACATGAGGACTGAACGGACTCAAAAAGTAGACAGTTTAAAATGTATGAAAAGGGAGTTGTCCTCATATGTAACATTCACTTATCAAAACATCAGGAAAATATAAAAGACACTTCTCAAGTAACTGTAGTAGTATATATAGGTAAAAGTATAATTTTCCATGTAAATGAGGAAAACAAACCTACTGGTAGTCTGAAACTTATTCTTGGATAACTAGAAATCCATTTTCATTTAGATAATTTCAATTACTTGTTAATATTCCATTAATATTTGGAGAGCAGAACAAGTATGAGGGGCAAATACATTTTTCTCAGGGTTCTTCATTATTACTGTCTTTCATCTCATATAAAATATCTGTTGACAAAGGGAAAGGATGATTCAGAAACCAAGAATGATTTATACTGCATTTATCTTAAAAGAAAGAACCATTGGGTGACTCTATGAAATGAATATCAATCTTTGTTATTAGTTTCTTCCTATGCTAGTGTCCACATCATGTGGGCACCCTATTACTGCTTTTTGTCTGATTGCCACCTATATCTGCAGTGTCAGTGCAAAGACATTAAATAGAATGAATTTAGGGGCTTAACAAGTTTCACTCCAGTTCAGATTTAAGGCATATTGGCAAGGTAATGTGGGTGAGCTCCCAGAGGCAAATAGACAGTATTTCTGTCATATCAGGAAAAGAACCCCAGAAATTCTGAGTTTCAGAGCAGCATTTGAGGCAATATTTGGACACTTAGGCATAGCATTGACATCTTTTAGGGGTAATTTTTTTCCCAATGGAAATATTCTCTTCTGAATGTGGATGTACAACTATGTGATTGCATTAGGCTATTAAGATTGTCCAAGACCTCTCAATCTTTCTGATGTTACCAGACATTTGGAATCTTGGATGAAGTAGGATGAATCCTGCCCAAGCAGAACTTATAGTAGGAAAATCACTAAGACCAGGAAAACCCATACAAAGTTGTTTTATCTTCAGAATGTTTCTGGTCAGATACTCTGATAAGAAAAAACATAATCTGAGAGATTAAGTTTGTGGATAACTTGTATTGTTTCAAACTTGTATTATTTAAAAAATCAAATACCTCTCTATACAAAGTTAACATGTGTTGCCTGTATTTTAAACTCCTCTTTATTAGCCATAATTGAAAAATTGTTTTCTCTCAGTTTAACTTTTTTCTCATACTTATGGTCAACAGAAAGCCAAAGTGTAGTTATTTTCCTGCTCTCAAAATTTATAATTCACATTAATTTTAAATAGCAAAAATTAAAGAAATATGCATTTATGTGACTGAAAGAACATTAAAAGTTCCATTACCCATGATTTCTGGGAGACATGGCAATCTACAAGACAAAGTTACTGTGATGTGATGTAGTACTTTATTTCACATATTGAGAACGTTCAATTAATAGCTTCATAAAGAATCACTTTTACATCTCTTCAGCTACATCCTCTTGCAATGAATTTTCATTAATATTTCTGTGGTGACTACAACAATCAAGTTTGAAAAAAAGGCTCTAAGGAAAAGCCTGTAAAGTATGTTTAGCTGTGTTAATGCAGTGACGCTGCAATACATGTGAAGAATGAGACTGGAAAAGTTGGCATGAAATAGTATTTAGCTGTCAATCATATTTGCTTCAATTTAACTTATATTTGGCCCATAATTATTTGAAAATCTCTGTAACTTGCTTGTCTGACACAAATAGTGTCTGGGTTAGAGCAATGAGCCTCTGCTGCTGGACCAGGTGTGGTGGCTGCTGGGGTGGGTGTTGGAGCTGGTGGGTGCTTCCATCCCTCAGCACTGCAGTGCTCACGCACGCAACTGCAGCTGCCCTCTTACCGTGGTGGCGGCTGCCTCCCTTTGCTGCATCATTGCTGGCAGTGGTCTATGCCTTTTATTTTTCTCTGACAAGTCAACAAAGACAGGTTTACAGACTGGACAAAACCTGACTCTACACATAAGACATGTAAAGCAGAATTAGACAGTTTCATCAGTGGCCTCTAACTGGCTCCATTTATCAGCCAAGTAGTAAGCAAGGAACATGCTGTGGGCAACATTTTGCTGTTGGCTTTGGTTTTAGCTTTTTTAATATACACTGGCATGAAGCACGCCAGAAGACCTTACAGGCTGCCAGACTGGGAATTAGTGATCTAATGGTTATAACAGACATTTCAGAAACAGGACATCTGGTGCTTCTTCCTACTATTTTCACTGGCTTTCTTATGACCTTAAGTAGATAATTTCTCTCCTCTCTGCCTTAATTAACTCACCATCTATATTATAAAGATATTCATTCCTATCCATCTTGGCCTAAATATCAATTATTATTATGCTGTGGCTTCATATGAATGTGCATTTAATAAATAAGGGATATTTCATAAATAAAATTATTTGACTGCCTTTCTTTTGTGCTGTGACAGTTAGATACTCTCTTCAAATCTAAAGATGGTTGATTGTCTCCTATATCTTAAATGATTCTTCTGTCTGACTTAATCAAAAAGAGTTGTTTCAATGATGATTAGAACTCCTTCATTTGTCTCTAATAGGACTGTTTTTAAGATTGAAAAAGCTGTTAGTCCCTCTTCTGTGCAATCAAACAACCTTTATCTGCCATTTGGTAGCAGTTTTCTTTATGCCCAGAATGTACCCAGTCTCTTTTGGTACAAGAAAGGAAATTTTATCCTTTTCCTCCATTTTCTGTGCATCATTTTCACTGAATGAATGGGTGGGATATGGCCTTGTTCTCACAGAATGGGATGTTATAATGTCTGAACTTTATTTATTCCTTGTATTTCCAAGTGATTGGATAATTTCTGGCATTCTAGTAAAATTGGACAGTGTACACAGGTTTTCATAATACCATGATACAGACTGGCAAATAAACCACAGGATGCTCCCCCCCCGCCCCCGGCTCCCCCCCCCCCCCCCCCCCGTTTCAAAGTGACAAGATCATCAGAAACTCAGTAAAGAGACTTTACAAGGGGGTTAAGAATATTTTTCAGACTGTTTCTTCAGGAAGATAAAAGTAACACCCATTTTTTTCATTTGACTGTGGGTGGCCAATTATGATGACCTGTCTTTGGATGAAAGAAATAGGGAGAGTGAGGTACCTGCCTACTTGAATCCACTTCATACAGAAATGTTTTGCACTATGTGGATCCTCAGCCCAGCTTTGCTGTTCGCTAGCTCTTCAAGTACCTAAGTCAGTGAGCAGGGTGTGGTGCTGATGCTCCTGAATCCAGACACTCACCACTTGCCTAAATACCAACAAAATTCTCTATCCTGAGTCCAAGACAGGTTCAAATCTCAGAAGTGTTCTCAGACCTTACAGGAATTGGACACTGTAACAGAAAATAGCTGGAAAGAGACACTGACTTGGCATGTGTCTCAACATACAGGGCAGGACCTCCTTAAGATGCTGCAATTAGTGTAATATGAAACAGGAATCTGAAGCCAAATCCTCCACATCTAATGTGGGAACATACTAATGACCAGGCTTCTTGAAAAGGAGGTAGAGCTTCCTCAATATTTCCTGTTAAGGCTATTAAATGTTGTATTAAATAACTAAATGTGAATTAGGAGAAAGGTTAAGGGGGGAGGAAGCAAAGACATTCTCCTGGGACACAGGAAACATATTCATGTACCTGTTCCAAGGAATGCTTAATTATTCATATGAAATGCAGGTCACATGGTAGAGAGATTAAGTTTCACCTAATAATTGTCAGATAAACACCCACTGCCCACTGAAAGTGAGAAGACTGAGCAGGAGACAAATATATTGCTGTTGTCACTTCAGCCCCTGCGATACTGCATCTGCTTGTTTGGTAGGCAATTTCCTTCTGATAAAATAAATGGTGAAAAATAAGTATTTTCATATTACCATTTAAGCTGGAAATTATTTTTCCCCACCCCCTTTTTGAAACAAAGTAGAATGTCATCCTGGTGTTGCATGGAGGGGCAGCAGGAGCTGTGATCTGGTTAACTAATTTCATTCCTCTAATTTAGGTTTAGTTGCAACCTCTTATTGCGGAATCGGCACTCCCAGTGAGTAATCAGGGAAAGATGGTTTACCTTTGAGTTTATACCAGTATGTCTTAGGCTGAGTAAATGCTAGGTGTGCAGAGCATCATCTAATTGTCTAGTTTTCCCTACAGGGGTCTATCCCTGTTAGGCAAACGCTGTGCCAGCCCAGCAATGGCTTGAACCTAACCTGGGTAATAAGTGCACATGAAATTTAGTAGCTCAGCAGAACCCAAAGCTTTTGACAATCAAATGGTTAACCCTTTCACAGATCTGTTTCTTGGGAATTGAATAAATGAGGGTATTGTAATGTAAAGAACATTTGTTGGCTGAAGGCCACCATGAGGGAGATTAGTGGGGGGTATTAAAGATGAAATTATAAAGTCTCAGTGAAAGAGATTCAGTTGAATTCAATGATAAATGACAGTGAAAGGAAGAGAGGGATATTTCTGAGATGAGCTGTATTTCCCTAAAGAAAAATACTTGTGAGATCAGATTTTTAAAGAAGGAGTATTCTTTTTTTATTATTGAAAAGGTTAGATTATATCATTTTTGAGAGCTCTGTTCTACTGAATGTAATAAAAATTGACATGAAGTGTTTTAAGTTTGTTGATAATTCCATACTATTCTGACCCACTTTATCTGAATATCTTAAAATTCAATTTCACTTGTAGAAGGTATTCTCATATTATCCTGCTATATAGGCTACAAAAGGCTGGTAAATCCATAGATGTTCACGACCACTCATGCAGAAATGAAATATTTAACTACAAGGGTATCTTGTATTTCAGAAGTTATTTGCTGACACTTCATTCTCTGATCCTTGTAGTCCATACAAAATGATTTGCACATAGGAAATATAAGTAAATGCTTTACAAATTGACTTTTTGAATATTTTGTTACTACTTCTAATAGATTTTATTAAGTGCTTTCTGCTCAGAAATGTTTCAAATGTTGTGGTTTTTTATCATTTAAAAGCACATTGCATGTATTAATCCTCTTAAAGGATTCCTCGTTTTTCCTCAACAAAAACAATAAGAGGATAGGGGTGTACATTCTCATGACAAGACATATGAAAGCTGATGTGTATTAATTATGCTTATTAATTTAACTTTTGTTAAAAGAAAGATTAATTATAATGCTTTTATATAGGAAAAAATCCTTCCATATTTCACCTAAGTCTGAACAGGTAGAAGTCACTGATTTTTTGCTTAGTTTGAGTGGTTATTAATATAGAAATCTAACTAATCTTCCTCCTTTAACATTTAGAACAAATTACAGTGCACATTTCATCGAGTAAAAATGCAGCCTCATGTCATTCTAAATCACATTAAGAATCAGTTGAAGTTGGGGAGGTGAATGTCGAACTGTCAGATTTTAGAAAGAGTGGAAAAACTTGAGATCAGATTTTCAGCCTACAAATTCAGATGGAAGAATTTAATCAGCCGCTTTCCGTGTGCTTCACTGACTATCAGAAGTTCTGTCTGTCACATACAGATGTGGATGTGAATGTCTGATGTGTGTTTCCCAACTCTACCTAATTGGATAACTACAGAACTGGTATTAGAATAGACAGTTAGTAGTCAGACCTGTAAACTGGACAACAGTCAAATTTGGAACAGGCAGATATATATTTTCAGTGTACCTTCTATGTCAATAAACTGGTAAAAAATATTAGCACTGAATCAGCCTTTTTATATTGGATTTTAGGATATGGTAAATTAGGATATTACAGAAAATAGGTTTCTGTTGTTTGTCTGAAAGCATAACTCTTCAATTTCCATGTGTATTAAAATAGCCCTTATTTTTATTTTGTGCAACCTGGAATGGAAGGAGACTAGAATGACCCTTAGCAAATGCTAAGAAATGCCTATGAACCACTTCACCCCAAAGATTTCCATTCTTAGTCACATGCCCTGGTAACCCATAGGGAATCCCAAAGTGTTACTTGCCACTGTCATGGATGGAAATGAGAACATTACAAATTTTACCACTGTAAGACACTTTCAGAGCCTGCCTCTTGTGCTATGCAAAGGCTATTACCCCATCCAACTTGGCAAACAGACTGTCCTTTATTATGTGTGCGATAGCATTAGCATCAGACAGTGTTCATTTTCTTGCCGTTCCCCACTACAGGACATGTAGAAAAAAGATTCATGATCGGGACAGACACTGTTCAGCAGGATTCAAGCGTTGACAGAGCATGTTGAATAGTAACATACGTTTCAAACATTATATTGTAAAATTCCTGTAACACATCTGGTCAGTGCTGTTGCTAGAAGTCATAGACTGACTCCACTGGGCACACTGTTTTGCCTCAGTTCAGTAACTTGCATTTAAATACAGCCTAGGCAGAATGGAAAGGCAATGAGATTTTTGAATAATTTGCTGGAGGGCTTAAAATATCTTAGTAGAACAAGACAACTATCTAAAAAAAAAAAATTCTCCTGGGTGGCACATTCATGGCTTCATGACTAATTTGAGATGGCATAATTTTAGAGATACTAAGAAATCCTATGACGAGGACAGAGCTGCTGCATCCTAAGATTTCAACCTACTGTCGGAATGTGAGGGTATAAGGACTCTAGAAAGGGCACAATACTTGTCAATTAAATTAAAAGTGCCAGGATGGTTGTCCAGATTGTTGAGTTCCTGAAATGGCAATGTGTCTTGTTTTGTTTCAGATGTTACTGAAATCCACACTTTCATCAGCTCAACTATGGAGCGTTTCAGAGTCTCTATGGGGAGACACACTTTAAATCAAATTCTTAATAAAGCAGGAGATTAACTGGTTTCCGGTTCCTGTTTGATTTTGGGTAGAATTTAAAAGTTTTGGGTTATGCAACATTGAATAGTTTGAAAACAAATTATCTGTGAGGATTTTACCTCTCTGTGAGATGCAGTGCCAAAACTGCAATTGGAAGGATGTTTAAAGTTAAGTTTGTTCATATGAGCAAGGGATCTGGTACGTGGTGTTCTCCAAAGTAGTTCTTCAAACTGGCTTGTTGCTTTGGTCTGAAATAGTCCAGATCAGTTTGCAGGAAACACAGGAAGGTAATCTTATTTAGGTTCTGAGGAAGGCAAATTATGATGTGGAACCACACTTTCATGTACAATACAAAACTGGTAGGATATTTTGGTGGGTTTTTTTCTCAATTTTTTAAAAGTATAGTATCATATATTGACTTCCTTATACCTGTTTTGGAGGAAGCACCTAAAGAATTTTTCTTTCAAGATCAAAACAAAAGAGATAGAGAGATGTCTAAGTTAGGTGAGGCCTTCAAGTTAACATATTTAAAGTGAGTTTATTAAGGGGGGAGGGAGTAAGCAGGTTGTAAGCCTTCTCCCCACATTTAGTGCTCTTAGGTATGACATGTATAGTGGCATGGCTGCTTTGCTGTGATGTCCCAGTGTGTCCCCTCCATCTATGCACTTCTCCTTGTCAAGCACACTCTGCCTGCATCTTGAATGCATTTGGATTTTACTAGTTGTAAAACTAGATAAACAAAGAATGAGGCTTTTTAGGAATTTCCTGGAAATTCAAAGTATTCCAGATACTTAATTGTAATATCATTCGAGAGTAGGGTGTGCCTTATTATACTACAGAGTGTGTCTGAAATCTTGATACTGAGGCCTTCCAAGATGCAGCTATATTTATACTGCATAATAATAATAATGATTTAAAAATAATATTCAGCAGCATTGAAATGCTCTTTCTCTGGCAAAAAAATATTGGGTTTCTGTTGGATTATTACTGTTGTTCTAGGGGCAAAATGGGTTGAATATATTCTTTTACTGTCTTACCAACCACCAGGACACAGCAATGCCAGATGGTTGGGGTTTATAGCCAGCACTTTATGTACATTAAAAAATATTTAATGACACTCTAATAATGCTCAAGAGTAGCCTGGATTTAGAAATAATGTCTCAGCCACCAATCACCTGCAAACAATGAATAACCCCTGAGAAAGAGTGCCAGAAAAAACAAGAGATTGTGTATACCTTCCTGGAATTATGAACAGATTTCTGACTTGATGGAAATTCAAGTAGTGTTGAAAGTTGTGGAAAGGAAAGATGTAGAAGGGCCATATATATAATAACCCAGAAACACAGCTATATTATTAGGACAGAAATGTTTAAGTTTAGCATGACAGGAAGTGTGAAGAAATTGAGTTGAAGTGTAGCTAGATATGGAGATAGTGTCTCATTGAAATTTTTCACCTCATGCCTGGAAAAGGTCTTTAGAAAGTTTAAATGAGAAGAAGATGACACAAATATTATAGTACTTGAATCATGCCAGATTTGAAGATGACATTTTCATGTCTTCTGAAAGTGTTAGAGATCTTGAAATTATAAATAAAGAACTGAGTGAAGAAAAATAAAGACAGTAGAATAAGGATAAGTATGTGTGATGTATAAAATGAGGCAAAGTCAGTTATTTTTAAAAAGTTATTCATGTACAACCTGTTTACATTCAAATAGAGAGAGCTCATCAGTCATTAAAATTGCTTCATGCTTCCCAAAATAAGAGCCTGTTTTCTTTACTTGTAATTTTGCCAAGCCTGAAACATCTGTTCTAAAATTTCCCATATAGACTGAATTTTTGGAAAATTTCAATCCCTATAGGTAAGTTTCTTCCAAGAACAAGATTAGACTGAAAAATGTAATGACTTATCCAGGGTCACAATGGAAAATTGAAAGAGATGAACTAAGACTTGCACCTTAGAAATTGTAGCATAGTGTCCCAGTCATGAGGTAGCTCTTCTTTACAAATCAACAAGATATATATGTTTCATAATTCAACGTGATTTACTAAAAATCTGTGTCTCTGGAGAGAAGCACTTGCCAAAGTTAATTTTTTTATATTAACCCCTCCACACTTTAAACACAGTAGTCATGTAAAATTGCAAGAACCAATTGCAAAAACACATCAAATTGCAAGAACATAGCTAAGTAGCTATGGCATCTCTTGGCTGCAATACATCGCTAGTTATCAGGATGTGATAATGTGGAAGCTAGAAAGGCTGGAATTGATCCTGAAGATTTTTTTCTTCATGTGTAAGTCATTGTTATTAATTACCATAAACAATACAAATGCATTTTTAATTGTACAGTGTTGGAAAAACAGAAACTATGTCAGAACATGATAGAAATGCAGAATTACTATAGGGGAAGGTTTTATTTTTCTCAAAAGAAAGTTAGTTACACCAAGAGATTTCAGTTCAGTTGTCAAAAGAGCCATCTAGAGTTCATTGTTAATAGAATTGGAGAGGAGCCTTATGCAAAAAACGAATTTAGCCCCCTCTATTAGGAGGAAACCTGGATCATGAGCCCAACTTCACACTTTGGGCCCATTTCCATAAATTCAGAGGGGTTCAGTTCAATATACACTGTTTAAGATGCATGTAATTCAAGTAGCCTTCTGTAGAGAATCTTCAGTTCATTCATCCTTCCACAAAGAGGTTCTCCATAAAAGCTCTTTCTTTCAAGCCATATAGCTCCTACACATGAATAACTTTCACCATAGGAACTCACTGAGGCAGCAAACCCTGATCTGAGTGTCTTTTCAGAAATAACAGGCTCTTGGAACAATATTCTCTTAGCTCCTTTCAGAAGCAATTAACTGCTTCAAGTACACCTGGAGCTTATTAAGTCTGGGAGAGGCCTTAAAGCTACAGTTCACATTTCACTTCACTCTGGTAAGAAATCAAATAAAAGGGTGATTTTAAGAAGTCAGGTAATGCTTATTCCATATTTCTGGCAAGCAAAATATTCTATAGAAGGTACTTGCTTCCTTTGGCAAGAGAAACCCTATTTCCAGCCTAGGAAGCTTCATATTGTATGAATATTTCATTTTCCTTCACTTTAACTGGAGAAAATGTACAGTAGGACATTTTAAATGCTTTTCTCAGTTTCCAGCTGTGTGATCTATACAGCCACATAAAGATCTATGGCATCTGCTAAGACTGACTGCTTTCAGAAATTACATAGGTGTAGCTATGGTCACTGGCTTGTCAGGACTCTGAGATGGCTGATTACAGGACCACAGTATCAAGCTATTAAGCGATAATGATACTTGATGATATACATTAATTGAAACTACTAAATTAATGACAGCTGTGTCTCTCTAAAGATTCCCCTTTTGGCTTTGATTCTATTCTCAGCATGAGGATGATTTGGAGAAAAATCTAATAAAATTATTTAGTAACCTCTGTTTGGAAAGTGCATGTGCATTCTCTGCTGAAATTTGTGTCCCTCAGACTATACCAATTCACAGAGGGTGGAATTACCTGGATGTGAATTTCCCCTTCTCTGAGATAGTGAATAAAACTAGAAAATTTTTTTTGAGAAATGAAAAGCAATTAAAGAACATCTAGGGCTCTGGCATTCTTTGAAAACTAGGATAAGATTTTTGGATGGTCCAAAATCCTGATGGTCGAAGAGGACAAGAAATGGCAGGAGTAAGCACATCTGAGTATCTGGCATCAACAGACAGATTTCATACGCTGATCACACCAATAACATCCCTGTCACATTTGATCATGCTCTAGGTAAAATCACAAAGATGTGGATCAGAGAACTCTGAAATAAACTTTTTGCCTTGGTAAAACTGCATAGATCTGAGACTGCTAGAATCAATATAATTGAGATCTAGCAGAAAGAGTAAAATACTGATTTCTGATATTAAAGGGCTAGACTTAAGTGTAGGCATAATGCACTTCAGAATGAATGTGCCAAATCAGTGTGGTTGGCTTTATTAGCCAATAGAGACTATAAACAGCAGATCAACCTCTTCCTGGACGATGGATGAGAACTGACCTGCATTTCACTCTTATTCCATAGCTTGCCTTGCAACAGGCAAGGAGTGTTTATACCTGTTTAAAGACAAGTGATTATTTGTTGGTGATCTAAAGGCTCCACTAAAGGTCCAGAAGTGGAAAATAACGTATGATTGAAGGGCCAAGGACATACAGACATATATGAAATTTGGGTAGATAGCCTTTCATTTGGCATTCCCTAATATGTGAATCTTGTCTGAAACACTGACTATTCAACTTTAATGTTCTTTGAACGTAAATAGGCACAATATAAATGATATTCCCTTCAACTGGCACTTCTCCTGGGACTTCCATGCCTTAGAGCATTTTTAATAACTTACAGACATTATATGAATGTAATGGAAAACTGTCTATTGTTCTTTCACTGGCCAAGAAGTATCTACCTTTATAAGAGTACCCAGATATTTTGTGATGATTTCTCTTCAAAAATCAGCTCCATCACGCTGAGAGCAGAAAGAAAGACTACGCTGACCATGGCATTCTTTTAACCTTAGGTAATCTATCGCTCTGGGCAAAGACAAAGGGACAGCTCACAATACACACATATATATAGACTAAATGAAAATATCAACCTAGCTCAACCTGTGTTCCTATTATCAGTAACTCTTTCAAGGTTGGCAAGGGATTGCTCTGTATGATTTCAGCACATTCAGGAGAAAACAGAGTCAGTTCGGGAACTGGTGAGAGTGAGGACATGGCTCTCAAAGAAAGCAATGGTAAAGTTGGGAGGTTATTCTCAGAGCATGACTGGTAGCTTGAAGAGTAGCATCAGACTTGTATTTAAATGTTTTCTGTTCTCATCTGTTTATCTGGTGTTTTGAAAAATAGGTGAGCAC
The DNA here is from genome assembly GCF_031877795.1 of Strix aluco. NCBI lineage: Eukaryota > Metazoa > Chordata > Aves > Strigiformes > Strigidae > Strix > Strix aluco. Next base: position 59,875,446 of record NC_133935.1, read on the forward strand.
TGCCATAATGAAAGTATCCTGGATGTAGTGCTACACTGACTCTTCAATTCATTACTTCTCAATAGCTATTGCATCCTAAATTTAGAAAGGATTTTTTTTAGTTAACGTGTTTTTTAGAATTTTTTTAGTGGTGGTGGGTGTTGATTGCATTGATACTTGTTACTATTTTTTCTTATTTCAGTTGAATCACTTGTGGCATTAATGGGGGTAACAGTCTGAGGGTTTTTTGCTTGGCTGTATAGTACAGCACCCATTATAATTAGGTAAATTAAACCAAGGTAATAATAATAAGTACATAAAAATGGATAATAATTTCATAGATTTATTTTTTATGATATATGGGGTAGATAATTTTTGAGACTTACTATAGTCTTTTAAAAGTTCATTGTTATAACATAACAGGAAAACAGTCTAATACTTAAAAGTAGGATCTGAAAAGAGAAGTTGTATAGGAAAAAGAATACTATGTGAGTAGCACAAGAGAAATAAGATAAATTAGAAGTAAAATGTTAGAGGTCTGCAAATTAATTTCACTACGGCTTTGTGAAAAGTGTATACTTTTGTGAGATTCTGTATTTTGCAATTGAGGCAGAAAGTGAGAGCCTACATATTTGACAGTTAACTTTATTAACTGCATATATTTGCATTTGTAACTTTGAAGTGAACTTTTCCTTTTGGAAATGTTCAACTACAGTAATTCCCAGAAAGAAGTTGTGAAAGAACTTTATGTTCAACTATAACAATAAGTTTACATTTTCCATGTAATATGTTTATTTCTTTTTTTACTAGGTTTGCTGGAGTCCTCCTCCCCCATTCCCTTAGATTAGTTTATTTCTGTTTTTTAAAGAGACTTTAGCAGAAGAGAGGAAAGCAGTTTAGATCCAGTCTCTGTGAAAGCAGTTTCATTCAGTAAGTTATCTTCTTTTAGCTTGCATTTTTGTACTTATGCCAGGAAGGAAAAGGATGTGGTGTTAGGCTTTGAAGATTATTGCTTTCATTTTGTCTGCTTCATGCGATGTTTTGTAGCTATCTTGAAAAATCATACACAAAATAAAATTGTTTTAGCACTTATTCTGGATATTGGTTTTATATCCAAGAGTGTCTAGCAGACACTCTTTCAGTACCAATGGATTTTTCACCAGTATTAAGCTTTAATGCTTCTGTAAGATGCTCTCCAGATGTCTTTAGGCCCTGCTTCTGCAATTAGATCCAGTTGGCTGAAATCATGTCAAGGCCCATTCACTTCAAATAACTTGCAGGTGCCTAATTTCAGGTAAGTCTTCAAAGCCATTGCTCTACCACTGTTGTATGTGTCCAAGGTGCTGTCTATAAAATACTTGACACACTTTTCTGGATATCATAACCACAGTCCTGGTGGTGCCAAACAGGCCAATGGTTAAATAAATACCTGAAGATTTCACAAATTAATCTTATATCTAATCATGCTGATATCCTTGAATCATACTTACCATATAATTCCTTGCATGAAAGAGATCTATAAGAGGTTGGTTTTGTTCCCAGTCGCTCTAACAACTGCACCATGGGGAATGGTCTCCAAAGACCTGAGAGATGGGAGTTTAAATCCTCAGAGATGGGATTTGACTGTATGTCTCCTGCAGGTAAATGCTCTAGTTGGGTCTAGTGCATTACTTACACTCTCTAACTTACTGTTCCTGGATCTCTGCTGTGATCATGTGGATTAACCTGTCTTAAGTGCCTAAAACCTGAAGAGACTTCACATCTGAGAACCTCAGCAGGGGAAAGAGTCAATCAGTGTCCAGCCAGGAGATGGGTGGGTCCCTGCCTGGGAGTGCTGATAGATATCCTTATTCGCATTTCCTACTTTGGGTCATTTCCCTGTCTTCGGTGGACATTATTCTCACAAGCCTATTTCTTTGGGAGCTTCAAGGCAGCAGGAGCCTGTGTGCCTGTTGCGGGGTTACAGATTCCACCGAGCAGCAGGGTAATTAGGTTCAACATTGCAACAATTTACTTTGAAGTCCATTACGTGGACATAGCCTTGTTAGTTTATCTCTGAAGACTGGAGAATGGAATACAGGGATAATTATCAAGAATGGCAGAAAAGACAGCCCCAACAAATAATGTCAGGAAAATTAGGAGGTCTCAAAATAAAGGAACTGACCTTGTAGTGTATAAATAATGACAAACAGTGGGACAAAGGTTGCGCTTTTATTTTGAGAAATGAGACAAAGGACCTGACAATACTCACAGATAAATAGAAGCATAACATCCACAGCAACCCCAACTGTCAGAGGTCATTCTGGAGTCACATTTTACAAGTCACAGGCTTCAAGCCTTCTTTGGTAATATTTCAGCAAATAAAACAAAACTGAACTTCCAAGATTTCTCGCTAACCATAGCAGCTATTCATCATTCTAAATCTCTACCGGCATTTTTGGAGCTTTTCTGTCACAGTCACCAGAGTGGCAGGAAATTCCTGTACGGAGCTTGTCTTTTCACCCAGCAGTTCCAATTACTTCGGTCCTTGACTGCCGCCTTGACAGCATCACTTCTGAGCCATCCAGGCAGTGTGATAAAAATTAGGAAACAACAAAAACAACACGTGGCTTTTGAATAGGCTATTTCTTTAAAAGTATTTGAATATGTGTCAGTTAATTACCATGTTCTGTGGTCATAAACCAGAGTGGATTTCACCATTTGTATTTCTTTCATCTGTAGTCAAGCATGTCTTTTCCAGGACCTGTCACAATAACTGATGCAGTTTCCCTGTGTCTTCATTGTGAGGCAGAGTTGGCTTTTTTTAACTATTAGTAGAATTATCCTATACTTTATAATGAGTATAAATGGATTTTTAAAAATAACCCAGTATAGTCAGAAATTCCTTGAGGTTTTCATAGACGACACTCTTGTATTTTAAATGTGAACAACTTCAGGTACATTGTCACGTCTCTCACATATGTGTATAAAACTATTTTTAATGTATTAAAAATCTAAAGTAGAAAATAGTATAATTTTAATCAGAAAATACTGTTGCTCTTTCACCACACACTTGCCATTAACTAATAGTCTGTGTTTTGAGTATAGTCATAGCCTTGCTATTTGAAAAAATTCCTTGGGAACAGTTTTTACAATAATAAAATTTATTAACGTACTTGTATCCATTGGGCTTGTAAAGACCAATTTCTAGGAGAGTGAATAAAACAATGACAGTCCTGCTGAATTCTGTGAAGCCTTAAGACTGAGTTTCCCTTTGTTAAAAATCAAAATGTGTCAGAAATCTACTGACTCAGAATAAAATTGCAGGTTACAATTTCACCCTTGGGCTTAATCAAACATGTGGTGTAATATCAAATTTATTGTGTACTTTTGCTTTGAGCTTTGCTGACATTTCAATGCCATCAGCTGTAGAAATGTCGAAAAATGTGATTGTCTTTTTCTGCATTTGGATATGGTGCCACAGTTCACCTTGGCTTTAACAAGTTTCATGATATTGTCCATTTCTTAAGCTGATAGAGGCCATTTTAAAGATCATATTTGTGTATATAAAGAATCTCATATCACTAAGGTTATTATAATGAAAAACTCCTATACCACTTTTCAAATGCTACTATATCACTGATTTTAAAGTCCACAGTTCTTGATTACCATATTTATGAATGCAAAGATTATGTGATGGAATATGATAAATATATAAATAATTTACTGGCTACTTTTTTTCCTTTCAGATATTCGTAATTGTTGTATTTTAGACCCCAAAGCATACATATTTTTTTAATCTTAATCAAACAAAGAAATAAACCTGTACAAAATGTATGCATTCAGTATTGTATTGCAGATACACTTTGTTTTTCAAGCAGATAAAAAGCTTTCAAGTGGCTAGGACACATGCATTATGCCCACGCATGTGTTTAATGTATATATATTAGTGTATATGCATATAAAATGGCATAAAATAAAGTACAGGTCTGAATCTTATTTGCTCTCTGTATTGGTTATGTTGTGAAAAATCTGTTCATCTATATTTGGAATTAGTGTTGGGTTTTCTGCTATTAATTTCTTATTTCATTCAGGCATCTCAATTTTGTGAAAAAAAATTAATAGTGCTTAGAAGAATGCCATCTTTCTTACATTTGATACAAAAATAAAAAAGTAATTCTTACTCAACAACTCCCTTTCTTCAAGTACCTCATATACACTGGAAGTGAATGTTTGCGCACACTGGTGTAGTAGGTAATATTACTGTCTTTTAAAAATACAAAAGGGGAGACATAGGAGGACTACATGGTTAGACCACAGATCTAGGTGTCTAACTGCATCTCTATGCTGAAAGCCCTCTCAGCTCACATTCTCACATACGGAGGCTGTGGCAATAGCAGGTCTCCTCTGTATGGCAGACCCTGCTTGTCCCAGCTGCCACTGGGACAGGGGACACAGGGGTGGCAACTCCTTACATTGGTGGTGTCTATCAAGACCCATTGTCATGAAACCATTCCCTCATCTGCCATCTAATCAGGGTGGTGCTTATACTCTTTTTAATATAAGTTTTCACCTGCTAAGTTACCCAAGCACCTGTTTTCAAGTATGTCCAGATATGTTTGTCTCTATACTGTTGACCTAGTGGACACACATCTGCTCCAGTATCACAACTGAAAAATGTGTTCGAGCACAGCGTTAATATAGAACCGATGCAAAATTTGGTTAAGCTTGCACAGGGTCTTAAGCCATAACTGAGAAAAAGCAGCTCTCCTGAAAGCCAGTGCTAAAACTTCAAAGCTGTTTTCTTCATATTTTGTTCCTGATGCCCTTTAGGAAATCAATTTCTTTATTTTCTTTCTGTAACTATGAAGTCCATATGAAATGCTACTTATTCAGTGCCGTGTGAATATCAGTGATTACCTTTTAACATAAGTGCAACTCAAAAGATTATTACACTCTGATTAGTGCTTGTTATTATTGTTTGTTTCTAGGCTTCTGTTTTTCTGTAGACCCTCATCTGCTGCCTACAGAGAATGCTGGATAGCATATGAAACAGAAATGAGCTTTAAGTGACATTCACACCTCCTAATCTGAGCTATTTGCAATTATTTTATAATCTTACAGGAGAAGCCTTAACATCTGATTGAGACTACAAATGCTGCAGGTAACAGCCACAAGGGTAAATCATGGAGAGCCTACTGTTGCAGGTCTGACGTGATCCTTCAAATTTAAGCCAAACGTTAAACATGCTCCACGACTAAATTCTGAACTGCTCTGTGGCAGTCCTCCTAAATACAGTCACTTTGTGGCAGTGAATATTGAATGCTAGCACATTATCCAAACTTCTGTGTTCAAACTCTGTCTTATCTATTAGGCAAATAAAATTTACCACTCTGTCAACTACTGACCATTAGCATCCCTTACTTTTCTTTAACCATTCTGTACAAAAATCAGTTGCCATCTCTGTCCTATTTAATGTCACTACTGCCAGTGTTATCTCAATTTTCTCTTTCTATTCAGTGTCTCCTTTTGTATTTGATTTAATATTTTGGGCTTCTTCAAATAGTCCAATCTATGGGAGTCAGTCACAATCCCATCTGTGGAGGTCAGAGGCTACATACAGAAAGTTCTAGGCTGGAGGATCATCTTGACATCTGGACTGCAGGTTGGCTGCCATTAAGTACTCATGGAAGGCCCAATACAATGGTTGTGGCCCTAACATGCTGCCCTTTCTTTTTAATAGCCCTGTTTTCTGCACCATGTACAACCCATCACCTCAGAAAGCAGCTCCATACAGGGGTTCCGCCTGTCACTGCTCTTCACCACAGTGACCTGACTGCCTGAGTATACTGTGGCAATACAATACATATCAGAGAAAGGTGTTGGAAAGTGAAACTCTGGGAAAGAGGTGAATGTGTTGTCATGTAAGGCAATATTCCAGTGCTTGCTGTGAGAGCAATCATCTGTTCTGCCTGGGCTGGAGTACTGCAAACTGGTGCTGACAATGGTCCTCAATTCTGGAGCTGATGTCAGGTCCAGAACGTCAGTTTCACTGGGTCATGCTGTTTTTTGGCTACTATCATTCTCTATCTTTGGGATGATCAAGAACAATTTTAAATTCCAAGATGCTATCCTAATAGTCTTGTACCATGATCTACTACCATTTCTTTACTATGAGCATGTCCTTTTCTAGGTACATCAAGAGTTCATTTCATTTCCTCTACACTAAAATAAAAGGTGTTAATGTAAATGTTATTGCAAGCAGAGCTATAGCAGGTTTTAATTTTTTAATCTTGGTTTGCAATCAGCACAGGAAGCTTAGAATGACAGAGTGGCCATAATGTACTTAATTTCAAAATCATTGCCAGAAAAACAAAGCCAAAAATCCCATTAATTTTGAAAAAGGGAACTACAGCTGAATGAAGAAACTTCTTAAAGAAGAAACTGGAAAGGACACTCTTAATATAAATTAACAAGAGTTTATAGAGACATTAGATAATCAAAGTACGCAAAAAAGTTTTAGGGAAGATAAAGATGAAACTATAAGCATTTTTTCTGTATCTGTGTTAACTGTGGAGAAACTTGGGTCCCATGTCTGAAGGCCTTGAAAAACAGATTCTGACATCAGAGCATCTGTTTCAACAAAAGAATTCATGTAAAGAAGTTACAAATTTAAGATTAAAAGATAACTTACCATGTATGAAATCAAGAACTTTAGAGTAATTTAGGTATGAGGATGCCAGATTATTTACTACACCATGTAACCTTTTGCTTTAAACTGCTTTAACACGTATGGAATAGGTGCATATATGATGTTAATTTTTAAAAAGAATTCCCAAGGAGGATCAAGGAAACTCTTTCTTCCTATTTGAACTGGGTAAATATGAACAGAATAGAACAGCAGAATTAGTAGACATGGGAATAAATATGATATATTGTGTGAGGGGAAGCAGTGTGGCTTCTGTAAAGCAAAGTCACATCTAAAACCTTGAGTAGAGTTCACTGGAGGAGTCAGCACTCACACAGGCAAGAGTAATCCAGCTGCCAAAGTCGTCTTGCAATTCCGAAAGGCTTTTTTAAATGTTCCTTGTCCTTTTGACAATGTTCCTGTAAAACAGGATGCCACTGAATAAGAGGGAAGGTCTTTGAATGGATGAGTAATTGCTCAAAATGTAGAGTTTGTATAGTCAGTTTTCTCAGTTGAGGGAGGGTATTAGCAGAAACTTACAAAAGTGTCAGCTAGATCTGTTGTGCTTTTCAACATAGTAGAAAATGAGGTAGAAAGGTGGGTGAAAAGTGAGATGATAAAGTTTGCTGGTATTACAAAGTTATTCAGAACAAAAGGGATGAGGACCAACCAAGAAGAGCTGTAGAACATAATACTTGGTAATAAAAAGGCAAGTGAAATGAAATGTAAATAAATATTAAGTGACGTCCACAGGGAAAAATAACCTCAGCTTTAATTATATATAAATCCTAACTTAACATACACAGCCTGTCACTCAGGAATGTGATGTTGAAGTTATAAATAGTGGATAACTGTAGAGAAACAGTTCTATGAAAATGTCAGCTCAAAACAGAAAATATCATTACGCCTCTCTCTAACTCCACAGTGTGCCCTCATCCTGAACACTGTATATACTTCTGGTTCACTTTTCTGCCCTGCCTCCCCAAGTCAGAAAGATACAGAGAAGGCAACAAGGATGATCAAAAGTACTAAACGGTTTCAATATGATTTTTAATCAAACATCTTAAGACTCTTCAGGCTAGGAAAAAAAGACAAATTAAGAGGGATCTAACAGCAGTTTATAAAATCATCAAGGTTATGGAGGAATTAAACAAGGCATGATTGTGCAATGTTTCTTCTAGAGAGAAAAAGTAGCTATCAGATGAAATTAGAATATGGCAAGTTCAAAACAACAAAAAAACCTTCTCCACGTAATTAAGTTACTACAAGACATTTGTGGTGTTAAAAGTTGATAGAGGCTTGAAAAAGAATTGGAAGAAAAATCCATGAACTACTCAAAAAACCTATTGAATAATAATAAGTATCTAGTTCAGCTAGTTCTGAACTGCAAACATGTGTGGCCTAGAAGAGTAGACTCAGGAAATATAATTGTTCTTGCATAGGCATCTGCTGCACGCTAATGTCAGAGACAAGATAATAAGCTACTTTGAACTTGGTCTTACCTAGTGCAGAGACGAGTGGTCTATTTTTTATATTTCATTAAGCAAACATTCCTTTTCTTATTTCTGCTTCATGTTGTATTTGGTATAGTTTTCTTTGTGGACAAGTTTATTTAAGTTATTAAGACATGCAAATGTACCTCAATTTTCATGCTATGGATAGAGCACAGGACATTGCTACTGTAGACACGAAGAATAGTGACATTTTGGTTTTGAGATGTTCATTGTAAAAATATTATATTGCCATTAGAAATTAGCTTTTGTTGTGCTAATATCTTGCTTAAGACTGATCACGTTTGAGGAGCCAGGGATTTCTAAGCCTTCTTTTGTTTTAAGGAGTCCAGTAGCCCCAGAAATTAGAATTCAATAATCAAGTGGAACGTGATATATGGGCTACACCTATGTAGCCAAGCTGATCATCCCCTGTTTTGCTTGAGGGTAAATTTGTCTGATTAGCAACTCTGCATATATATTAAGCTCCAACCTCAGCTAAAAGCACTTTTGTCAGAGAAGCCCAGGCATGAATGAGAGAGAAATTTATGCAAGGCTCAACACCTGACCTGCTGTAAGGACACGGAAGCAGTCAGCACCAGCTTAGGCTGAGGGCCACAGAGCATTTTCCACTGTGGACTGGAAAGAAAAGCCAGTCACTAAGACCCCTTCCCCTTTCCGTCCTGATGTGTTCTCTGAGGAGTGACAGAGCAAGGAGCTTAAAGTCAACAAAGACAACCAGGCACTTTCTCCTGGACAGCGTGCTAGCAGCACTGTAACTGCCCTTTGCACTTCCACGGTTCAGAACTGTTTCCCAGCACATTTCATATTTCACATGGCATACAAATGAATTAATCTTCAGAGTGTTCCTACACAGTAGGTAGATGTTGCTCTTAAATAAAAACCCCCAACCACCCAACTTGTCAGAAGACAGGAGCCCGGCAGTGACAGGAAGACTTGTGAAATTACCCTGCGGCTGGGCTCAGAATTCAGGAATTCTTTTCATTCCGGCTATTGAGCTGAGGTCATCTTGCTCTTTGATGTGGCCTAGAAAATGAAATGAGCTATTAAAATCTGGATGCGTTTCCCCATTAAATTAGAAACATTTACAAGTCCAGCATTGCACATAAAACATAGATAGCACTTCTCATGATAAAACCATAACCAGATTTTGTTTCTTGTGATTATGTGGCTTGTAGTCTCTCTTTGTCTATTTGGCTTGTGGTTTACTTTGTTACATAATTGTTAAATTTACTTAAAGGTCAGCCAAAGTAAAATTTTATTTTGTTGGAGGCGAGATGTAAACAAATGTTTGATCTTGCCCTGCCATTTTTCTTAGGCCTTCTGCAGAGCTGGGTTACAATGTGCCAGTATTCATAAAAGGAGATATATTTTAGAATCTGTATTGTATTATTCATAAATATTTCAAGGTACCTGCAAACCTAGGTTAAGAGCTATCATGTCTCAGGAAGCTAAAAAGACAGCTATTGTATGCTCATTGAGTTCTGTATAATACAACCATGTTCATGAGCAACTGGACACATATGAATATTTATTTACAATGCCACCTTTCATGACTGCTTCCCCATCGTAGCTTGAAAGTAATCAACTAAACTAAGAAAAGAAAGCAAGGAATTCTTACAAACCTTGTTGCTCTATATCTAAAATCTAAACCCCAAATATAAATTATTGAATACTTTGTTTTAAGAACTTAAGCATTTGTTCACTGCATTTTTACTTTAAACAGATACTGTAGATACAGATGTAGTCTTTCTGCATTTACATAGGGCTGGTGTTATTAAGAATATCCACATGAGAAAAGGTTACAAAGATGATCCCTGTAAGAAGGTGAATCAGATAGCATATATTGTAATATAGAGTACTTTTTGCTGTAGCTGACTGACACGTTTAGAAAAGATGATACTTTGATGAGAAGATCAACTGCACAATATTCTCCCAGAATCTTCTCCAGAGTCTCAATGCAAACTAACATAAGGATGCAACTTACGTGTCAAGAGAAATAAACACACATTAAACCAGACATTCATTTTCCTCAAACTAAGCTCTGAAAGCATATGCAACAAAATACTGGGAAAAGGTATAAATGCCAACTTTACAGCAACAGTCACATTTCAGATAAAGAAAAGCTTTTATATGAAGTTGTATCCACAGTTCCTAGCATAAAATATTAATAGTACCAGCTATGCCACTTTATAACTGAGGAGGAAGTGTTCCTAGGAGAGAATAATTTGATTTAAAAAAACCTGCTGTTCAACAAGTATATAGTATTTGTAATTAAAAATGCTTATCTGTTGGCTAATACATAGGAACATTGGTGATATATGTTTGATGATTTTATTCAGGTGTGTGATCAGAGCATAACATAAAGCAGCCTCATATAAAATTGCAAAGGACTGTTGTTGAGCTTATATACTGAAGCATTAAATGATCCTATTTTTAATAACTTGATTAACCTAAAATGCTCTTCCTGTTTTTCATGTGAGAACAACTCTAGTTAAATGTTGTATTCATTTGGCCTCTTTTCTTAAAATAGCCTGGGAGGAACTGAACTGCATTGTACTTCCCCTCTCTATATGCTGGAGGTCAGGGATTTTTGTTTTGCACAGGGCACCTCTGCTTTACTCTGTCTCACCCCCCTACAATGTCCAGAAGAGGTGACAAGCTGCTTTTGACAATGTGAACCTCTCTACGTTCAATGTGAAAAGGGAGCTGGTTGTGGTCAGATGTGGGCAGCAAGTTGTCATTTAGAAAATAGTTCCCAACTAATGGATTAAGTATTTTTAAGCATGCTGGAATGGTTCCACAGCCAAGCTGTTATAAATGAATAGATCTCTTGTTGTGAGCCTTGATCTCTTCCCTCCTTCCTCCCTTTCTCTCTCCCCCCCCCCTTTGTCAGGATGAGTCAATATCCTTCTAATTGGGTGTCCTTTCTGGACTTTTTTTCCAGGTTTTAGGCATTAAGAAAGTTCAAATCCTTAAACATATAGCCCTGGTGCCCAGAAACCATTTTTACCTTTAACAGATTTATTGCTTCAAGAGGTATTCATTTCAGAAGGCTCAACAGTATTGTTATGGGTTTTTTTCTGCACACAGAAAATGTAAAAGGAACTCCGTTGTACTTCAGTGAAATGGCATTATCATCCCAAGAATGAACAAACTGATTTGTTATGTCCTTAACAAGAAGCCAGTCAACTTCTAAATAGTGTTGTGGGATTGTTCTGAAACCGTGGCCCAGTGTGCTTTCAGAGATAACTACCCTGCTATCCCGGTGGTAGCTCTTATTTTGTCATCACATCCTTTCTGACTGCCTGAGGAAAGCAAAAGCAGGTAAAGCCATCGCTGCCAATAATACCACAGGTGAGATAGGCCAAACTTGAATGCTGATAGTCGGGCAAGACTGAAAATCTGGTAATAGTACCTCCTAATGGAGCCTCCTAACATGACCCTCTGGAAGATGATTGACAGGTGTATTTTCTGATTTTCCAAATTCTTGTCTTGAGACTTTTAACAAATATTTACTGCTTGGAATTTATTAGCACCTGCCATCCCAGGTTCTCAGGTGAATATAACCTTCCTGGGAAGCCATTCTTATTTCATAGGTAATAAAAAGAAGGCATGCAAAGATCAAGGGTTTTACTTTTAGATACAATGAAAGTTTGTGGTAGATTTTAGAAGAGAGTTGAGGTTTCCTGCATAAAAAAAAAAAAAAAAAAAAGAGGCAACGGTAGATGCAGAAGAAAGAATTTAAAGAAACACATCTGGGACTCAAAATTTAGATGCACTGAGACCATATTCAGTTTGAGGCTTGAGTGATTTTTAGAGAAAAAAATGGAATCCCTCATCACATTAGAGTGAGATTTTATACATTTCTTCATGAAGAACAGAATGTAATTATTGAACTGTATAAACCATTTATGCGTAGGGATGGTCTCTTGAATGGCCAAAGTCTGATATCTGAGGTAAAGAAAAAGCAGTTCTTGCAAATTAGTGTAAGATCTCATTGTGTGTAGATGAGAAGAAATTATTCCACACTTTTATTACTCACTTCTTGCACTTTTCCTTGAAACGCCTGGTGTTGCCTGCTCGCTGTGACAGAGTGCTCTAGGAGAGTTTCTGTAGTAACTCAACATGGCAGTTCTTCGGTTCTGCCCTCTCACCACGTGAGACCCTGTGTGTAATGGGAGTTACAGAGCATCTATGAGCAAAGGGGAGTGAAAATCTGTGCCCATCTGCAATGCTGCATTCCTTGGTCTTCCTACCTCTTTCCTCTCTCCCTTTCGAAATTACCAAGGAAGAAGAAACTAGACATTGAAATTAGACATCTAGCAACTGTGAAAGAAGTACTCATGTATTTTACTGTGCAGTAATAGTCCATCTCCTGCCCTTGCTGGGATGCTGTTAAAAAAGACTATTAGGTATGTTCACCAACTCAGATTTCCTCCCTTTTATCTCTGTGAATCATTGCTAGTGGATATGAAGTGACAATGTCTGAAAGCTGAAGACAGAAAACTGTTGGGGCAAATGAGGCCTTCTTTTTTTCCGTAACTGTCAGTGAGGACAAACACATTGTACTTCTTTTCTGACTAACAGTTAAGGAAGTACCAGCTTGCTAGTGGAAGCAAAGTTACTTGCTTTCTGTGCAGTCTGCTTGGACAGACTCTCCAAACCTGACTGCCCAACTCTTCAGAATCTTCCTTCCACCTTCCTTCTTAACTTCCACTAAATGAAAAGAGAGTTGAATTTTATACAGCTTTAGACTGATGCATATGAGTTCAGAGGAATAGGACAAAGAAGAATGATGATCACAAATGTCACCAGGCATGTACAGATTGGTTCCCCCAGTTCTGGAAGTCATCAGATTACAGCCTAACGTTCTTGTGTTTAGTAGTTCAGCTGCAGAAGATGCTACCTCATTTTTACATGAGTACCAGTGATGTCTTCTTTGTAAAAAACTAAAATAACCAAACATGGCTATTTTGTGTATAGCAGACTACTGTATGGGATCTGTGAATGATTTGGGTCTCTTGGTATTCACTGTCTAAATAAATATGAAGTAGTATCCCTGCAATGGCCTTTTACTTGTGACTCATGGAATTAACTAAAAAAAAAGAAAGAAAAAAAAAATCCCCCAAATCCTCAATTCCAACTTCCTCTCCAAGCTCTTATGAGGGTTTTTCCACCACAACCTCCCTTCTCCTAATTCTGTAGTGGCCTCTTGCTAAGGCATCATTCCTTACTTCATTTATATTTTTGGAGGTATAAATGAAACAGGCCTGTTCCTATGAGACCAGAGAATTGAAGCCGCTCTGGACTTGTTTCCAACAGGCTAACAGGACAGTTTGGCAGATGATAATTGTTACTCATTTACAGTAGCAATATGAAAATGAGTCATAAAGCCTTACTCAAATCACATATGTTCACACTTCAGTCCCAGCCCTCAGTAACACAGGTAACTCCCTCCACAATTATTTGTCCTTAGCTCTGCTCTTAGGGAGAGGAACATATTCCTTCTGAATTCTATATATGCTTTACCTATACCTGCCCTTCACGGGACATGAGTGGGGGCTTTCAACTGCAGTTACATACAGAATTTCAAACCTTTATTTACCCAGAAAATCTGTCTTTTTAATATTGTTTGTTAAATGTGTTTCTCTTACCGTCTGATGGGAAAAAGTTCATGTGGCTGGAATATTCCAGCAATAAATAGCTCTTGTGATTATCAGCTGCCTCGGCTCCACTTCAGCATTTAATCACCCTCAAAAGCCATAAATTGCCTCATATACTCCTCCACTATGAACATTGTCTCTTAATCAAACTGGATTAATAAGTTTAAGAGACATTACCCATTTATATGTGAATTTTGGTAGGTCATGAGAATAATGAGTCAGATGTACAGGAGATGTAAAGAGCAATATAAGTTGCAAGTCCATAACTTAAAGCTTATACAACATGCAGACAGCAGAAATACATATTATTATCAGAGAAAGCTACCAACAGGTTCATGCTCACTTATACTTGACAATACATTTATTTATATTCAACATGAAGATGTTTACACTATTTCTTGTCCCTAATGCTGTCAAAGACAAGCTTAGACCTGTTGACAGGGGTAGTTCTCAGTACTGTCTGATATTCAGTACTGCCTGTATTTTTACTTGGAAAGGGTTTTGTGTCCCAAACCAGAGCTAGAAGTTTGCTCTAGCAACCCTTCATGTATTGATTGTATAATACTGTGAAGAAGATTGCTTAAATGGTTTCATTATTGTAATTTCTGAAGTTTAAATTTATGTATCAATTACCATCTATATGTTATCCATACTTAAATAGTCCAAATATTTGCTTATTCTAGGTGCTGTAAGCATTCTTGCTGATAGCTGTCCATAAATGTCTACTGTACACACACCTTACCACTGCTCATTAACTGTGTTAGAAATTAAAGTTTTTAACTGCTCACTTATCCCAAAGTACTAAAATTCAACTATGTGGGCTATCAGAAAGTACAACATAAGCAAACCCCATCTGTGCATGGCAGCATGGAGTGTGTGTTTGTGTTTTGAATCATAAAGTTGTAATGAAAATATTTTATGCTAGGATCCTCTCAGTCCCAGTTCAAGAGCTTCAGATCTGTGACACTAAATATCTAAATATAACACTGACTTGGTACAGTAGTGTATGTATTCACAACTGGAAATAAAAAAGCTAGGTTTTGCTAGGGGATTGCAGGTGTAGCCTATGGTTTGCAAAGATAAGTGAGATATCATAAATTGAGCAAATTTAATCTGATTTTCCACAGAGTATAGCACAGGTGACAATAGTGCAACTTTTCCAGTCTTAATAGATCCACGTTCCCTTTAATTGATTTAGTTATATTATCAATCTCCCAAATTGCACATGGCATTCAGAAAACTGATTATTTCCCAACAGTGATATTTTATGAGATTGACTGTGGATTTATAAATAGCCAGAATGTTTTAAAATGAAACCAAAATCCAAAGACTGAAAGGAAGACTTAAGTAGAAAGAACCTAGTCATAAATTAATGAAATTAAACATTCTTCATACATTAAAAAATAAATTGTAGTATTGATTAATGCAGTGAGCAGCACAATTCCATCCCATTGCTACCATATTATTGTCACTTCAACCTGAACTTGCAATTTTCACAAGTTTCAGCATTTATCTTTGGAACTGTCACCTGTCATGCTTAATGAAACTAAGTGACAATTGTATTTCTTTTAGTACATTAATATAATTAGGGTTTTTTAAAACCCACTTCAGGGTTAAAATAAATCATAAAACTTCATTAACTATCACAAGATAAGAAATCCAGCTTGCTGATATTTTTCTAAAGTACTGTAGGTTTGCCTTACCATTACTTTGTCTTCTTTAATAAATATTGATTAGGATTAAATACTTTATAACATATCTTTTTCCATTCATGAGTTCTAGGCATCCACCTTCACAAATGAGGATAAATGTATAATCTCATGGTCTACTGTAGCATATCCTTTACGCATGCACATCGTGAGTGCAGTTAACTACGGGTGTCTAGACAGATACTGTGACAAACATTAATGTGTATGTACAGAAATCTAAAACCTTCCCTGTATTTTATCAAATTCCCAAATTGTGAATTTCCCTGCAAACTGAAGAGCAAATTAATGCAATATTTTACAGACATGTATCCATGGATCATGGAGATTCTGATTTTGTTTGCATCAATGTGAGGCCAAAGTCACCCCATTGTTCCCAAGTTCGCTCATTTATGTTGAGAAAATGAGATCAAATATTTTCTGCTTTATTTTAAAAAGTATTATACTGCCTCCTTTGTCATGGGAGCTTGTTGGTGCTATTCACCACTTCTCATTCCATAACAAATCTCATAAAGCAGAAGAATGTAAAGTGTGACAAGATATTAGAAGCTGTGGATGTCATAAGAGAGAGTTCTTTTTTGCTATTAAAAAGGAAAAAATAACATACCTTTGTGTTTCTGCTTACCCTCATGTTTTGTCTTTTCCAGCTACAGTTTTATAAAAGGAAAATTAAATGGCTGATAACTTAGCTGTTTCTGAAGATTTAGGTTCTTTGACTAATTCTTCACATATGGCATGAAGATTTTACGGCATGACTTGCATAATTTTCATGTTCTCACAAATTTTTTTTTTTAATTCTTAGCATATCTGATCGCATTACAATGGCAGGCAGAAGGAGATACCTATTGAATATAGGCCTTGAGTGCTCCTTCACATAAATTTCCAGATGTAAATTGCATTTTTTTCCTCAAGAAAATAAGACCTTGGTGATGTTATGGTGTTTTGAGAGAGCACTTCAATAACCCTTTTCTAAATTTTATATGGTTCTTTTTCAGAATTACCCACAAATGGTAATACAAAGAGGCGAGATACAATTCTGGTGAGAAGTATTTATTGTTTTGGGCTGAGTGTGGGGTGACCATAGGAGGAGTGCTCCCATTCCAGCCTCAGAACAGACTGATGCTGAGATAGGGAAAAATGGAGAGGTCTGGGATGCCTCCTGTCTCCGCTGCAAGTGACAAATACATGAGAAAAAATGGCAGTAGCATTTGTGCTACTCCCTTGATTCAATTAATAAAATGAAATAAAATTAAAATAATAATGATAATAACAATGCTAATAATTACGATAATGATAATAATAGAATATACAAACGCATAATGCACAATGCAATTGCTCACCACCTGCTGAACAATGCCCAGCCCGTTCCCAGTGAGCAATCTTGGAAGAGAGAAAATCCTGAAACCACAATCCTGGAAGAGAGCCCCACTAGTTTTCCGGCCAACCCTTATCTATATACAGAGCATGACGTTGTATGGTATTGAATATTCCATTGGCCAATTTGGGTCTGTTGCCCTAGTTATGCTCCCTCCCAGCTTCTTGTGCACCTGCACACTAGCAAGACATGGGAAGTTGAAAAGTCCTTGATTTCCTAGCAACAACTAAAAACATCAGTATATTATCAACATTCTTCTCATACCAAATCCCATACTGAATCCAAAACACGGCATAATTCTAGCTGCTAAGAAGAAAAATTATCTCTATCCCAGCTGAAACCAGGACAACTCCTTAATTATATTTATGGGATAAACTAATTAGAAGTATACCTTTTACCCTAAAAGCCATGTGTAAAATCTTCTTGAAGCCCACAATAAAGGTGTGCTTGAAAGTTTAACTAGACTCTGGGAAGTACTGGATCAAGCTCAGGATTGGTTTATCACTATTACATTAAAAAATATGACTTTTAAAAAAAATTTATTTTATTAACTTAACAAAACTGGGAAAAAAATCAGGGAATTGGTCAGAGATCCAGGGCTGGAACACCAGAGATCTACAGTGAAAGCACCCATGCCACAGTTGCTTAAATTTTACTTGGCTGTAGATCATGGTTATCAGAATTTTACTTTTATTATAATAAAGCGTATTAAATTGAAAATCCAAATAATTTATTGAGATGTAAAGCTCAACTTGGAAAACCACAGAAAAGTATTTAACTTGTTTTTGTTGACCACTGATGATCAAGGTAATTTACAGACTACTGTCATTTATATCTTGAAAAAATCTCTGAGAGAGCAGCTAGTATGTTAGAATTATAAAATAATTGAGTACAAACTATCTTACTTTTATTTATGATCATAACAGAAAAAAAAAAACCAGCTCAGACCTCAAAATAACTGCTAGTATAACTTTACAGGAGCCTGTTTATAGCTCTTACAATGTAAAACAATGTTAAATAAAATTATACTTTGACGTTATGACTTTTACAGCATTTTCATTAATACTTTAAAATGTTTGAAATAAACCACAGGAAGAGGAAAAGAGAAATGAAGGAATATGTACACTGTAATAGGCTTTCTCACTAAACTAAAATGTAACCATTTCTTTTAAACAGAAAACACTAAAACTCCAGTGATTTTATGTCCACATAAACACACACTCTCCCTCTCTGATATGTGGCAGATATTACACATATTAATGGAGAATATCACTGTGTCCATCATTCAGTGGGCAGTACTGCAACCCCATATATGTGATCTAAAAGTACCAGTTATATGGGGGGACCCTTTGAATCTAATTTGTGTTTTCTGATTTTATTAATATTTTAGCTGAGATATTATTATAGTCATGCATAAATATTTGGTTCTTGTATGGTTGGTAGTTTATATTTGTCATTAATTGCCAGAGTGCTTATCTGCTTTTTGGAGTTAATGTCTCTGCGGTCATATCAGAACTATAAAATCCCTTTCAGTACTGCTTATTAAAATAATACAGCTGAAAGTATTTTAAAACCAATAGTTAGTATGGTCACTATGCAGTCCTGGAAATGGTATAGGTTATTTCCTCTTGTGTCTTTCTAGTTATTCCAGCAAGTCTATATGTTGAGGAAGGGAACTGGGCAAAAGCCAAGTTGTCCTTAGCTTTTCTTTTGCTTCCTGGGAAAATCCCCATCCCAGGAGTATAGATAGAATTATATCAGACCTGGACCCAAGATTTGCATAACTCCCATTTAGCTAAGCAAGAAACTGAGGCAGAAGATTATTTTTCTTTATTTCCCTCTTTTAGACAAGTAAGGGTGCTTTTTTCCATGTTTGCTTGCATGGGTTGCCAGGTTGCTCATCTGTCAATGTAGGAAAACAATAACTTTTTGATCCAAAGTTTTGTAATCATGTTATTTTGTAATGTTATTTTGTAATTTTATTTTGTAATGTTATTTTGTAACTTTAGTTCTGTCCAATCTAGAGAATTGTATGTTCCTGGCTGGCAAAACCCCCCATTATTTTAGGCAAATATACAAACAAAATCATGATAGTTAAAAATACTGGTAGAACTGACCGAGGTTTGGTTTTATGTTTGTTTCTCCTATGATCTGCATTTTACATGTAATATACAAATGAGCATTTCATGCTAAGACCTTAGTCCAGTCATTTATATGGATGTCAAAATGAAAAACAGGAGAATATAGTCAGGCAATTAAAGAAAATATTGATTATGAAATAGAACAAAGAGAGTAAAAAAATACCTCATGAAATATTTTATTTTAATTAAACTATAATTCACAGAATTGTTGCAGTACTGTATTTTTTTTTCTTTGTGAGTTGTAAAGATATGGGTGAGAAATGACTGCAAGATGGCACAGTTGTGACTGAGAAGCATGAGAAAATAACTTTTGCTTGTACATATAGCAATGACTTTTTATCAAAGATTTGATTGTGCCTTCAGTATTATGGACTCATAATATGCAAATGCATTCTGCTGTTAATACACATTCACAGCATACATGTTAGTTGTTCCAAAGGAGCTGTTACAATATATGCTCTGAATACGTATTAGGAATAATACACAATATGTAAGTAAGAGCATTCTATATTATGACAATATAGCATAGAATGCACATTATTGTTGATACTCACCCATAGTGTACTCTTGCAGCTCAAAAGGAGCAACTGTACTGTGTATGATGAACTTATATTGAAGATGCACAAAATTAACTAAATTTTTACAGATCTCCGGATGTGATACCATGAACTCACACAGCAATATAACATACAGGCTCTGTTCCACTGCATTATTTATTCTATTTGTAAAATATGCTTGTTTTAGTATTTTTCATTTTAACATTTTTGGGAAGGATTGACTAGGTATTCTTTTCATATGGAAATAGTTTTATTTTCGTGGAATTCTAGATACCGTATTTTTGCAAACACCATTTGATACTAGCAATTAGTTTGATACTGCTGAGAAAAGGTAATGTAAATTTCATGAATACTCACAATTGTAAGGAATGTGCATAAAATACTAATGTAGAATAATGCCAGATCCAGATACTGCTCAGGTTGCAGAAGCAAAAGGAGTCTTCTTAACCTGAAAAACAACAGAAAAGTTTGGCTTAGGGGTTTTTTTGTCTTGCTATAAATACAGCCTCTATGATTATTATGACTAAGTGATTCAGCTAAATTCATTAAGTTATTCTAAATTTACTAAGTCTCTATATAGTTCATGTTACAATATTTTGTGTTGTTAGCCACAATTTTTAATCAATATCCCCTTAAACTTCCTGTCCTGTTAGCTCAAAAGATGCTGCTGTTCATTGCTTATCTTTGCTGAGATGACCTTTAATGTCAAGACAAATTCCAAATAATCTTGAACACAATAAAAAATCAGTACACAGTTCGAAACATTCATTTTTGCTGAATTTCAAGTTTCTTCTGAAGTCCTAAATAAGTTTTTTATTAAGTCCAGTATTAACAGCAAAATGAAAAGCTGAATAACTGAAGGAAATATATGCAAATAAATTAACTCTTGCGATCCAGCACACTTAGTTGTAATTGAATACTGAATATTTCTCTTGACTTATTTGTAGGAATGTAATGAATTACTAGTTGACATTTTGTTGTGATGAAACGTCATTTTGCATGCCTCAATATATGATCTGTTACTTTTTCATGTGAGATCTATTACCTGCTTGAGTGAGCTACTTGCTTGAGCTTGCTAAGGAATAGCTGAAACTACCATAAACCATGCCATGTGATGTATTTCACCCTAAGTAGGATAAAGTTTGTTGAGCTGAATTCATCTTCATGCAAATCCTTGGACTTCATTGGAGTTACATCAGAAATAATTAATCTAAGAATATTTTATTTTGTTTTACATCATAATTTATCAATTTGAATGAAATCTTTGCCACCTGTGTTAGAAAATATTTTACAGAAACAAAATATTTCTTATACTATTATACTTACGATAAACAGAAAAATAAAATGGAGAAAAATATCTTTTCATATTTTAAATTCATGTTTACACTGAGTTTAATTCTCAATTGCCAGCTTGAGCCAGCACAAAGAGTCATTAAGCCTCATGCTCCTTTTCTCCCCACTGTGGAGTCCATCCTGTGTCAGAAAAACCTGGACAAGAATATGGTAGAAAGACTTCTTCTTGCTCCCAGGGCAATGCACAGCATTACTGGAAACAATGGCTTCTCTAAAAGAGAATGCATTTCTTTATTCCATTTCTGGTTATGGAAGGAGTTAATTTTGCATGTCTCTAATTTCATTTTAGGCATCCTGCTGTTTATTTTTTTCTATGTTTGTGCTCTTTAGAGGCAGGTTTCCTTGGACTAGAAGGAGTTGGTTGCCTTGTTAAGACCAGCTGGTGTCTAAAGCACTGTCAATCGCACAGCACTTCAGTGGTTATGTTTTATAGAGTACAAATCCTCATCTACAACACAGCTGCATCCAGCTCCATTCTGGCACATGACAATTTACATGACTTTAAACAGGATGTTTTGGAGAAGGGTAATATACAAGCTAGGCCGTGAACACCAGTAACCCAAAGTACTCCAAACCAGGCATGGTAGTGACCTTCAAATTCCTTTTTACTGTGTTTTTATGCATATACAGCATGTATTTCTGCTTTTGATCTAATTAAAACAAAACAAAACAAAACAAACAAACAACAAGTAGTAAGCTTCACTTGTAATACTCTTATTTTATAATATAATTTGGTTTTAACTCCAAGACTTTTATTTAGCCCTTTTAACTATAACAGTCTTCCCATTTCAGTGTTACCACACTATAAAATATTTAGGACAGTGATCCTGCCATGATCCTAATACTGAAAAGAGCTATGAAGTTTAGAGTAACACACATGTTAAAAAATGCATATTACAAAGTTGAAAATCATGTTCTTAGACATAGCGGAAGGATAACTTGAACTCACAGGTACTAAGGTGCAAGCAATCAATCACAAAAAGATTTACTATATATTTTTGTCCATCTCTCAGAACCATTTAAGTGATCCAGGGTGTTGAGAAAGATGTAAAATGTTTAGTTTCCTCTGTTCCTGCTGATGGAAGGAAGTCAGCATCAGTTAAAGAGTAGCCTTGAGAAGGGAAAGCTAAGTGTTAGGATGGGGAGAAAATTTGTGTACCTACACCTGCACTGGTCCATAAATAATAGCTACTGATCACTTTTTTTTTCACTGTGTAAGCTATAATATTTTTAATAAAATATTATTTATTTGAAGAGCTACGCATGAATTTTCTACAACCATTTTTGAGATGAGCAACTCTGCTCTCCAAAACTTCCTCCACAAGAAACTAACTGATATCCAAAAAACCTCAAAGACTAAAAGTCTGCTTTGGAAAATTCAAGCTAGAAATATATCTCGAGTTTTTAATAACGTAAGTAAATAACCTCTGCAGCAGTTAATTTCAGGGTATTGTGGGTTTACTTTAAATAAACAACTTGTGTCTTTCTAAAACACTTTCATTCAGACATGTCTGTTTTGGCTGGAGGCAATATCTATCATATGATTTGTGTAGGAGCTCAGACTAGAAAATGCTGATGACCAATTTTGTCCTGAAGACATATGATTACATTCTGCATTTTGTGCACTTTTAACAGAAATCTCTTTTACAGAAATTTTTAATCAGGAAAAAAACCTTGGAGTTTTGGGGTTTTTTTTCTTTTTTTTTTTTTTTTTAGGAAAATTTTACCTGCCTGTTTACAAGTGATTTGAGCTTCTATTCACATCCATCCCAAAATCTGCTATTAACTCTCTAGAAGACCATACCTGAATTTTATGATCTAGCAATGGAAGAGTATATTGGAATACATATGTGCAACAGCCTATAACTCAGTTGCTATAGTAAGATACAGCATATCTCATATTTCTAGCCTACTTGAAAGGTGGCTGATGTTACTGTCTGAACTGCCGACTTCCTGAGAATTCTCAATAACATTTTAGATTGATACATCTTTTAAAGGAAAGTAATGAAACAATTATTTTAGATTAGCTGTGTATCTGTTGGAACTATGTTGTACTGCAGGAAGTGCTGTATGGTTGGCTTATGCCAATGAACTTTGCCTACCTGTGGTATCTCATTAACAGTGACCACATCTAGAGCCATCTTTTTACAATCATCACAGTCTTTGGTTTGTAATGTATTATGTATTGCACAATATTTTGAATGTGCTATTTCAGTGAATTGTGCTTTTTTTATATTGAACTATCTTACCTTTTTTTTAATCTGATTTTGCCTAGTTGTAATATCATCTGAAGATCCTCTTCCATTCACTTAGTTGCTTTAAACTCTATATAGGCTGCCATACAGTTGAACCTTGGCAAGGTAGGCTCATCCCATCATCTTTTTTAGGAAGATAAACTGAGCGTCATGGAGTTTACCATGTGGGTTTCACAGATAAGGTTAAAAAAACCCAACCAGACACCAACCCTGGATGGTATCTGCTCTTCGTAGGCATTTATTATCCAATGAAATATTTTGAAGGCAGGGTGTGGTTAGCTAAATTATTGCTCCTCCCACTGTTCTCTGCTATGTTGCCAGTTTCAGAGGGGAAAACACAAGCTTGTACGTTGAGTATGAGTCATAACTTCTCTTCTGCTACTGACTCACTTGGGAGTTTGAGGTAAGTCATTCTACCTTATGTCTGAGTTGCTCTGACCCCAGGACAGCAAGGAGAGAAAGAACTGTGGAAAGTTATGCAATGTTTTCGTAGATAGGAAGTGTAGATATTGAGACCAATATTGTTATTATGCAGTATGATAATAATTTTGTGTGCCCAAGAAGGATTTTTTACAGAGTTTCTTCCCCACATAAAATATTTTTTTTCCATTTTGCCATGAAAAAGTTTAAAGAAAGATTATGTTGTACCAAAGAACATTTTAGGTTACTGAAATACTTAAAAATTATTGTATTTCTCAGAGGAAAGTATATGCATCTTTCATCACACTGTTGTCTTTTGCACCAATAATGACCAATAATAAAGCTATGCAGTGGTGCAAAATTATTGATGACTTCTGAACTACGAGGAGGGCCTGAAATGTGTGGAGTCTCACACAGAACTGGCTTATACTCAGGTACTTACACTCCATCCTGGTTGGTTTGCAAGCATTGCAGGGAAATGCTAAACTTTAAGAAGTGAACTTTTAATACCTGATCACATTCCTTAGCACTTATGATATCACAGTAAATCTCCATCAGTTATAGTCTCTTATGTTAGGATGTAGATAGTCTGTAACTTGGCTATTTTGTATTCTTACTTTTGTTTCCCAAAAAATACCTGGCTGTAAACTGTAATGAGACATACTAGTAAAGTGTATTTACTAAGCAATAATAAAAAATCTGCTTGTAAGTTTAAAGGAAATTACAGTTTAAACATGGACACACTACATGCAAGGTGAAGCATGTAGTTTATGGACACCGGCACATACATGAGCAATAATTGCAGTACTCCATGGTGTGGGCAAGAACAGCGTGTGTGGCCACTGATCAAATCAGTCTGTGCCATGGGAAAGAAATGTATTTCCTATATAGAGAAAGCACAGGTAACACTGCTTGGCAGATGATGGTGGAGGAAGTAGTTTGCACTCTAGGGTTTTACTTTTGAAAAATGCTTGTTCTATCCTTCATGTTCCTTTGAATATTTTTCTATGCCCGTTTTAAAGTCCTTTCTATACACATATCAGTATTACCTGTTAAGGTACACGAGAGGGTTAGGATGCGTTAGAACAGATCTTTCCGAGGGGTGGAAGGACCGGGCGGACCGGCGTGGCGGCCTCCGGCGCTTCACGTGCCCGCGCACCGCGCTGCTGAGGCGCAACTGGTTGAAGGCGCACGGTAACCGCAGCGGACAACTTCTGAGCCAGCGGTTGCGCCATTGAAAGTGCCCCTGCACCGCTGCCAAGCGCTACAGCTGCAAACCCTGTCCAGGCATGAAAGCCTCCCTTTCAGCTTTGCTTTTTTTTTTTTTTTTTTTTTTTTTTCCCCCTTCTTTCCTGTTTCTGCTTGACGGGTTTCGGCCTCCCGGGGGAATTTCGGTGGCTGGAGGCCCGGCTGGGGGCGGGGGGCAGCGGGGGGCAGCGAAGCGCCCCGGCCCCGGCCCCGGCCCAGCCCAGCCCGCGGGCCGGTCGCTGGCGGGCGGCAGGACCTGCACAACCGCCGCCCCGACCCACGGCCGCCGCCAGCCGGGGTGGGATGTTTCATTGTCCGGAAATGATGGAGCAGGAGTGACTGCGGCGGGGGGACCGCGGGTGTGAGTGCCACTGTGTGCGCGCCCCTGCCCGGGGGGAAGGCCCGCGGGCGCGGGGCGGGCGGCGGGAGAGGCGGCGGGCGGCGGGGGAGACGGAGTGGCGGCGGCAGCAGCAGTGGCACGGCGGTCCCGCGGCCCGGGCGCGGAGGGGGGCCGGGCGCCGCGGCGGAGCGGGAGGAAATGCAGAGGTAGGGCGCGCCGCGCTGCCGGCCGGCTCCGCCGCGGCGGACGCGGGGCCCCCCCCAGGCGCCCCCCGCGGCCACCCGGCTCACGGCCCGCGGCCGCCCCCGCCCCGCGGCCGCCGCCCCCCGGCTCCGCGGGTTCTCGCCACGGGGGGCGGGCGGCGCGCCCGCCGCCGCGCCGCGAAGTTGCCGCCGCTTCGTGGCTGTCCCTCCTCAGTCCCTCGCCCCCGAGCCGTGAGTTTCCTGCATAAAATACATTAACGAGCCCGCTCATTTGCTTGTTCCTTCAGGGTGGCGTGTTAGTTTTGTTGGAGGGGGGTGCAGGCTCTGTGTTACTGGGTGAGAGAGCTGGCAGATGTCCCAAGTGAGAGAACCTCTTCCTCCGGGGCCTGAAGGGCCAGAGCAAGCTCCGACTGAAAACCGCGCTTTGATCTCTCTCCCTCGAGGTAAGTTGCTTTAAAGTTTCTCTGTAATTGTTGCGCCTTTTATTTGAATGATACATTTGCTGACTTGTTTCGTGGGTTTTAACCCTTCTTCTCTTTCCCCTCCCCCCCGACCTCCCCTCTTTGGTGTAACTCTGTAACACTTTCACTTCCATCTCTTTATTGTTTTAACCAGAAATGCGAAAAAGAAAAAGGGGGGGGGGGGGGGGGGGAAGATCCACTGATGTCAGCACCGGTTCTCAGTACTTGAAAAACTGCAGTCATTCAGAGGCAGATGCTGGTCCTTAAAAATAGCTTTCTTGTTTCTCAGCTTTGTGTTTAGAATATCTTTCCAGGTCTTGCAATAAATTGAGAAAGGTTTATACAGGAGCAGCAGCGTTGTTCAGGTTGGAGGTCACTTTACTGTTTGTTTTCTTAGATTACTCTGTGATGCTGCAGCTAAAACCAGCTTCTGAGAGTATTAACTTGTTTCGTATCAGCTGAAGGTTGTTTAAAAGTACATTTATCTTAAAGATAAATTCTTTAAGTTATGTCCTTCTGTATTTGCACAAAATAAATTTACATTCTGATCACCTTCATTTAGAGAAGTTTGACAAGGTGCATTGCAGGTTATCCTCAAAATAGGGAGGTATGTTTGCCTCCTGAGTCCTGGTCTGTGAAGATGAGACTTAATTTTTTTTTTTTGTTTACAGCTACAGCTTTGTTTTCCAGAATTATGACAGGATTTTAAAAAGTCTCTGAAGAACAGACAAATAAGCTTGTTCAAAAACTGTAACTTTATTCATAACTGGTTAACTGGAGGAGAGCCTGGTAACAGTTGTGCAACTGTGGATTAAAGATGCAGTCTTGTTTTTGTAACTTGGAAAATCAATAGCTATGTGAAATCAAAGTTGAAGACTCATTTGAGAAACCAGAAAGTATCCGTAGCTAAGTAAAAAATGTTCTGGCAGGAAGACATATTAAATTGGCTTATACTTATCTTATTGTTGGATTGGTTTTTTTTGTCCTAGAGAATGACTCATAACTTCTAAACAGTGAAAAAGAATAATAAAAAAAGATTAGATACAGAAGATCAAGCATGCAGAACTGAACTGTTACAATCACGTTTTTGCCAGAAACATCAGTATCTGTAATGCATGTTTGTTTTCAATGTGTTGTTTTTATCTGTCATGTGATCACAGGTTAAATTCTGCATGTAGGCCATACATCAAAGTTACTGAAGTTGTAAGTCAGTGAACTAACTATCCTGGAAAGTGGTCTCATTATTGCAGTGCCACTTTAAACTGAGTTTTCACTATGAAATAAAGTCTTAAGTGATTCCATTTTGTAAGATTTTCAGTACATGCTCTACTTTTCATGAAAAGTAAGGAAACAAATACTGATCTGTCCACAGACAAGCTATGTGCAGAAAATCTGAATGGCACAATTACAGCTCATAGCTGTTGAAGTGGAGGATTATAAAGTTACTTTCTTAGGGATCAGTAAGGTACAAACAAGTGTAATATATTGATTCAGGTTTGCTCACTGGCCACACCTTTCAAGGCACACGCTCAATTTTAGAGCATATGTATAATTCACAGAAAGACAAGGATGTTTTTTTTACAGAATTCAGCATTCAAATACATATTTTTTATTCTAATGAACTTAGACTTAAGGATAGCTGTGAATATTTGTTGCTTTTTTCTAGCCTAAGTCTGTTGGGGAAATGGGGGTGGAAAGAGGAAGAGGTGAGTTCATAACATTTCCAGTCTATATTCCAGCATTTCTGTTGTCAGCTTTGCAGTGTGTGGTTACAGGGTAAGGTAGTCCAGATATTCCAGGACTGAAGATCTAAGATAGTATGTCTGGAACTTTAAACACCCCCTACTCTTTCTATACTACCCCCAGGAGATCCAAAAGTACAGTGACTTCTCTAGAATTTGGTGGTCATTTAAAAGCTGTGTTTGAAATTCATATTATTTCTGGAAATAGGCTAGAGGTATTTGGAAAAATCTGTAATAATTTGAAATAATTACTAATTTACTTAGAATCACCTCATCATATTTATGTGATGACTCCATATATTGACTGTGAGGTACTTGAAACCTGTGTCCACCTAGGAATAAAGGTTCCTTAATCAGAAAAAAATGGCTTATGTTATATGTATAATAAAGTATTAAGTGCATTCTAGTGAGAAAGAATTTTTGATTGGTAAAAGCATACTTTAATATGCTTTCTATATTTGTTTAACTGGTATAGATGCCTTATATCCTTAGAACAGACTTGTCTTCTCTTCTGTAGTTCTGTGAGGTATTATCAAAATACCCAGAGTACTCCTTTTGCTTGCTATCATATACATTCAGATGCTGAAGCCAAATTGTATTTTTCCATGAATGGAAAAGAAACTTCAACTGAGTTTTAAATATTCAACAAATAGCTATCCCACAATGTAATTAAAAAACAGACAAAAGCAGTAAAGCTGAGGTGGGTTGCAAGGTATTTATCAGTTGTGGACATGGTGAAAACTACGTTGAGACATAGTTTGGCCTACAGATATGGCATGTTCTGGCTTTCACAAATTAAAAGAATATTTGTGTGTTAATTTAACCAACATGCTCTCTCAACATCTTCCCTGTCACTGTTCTTCCTTGTTAGTTCATTTTTTAATTAATGCATAAATATTAGTGAGATTACTGGGCTTTGCCCCTCCACAATTAGTGTGCTATGAGAGAGCAAATTAAATCATAGTCTTCTTTTGTGGCAATGTCAATACTCAGTTTCAGTCTTTAAACCATTTTCTGTGCCAACGGAGTCTGCTGGTCTAACGTACAGACTATAGGATGGAAGGTTTAACCTAATTTCTGCAAACATCTAGTTAATTTTTGCCACATCCTTCCAAAAGAGTACCTCTACTCGTGCACCCTTGTTAAAAGATCCCAGTCATGCACTCTCTTCTTCTGTAGCTCCACAGGCCTTGGAATCAAATTATGACTACTTCTACGTGTGTGCTGTGTAATGTAGTCAGTGAATAGTGTCACCTCTATGCTCAGACCACTTCAGTTTGGCTGTGATCAAATATTTTCTCCACTGGTAGGTAGCAAAATAATGTCCCTAAACAAGGCGTGTGACAATTAGTGACCATTAACCGCTCTGCTTTAAGGAAAATGTTTCATATGTTAGAGGTCATGTTGTGATTACTGCCTGGACTATGGGTAGACTTTTTTATTAAATCCTCTGCATTTGAATAAACCATGGAATACAAGAGAGAAATTCAGTGAACATGGAACTATATTCAGAGAATTAGGACGCGTTTTAGAAAATGTAGGACCGTCATCTATAAAATATTTGGAATGCTTTTACCTTTGCTTGTTGGTAACTAAATGTAACTTAGAATAACAAGTGCATAATATTTAGCTTTCTCAATTTAGAAAGAAAATAAATAAAATAATAATAATAAAAAGCCTATTGTGAAATTGAGATTGATAATTCCACTTCAACTATATGAACTTTCTGATAACTCTTTAGATGATAGAAATCCACTAGAATTTATTTTTTTTATTGGGGTAGGGGAGGAGGATGGAGAAGTTTAGTAGAAGTATTAAGGGACAAGCTCTATAAGTGACCATTCTCTGGTGCAAATCGTCACTGTTGCTGGATGGTGATGCAGTTCTGATTTGGTGTCTGAAGAAACCATATTCAGCAACTACTACTTCTATTCAGAAAAGTACAAAAAGCATGTGCTCCTTTTCAAGAATGTGATTCAAACCTCTTCATGTTTTCTGTGCTTAACTGTTTTCATGATGAGGAGCACTAAAGGAACGTGCTGGCTAGTTGAGACAGGGTGACAGAAGACCTACTGCTGGGAATGTTTGGACATTCTTGAGGCAACAACGATTACTATCACCATAATTACTGCACTTTACCAGCAGTGCCTCAGTGTTATGAGTAATGGATTTTTTATTTTAACGGTTAACCAGTGCACTCAGATTGCTCAAATTTACCAAATACTTCCTCCATATTTGTGTTCCCACTTGTGATCTGACAAGAGTTGAGTGAATCTCTGTAAATTTGTTTCATTGCTTTCAGTACTGAGGCATTTATTGAAAATTACTGACTAAAATACCTAAAACTTTCATGAGTGTCTAACTCTAATTTGTCATAAAAATATACTTCTGCTTTCAGTTTCACATATATGCCATTCCAGTAAAGTGATTCATGTCCACATGGGTGTGATAGACTTGTATTTCATAAAGTTGACTGTAAAGATCTTGCATCAAATTTGAAATACTTTTGTTCCATCTCATAGGCTAATTTTATATCGGAATAATTCTTCTCAGATTCCATTCCAGGCCTTCAGAAGTTAGATTTCTTTTTGTTTTAAACACTTGTTTTTTCCTAATAAGTAGTATCCAGCAATGAGTGTGTTATGCTAGTGTTTTCATTTGGATCAGTAATGCAGTTTTGAAGCGAATCTCCTGTTCACTCCTGCTTTGGTTTGCATTGTGGAGTGATCCTGGGTAGTGACCTGGACTGGATTCCTTTTGGACAAAGTAATCTGAAAGATGCACTACAGGAATGTGCCTAATGCCCTCAAGCCACTAATAAACCATCACTCTTTGAGATTAAATCTGAGAGCTAGGCCAAAGTAGAAAGTCCCTGGAACATGTATAATATGGAATGTGTCCTTAAAATCAACACTTTCACTGTACAGGTCCACTTTTATTGGCACATGCTGTTGCTAATACAGCCATAGCCACCGAGTATTGCCTAGCACTTCGGTGAAATGAGTTTTGTACTCATGTGAAACATTGTTGGATGAATAACATAAATTTATAACTAACTGCATGACAATTACTGTGATTATTTGCAAAAAGAAGTTTTCACGTATTTGAATTTTTTAATGCCTTTAATAGTGCAGAGTACCTATTTGCATGTTGCTGTTAATTTTTAATTTATCATGACTGAAATTTGTCAAGAGCTGTCTAACTTGTAGTACATTCATGGTTGTTTCATAGCTTGCACCTGGAAAATTCTGTGTAAGAGCTTTCCAAGAAGTTCAGTTGATTTGCTCTAATTTTAAGGGACTAATTTTTTCAGTGGCATCTCTGAGGGCCATTGAAAGTTGTAATGAGACATTTAAGTGAAAGCCACTGAAATGAAATAACAACAAATTAGTTATTTTAGTTTTAAAAAAATCAAACATCTAAGTGGAGGCTTCCAACTCCATAATTTGTGGATAATCAATATTAATTAGATTGTGCAATCAGTCATTAATGAAATGAGATCATTTCAGGCAAATCATGACCTGGAATAGGCATTCTGTTACACAAATAGTATAGTTGAACTTACTCGTTACGTGAAATGCCTAAAAGTTTTAGGCTTTTCATGGAGTAGCTCATGGGTGTTACCGTTTATGGTTGCATTGTGAAACCTGGTATTATCGCGGTTCCTTTGTGTTACTGTTGTGAACAGTGGAATTTTTGGTGGGAAATAGTATCCTCACTGGTTCCTTGCCAGGGAGGATATTAGTGAACAAAGGAAGCATTAGAAATGCAGTGTTTGCCACATGCTCTTCAATCCCTCCCCACCACTGCAGGCTTGAGACAGAGAACTGTTTTGTTATCTTTCCTTTTGGAAAGATTCTTCAACTTTTTTGTTCCTCACTTCTGTGTTTGTTTTTTGGTTTTTTTCCATTTTTGTAATTCCTCTTTGCTTTGAAGGACAAAATTCCATTTGGGATGGTTTGAGCTTTGTACATGTATGTTTTAATCTGTGTCTGCTTGTTCAGGGATAACTCAGGCCTTCTGAGGATTCATGTTTACATCCCAGCAGCTGGGTCAAATTTAGGTACATAAATAAGCTTTGCCCTGTGCTTCCATCATTCCTCTGCCCTTAAACAATAAAACTCTTGGACTGTTCCCGACTCTGCATTTTTGGAGGTCACAATGACTCCACTGTGCCAGTCCATTCTGCTTGTGTCTCTCTTCTTGATGAGAATGATGCACTCAGGTTTCCAGAAGCCTTACCCAGCAATTGCTTTTGCTTTACTTGATATTTGGTGCAGCCCACCACATTGTTGGTGAACAGAAAATGAATGTGTCATAGCAACAAAGCCTTCTATTGTTGCAGCGACAGGATTTTTAACTCATTTTACATGCACAGTGTCCCTGTATCAATAGACAAACTCTAAACCTGTTTCTCAAGTCCAGTTTGTCATGTTGCTAGTCAAGCACTCTTACAGTTCACATGCTTGGAAGAGATGGCTGAGTCAGTATATAGGCTTATGTGTCATCTAATGATAGAAATTAGCTGTCAATCACACTCTGAGGACGTGTAACCCACTTAATGTGGCACTTGTTTCCATTTTTTTCACGTGTTCAGAGATTGGATATTACATACTTACTGATGCATTAAGGTATGATGCCATGTTTGAACACACTGAGACCTATTTTTGAGCAAGCTCAAGAGACATAGTGGGGCGCGTGGGGGCAGGTGGAGTATGAATGTACAAATGGACAAGTACTTGGAGAAGTAAAGTTGGTTATTTGTCAAAGACTTGAGCCCTTTGAGGTGTGTCCTGCAAGTGTACATCCCATTACCTATCTCTTTTGTATTTTCTATCAGTTTTGTGTATTAATTCAATGTCCACTCAATATGCTTTACATTATCATAGAGAAAGACAGAATTAATATAGCTCTGAAAAGAGGGATACTTCACTGGGATATTGTAAGAAATTTTCAGAAATTAGTTTGATCTATAACCCAGCAACTTTATAAAGGCATAGAAGACAGGATTGGAGGGAATCTGGAGAGATTGCCTTGTATACCCTTCTTGCCTAACTATACATAAGTCTTTCTTGACAATTCTCGCTATTTGTTAAATTTTGGGTTTAATAGGACTATTGTAATAGTAGCCTTGAGGCTGACCCAGACTGCTGACACTATTCTGTTGATGGTGTCTTGTAAAATGTATTTGTCATGATGCAAAGAAATGTATGTAGCCAGAGACACATACTCCAAACTAAAACAGGAGTTAACAGTCAGTGTTACAGTAGTCTCAACGGTGAAACCAAGTTTTGATTCTATGAAATACATGTATTGCTGTGTAATTTTAAAAATAAATATAACAAGATTATGGTAAAATGAATGTATGTACTATAAAAGGGATTTATATATACTTTAATAATTCCAAATGACAAAAAATTAGTTCACCTTGTTCACTTATTTCATGAAACAGTAATTTTGAGATGTGATTAAAATTTTAAATTTTTTCACAAAGTGGCTTACTAGTTGTCTGTAATATAGATATGATTTGGGCTGTTAACCATCTCAATTCTGTACTTTGCCAACATGTTGTATCTCTTCCTTATTAAAACCTTAAACTTGCATTAATCTCTACACAAGTAGAGTTTGTGTCCATGCTTACCTTCAGGATAAATGACAGGGTACTCTGTGTGGGTGTCACTGTAACTCCTGTGGGGCTTTTGGATAGAAGCTCTTCAGCCCAGAGACTGCTGTTAGTTTAGGAGAAGTAGATAGCCACACAGGTTGTTGGTCTGGTGGTTGAAACGTGTTAGGTAAGATGGCTATGTTGCTTTTGTGACACGATCTAGAGTAACTTACTGTGGTTTTAAAGAGAGGTTGGATTTCTATCTCGGCACTGCCAGAATCAGAACATAATGAGTCTTTCCGTTACTTGAACTGCTAGGAAGAACGTCTCTTTCTCTTCTTGGCTGTCAGTTTTGGAGTTAGTCATGTGAGAATGGAAAGGTGTACTAAAGGAAGCAGAAGCTAAAATATTAAGGAGGTATTACATAAAAATTCTTAAGGTTAACCTTGATTGAAACAGAGAAGTGTTATAAATTTATTTGAAGATGCAGTAGAAAAAAGTCATACTTTTCTATGGCTAGATCCAGCTATTAGTATTTGTGCCAGCTGTAGGCTTTGTTAAAGCTGTTCTGCCACAAACATGGCAACCAGATTAAGGTCTTTGTGTCAATTCTTACTGGACTCATAAATATGTTACCTTTCATGAACTACTCTTATCACTATTCTTATGCACCTAAAAAAATAATGGCATCAGCAAAACACAGACTCAAGAGTTCTGGAGTGAGTCTTCATGTGTGATAGGTTGTAGTTGGTATGTTGTAGTTGCATCTCTAGAATAAAAAGATTAAAATGTTATATCCCATCATCAGCTGCTTATTATAAGGGAATAATCAATAAATTAGTTTGTACTTAAAACTGAGGCCTGGTGCACATTCAGGAAAAAACAATAATTAATCAGGACAACAGTGTTTGTCTATTTGCAGTGTTCTGATGCATCAGAAGGGATGTATGAAAAAATCTTAAATAAACTTAGTTTAACATCTACTTTTTCTAAAGCCCCATTATACTAAGTCTGGCTGGGATGGAGTTAATTTTCTTCACAGCAGCCCCTGTGGTGCTGTGTTTGGGATTTGTGACCAAAACAAGGTCCATAGGATACCAGTGTTTGGCTATTGATGAGCAGCACTTGCATAGTATCAAGGTTTTCTCTTTTCCCTATCTGACACCCAGTGAGTGGGCTGGGGGCAGGCAGGGGGTTGGGAGGGGACATCTGGCTCAGGTTGGCCAGAGGAATATTCCACACCATATAATGTCACGCTCAGCAATAAAAACAAGGGAGGAGGTGTTGGGGGAGGTAGCCATTGCTTAGAGAGTGACTTGTGCATAGCTCTACTTGTGGGAGGTGGCAAGTGATTTTTGCATCACTTGTTTTTTTTTCCTCCTTCCTTCACTCACTAAACTATATCTCAACTGACAAGTTTCCTCACTTGTGCTCTTTCTGTTCTCTCTCTTCATCCCGCTGGGGGCTGGGGAGGGAAGCAGTGGCCGTGTGGTCCTTAGCTGCTGCCCAGGATCAGCCCACCACACCCACAGAGTAGCATCTGCCAGGAGATTTGCTGCTCCAGGGGGTAGTTCTGGAGAGCAAAGTAAGATACCAAATACATGTTTAATGCTGTAGGTTTCTGTTATGCACGTTCATGGGGAAGTCTTCATGTGAATTCAATAGATCAAAGAACAGATACTCAAATAATGTTAACTGTTGTAAACTCCTATCAAAATTGTTCAGTGGTAGTACCTCTTCTTTCTTGTTAACTGTTAATATCATTTACATTGTTCTGACTGGCAGTTTACCATATCCAGCTAGAATAATAAAAGTAAACATGAGAATTGGTTTTTTTCAGCCTTGAGAAAAGAAGCCATGTTCCAGTATTTAAAGGGTGGCTACAAAGAAGATGGAGACTCCCTTTTTACAAGCAGTCACATGGAAAACATAAGGGGTAATGGCTACAGGTTGCTCCTTGTAACAAGTGGAAAATTTTTGACAATGAGAAAAATCAGCCACTGGAATAATCTTCCCAGGGAAGTGGTGGACTCCCCAACATTGGACACTTTTAAGATTCAGCTGGACAGGGTGCTGGGCCATCTTGTCTAGATTCTGCTTTTGCCATGAAAGGTTGGACCAGACGATCCTTGAGGTCCCTTCCAACCTGGTATTCTCTGATTCTATAGTTCGAAAAATACACTTACAACCTACATAGTAAAAAAAAAAAAAAAAAAAAAAGGCAAAAAGATACTGAACCAAAACCAAGCAGAGCAATGTAAACTAAATCCCTGTGGATAATGCTGACTGATTGTATTATGCACTCCTTCAGATTTCTTAGATAAAAACGTAATCTAGAACACTGAGGGCCCCATAATATTAACATTAGTGTTTCTTAGAGCTGTTCATTGTTTACTATATGAAATAGTAGGGCTCTGCAAAGTCTTATCCTGTACAAGAAAATTGTGTACAGTAACTGCAGTTTTGTACTACCACTGCCAGGTAGGTACTGTTGTAATCTTGGTGTTGTTACTGCAGTAAAGTAAATTAAGGGCAAAATCTCTTGAAATAGCTCATTTAAGCTTACTCTGTGTGGGAATCAGAGTGCTTTTACACTAGCTCTCTCCAGGACACTTCTTGTTCTCATTCAGTCTATTTCAGGCCACTTTTGAAACACATTTGCACCTAATACCTAACTGCACAGGCAAAATCATCATACTTCAAAACAGCTGGATTTGTATCTGATACATATCAAGTAGAAATAATTTGTATCTGATGTCTGTCAAAGGGGTTGAAAAAATCTGGGGTTTTTTTTTGGATAGCATGAGTATCTAAGTGAGATTAAGTTATCAGGGCAAGATGCAAAATTAATTGAAGTCAATGGATATCTTCCCAATCAAACTTCCCAGTAACTTTACCATAGTCCCAGTGAAATGATTCATTTTAGGATGGGCTTGAGAAAATGTTGACAAGTTGTTGATGAAATGGTGATGGGAGGGAGAGATGAGGGAGAAGTACCATGGAGGTAGCTGGGTCAGACATTTTGGAAGTGGAAATTAATAGAAGGGGAGCAGCAGTGCTTGAAGGCACGTACTACTTACTATATGTACAATATGGCATATATTATTTTGAGTGATGCTCAGTGCCTCAGTTTAATAGGGTGGCTAACAAAGGCAGAAAGTTACGATTTAAAATCAAACTGCTGTTGGTTACATAAAGAAACTAACCTTTAATATGTCGCAGTAGCAATAAGTGATTTTTCTGTGTCTCAGGACTGGAATCATTGCTTTACTAGAGGATATGGTATCATTACATTGTGATAAGTGGTTTATAAACACATTCTTGTTTGAAACAAATAGAGCTAACAGACTTCTCAACAGTTGCTCGTTTAGATTTACTGTAAATACTAAATGTTGTATGTATACTCAAAAAATACTCAAGACTGAAAATATTTAGTGTTTCAGAGAACCCTTGAGCAAATGATATAAACTGATAATCTGTCACTGTAAATAAAGAATAAAGTAGTTCCAGATTTGAAATGTTTCCTCGAATGCCAGTAGGAAAAACCTGTAGCAATCAAGAATAGAAAGATTTTTGTGTGTGAATTTGACTATTAAAACATTAATGACAGCGAAAATGAACGCTGTCACTTACCTTGGTTTGAGAAAATGCAGGTCTGCATGCAACTGGCAAAATCATCAAAACAACAAGGTCTGCTATCTTGTGAAATAAGCTTAAGAATCCGTCAAATATACTTACCATGGAAATTTCCCTGCATCTTGTATATACTTGGAGAGAAGAAATGATTTTTCCTTTCATCATAAGCTAAACATTTGACTTTTATTTAGGAATGGCTTTTAAAAGGTTTCTTCTTTTCCCAATGAAAATTAAGGAATTGTGTTATAATAAAATTTCTGAATTTCTGTCTGTACTAATAGTTTTTGAAGTTTCAACAATATTTGTCTTTAATTATATGTTCAACTGTAACTAATAGAGAATAGACTTTTGTGGAATTTTTGTGGCTTTTATATGCCAGAGCCACATGTATGCAGGCAAAAAATGATGGTTTTTTGTGTGACGAAACAATTAAAATTTTTATCTGAAAATTTTGTGGAAAGTAACTAAATACAAGCAAAATCAACCTTAACTTGTTACAAAAGCTGCTGAGTATTATTTTGCATGATTAAACACAATATGACCGAGAGACTTTCTTAAAGAGGAATTATTTTGATCTGAACAAGAAAACAAATTGAAAATCAAATTTATTAGGAATTATTTCTAAGGAAACTACATGAGATGCTAAGACAAGTTATATTTTATTCTCTTGTTTTTAATTTTCAAATATGAGTTTTGTTCACATAGAGGAAAAATACCATAGAAACTAATATGTTAAAAATTCTTTTGACTTAGATAAAACTGACCAAGAGAATACTGCGGCAGGAGATAAAGACATAAACCAGCCTTCCAGTAACCAGAGTATACAACCAGAGATACAAGACCAGTCCATCTGGGGAAATCGCACTGATGGTGACCTCATCAGAAGTAAGTATTTCCAGAACATATTGCTGCCATTTAGGCTTGCTTTTGCAGTGTAACGGGATACTGCCTGTTGACTCAGTTAAATGTGTGTCACATGCAATTGTGTTGCAACTATAATGCATGTCTACCGAATTTATTTCCCAGAATGACTCCTGTCAGCGTGCACAATTAATGAGTTTAAAGAAAGGTATGATTTGAGTGGTGCAGTATAGTATAGACCTCTGTGGCATCTACAGTTTAAAGCCTTAATGTTATATTCGTCTCTTATCATTTATAATGGGATCTGTATATTTAGTAGGCACGTGAGCTGCAGTATGCAACTCTGCCAGGTGTCATCGCCCTTGATTTCTCAGGTTATACATTTAAGTGGCAGAGTAAACTGTGCTGAGAGCAGTTGCTTCCAGATGCATTGAGTACTGGTCAGGTGTAAGTTTATAAACAATTTTGAATCCTAAAGTAGTTATTCCTTTCAAAAGTAGAAGAATGCTGTAAGACAAGGGTTTAGACCTATGCTATGGAACTGTGGTTTTTTTATAATTATTTTTCACAAGTCCACATTCCTAGTGTATGTCTTGGATGCTTTAAAACATAAAAAGGTATGCAAGATTATTCCCATTTTTCTGTCTTGAAGATCATATGCTGTCCAAATTGCACCTTCCTGAGGCGAAAACATTTCTGTCAACTGCCAGAGCTAATACTAGTTTAAAATTCTATGAATGCTTGAACGTTAGTTACTCAAGGGAGGGGCAGCATGAGAAACTGTTCTCTAATTATAGGGTGTATTCAGAAAGTAAATGGACCAAATGCTGAGTGGTGCTCCAGCTCTGAGATCGTTGCCTGACCACACACTTCAGGGTCAGTCTGTCTTTACACTGCACATGTACTGCACGATACACAGTGGGGTAAAGTCTTATTTCTGAACCTGCTGTTATCTGTTTCTTTTTAGTTTTGCTTTGTTGGGGTTTTTTTTAATCTTATCTATACAATCAACTTTTCCTGGACTTTGTGTTAGCAGTTGAAGTTCTTTTCAAACCTTAGTTATTACTTTTTTCTAAATAATGAGTCCCAGTCAATATTTACATACTTAATATATTGAATAGTTATCTAGATCATTTACAGGAAAATTTGAATTTAGCATGTCAGATATTTATCTGACAATTTAAAAACAATTCTTAGGGGACTATAAAGAGGAAGAATTTTCCTTCACAGTTTGAGAATTTACCTAATTCCAAAAGATCATTATTTTTAGACCTAATTGTCCCTGGACAAGCAATTGCTTTGTGCTTGTGATGAGGACGTGGGAAGGTGTGTCTGGCATCTGCTGCTTTTGGAGTGGCCTCCTCATTCCCTCTTCCTAGAGGTTTCCTTATTCCCAGACCCATGGGAAAGCAGATTTATTTGGTAGCAGTTAGCAGTGTGCCTAAACTATGGAGGAAAGGACCAAGGACAGTAGGGTGGTGCTGTGCTTCCTCTAATCAGTTCACTGCAAGGACATATTGTAGTGGCTACATTGAGGAAGTGGGAGAGAAGAAGGTAAATTTTTCAACGTGTAGTAGAAATAGCAGCAGATTCTCCAAGTCCCTGGTAAAGTGACTTGACAGTTATATGCAGTTATATGTCTCTGTGATGGGATGGTTATCTGTTGCTGAATTAAAAATGTAACAGGGAAAAGGTCAAAGATAGGATAAAGTTCTGACATAAAATGTACTGCTCCAGTGTGCATAGCTGTGCTTCTCCTGGAATCACTAGTAGTTTTACCTTTGACTTAGTGAAAAGCAAGTTTAGGTAAAAGCTGGAAGTTTCTGAAATTCTTAGTGTTAACTGAGTTTTGTGTCGTAGTGGCTTTATTATGAGACACATTTGAGTAGCTGCTATGATGCAATCCTCTCTTTGTTTCAAATTAATGAATTTTTTTAAGTTTTAATGTTAAAGTCTTTTAGATGGAAGAAACAAAAATTATGACATTCAAGCAGCTTCTTTTTCTTCTTTTTTTGGGGGGCTGTGGCTATGAGTAGGGAAGTCTGTTCTAAAAAAACTTGAGAAACAGTTTGGCTCAATTACAAGTACTTCTTGTAGGTTGCAGAAGTTTTACAACTTGATCTACACAGTAACTAAAGTTTGAAAAATAGAACAAGTAGAGCAAAGAGAAGCTTGTTTATCACAAGGTATTTAATCTTAAATAATAAGTATCATAACTCAGAATGGCTGTGATTCAACCAAATCTGTTACCCCACTAGACTAAAGTTTGCAGAATATTGCAGAAAGAAGCTTGAGGTTAGAAATAAGTGTTTGGATCATTACAGTGTATTTTTAAACTGTTTCTTTAAAATGTTTTAGACAGGACATACCTCAGTTTTCTCAGGTATTAACAACCATTCGCCACTATCCTAATGATTCAGTTTCTTTTTTTCCCATACAGATTGTTTTCCATCCCCACAGTTGATACATACTCCATTTGTATTAACCTTAGTTTTCACTTTATAAATGTTTCCACTGTTTAATTTCCAACATTCTCCTTGTTTGCAGCTGTTTTATCCTGCTGTTATATGGAAGTAGATTAATCAGTCAGTTTTATTGGCACACCAACAATGAAGTCTAGTGTTAGAGACTGTAATGACTTCATTATGTATGATTTCTCATTTGCACTTGTGAACTCAGTTTACCAAGCAACATCAATAAACTAAAATGCTGCCCCCATTTTCCACAGTAAGATGTTTTCAGTTCACCTTGCCCTGCCCTTGCAGTTCTTTTCTTAAGCCCTCTTCTTTAATCTCTAGATGATGAGATTTACCCCACCTCCTTTGGAGCATCCCTTCTGCTCCTGAATGAAAATGTTCATAATATCCCGGGTAAATGGTTAATCTTACGGGAAGCTTCAACCAAGAAATTAATCATTTTTGAAGAGAGCTTGAGAGTCAAAAGGTTACTGTATACTGACATATAAACAGGGAAGAGCTAAATAAGAAGAAAATGGTTATATTACCTTTCTGTATTAATTGTTAATAAGCTTGCATAACTGTTACTGCAATACTGTGTTCAGTTGGAGAAGGGTCAGGGGAGAACCGCAAATATCTCAGGAATGACTGGAGTAGTTGAAAACATGCCTTATTGTGGAAAAACTCCTGGAATTCAATCTGTTTAGTGTTAACAAGGGGGGTAAAGAGGGGCTTGCCTAGTCCCTAAGAAGCATAATACCACAATGAACAGAACTTTTGTAAGACAATTCTTCCACTGTAGCAGACAAAGGGAGAACTAGGTGTAATGTCAGGAAGTTCATTTAGACTAGAAATAAGGTGTACATTTTTTAACAAAGTATTTGAGAACAGGAAGAACTGCCTAATATTTGATAAGTTTAGATGTGTTAAATTGGCTTTATTGTTCACAAGGTGGCCATTGCTATCCATAACCTTCAATTTTAGGACCTGAGTAAGGGAGAAACTCTTTTCCATAGCGGTTTCCCCCAAATTGGAATAACCTTCATATTTTTTTCAGCTCAGGTATTCTTCAAGGCAATGTTAAGACCTATTCCTTTCCCTTCACAGATGCACACATATTTTGTATTTTATTTCAGGCTGTAGAGGTTCTGCTTTTCAAGAGCTTAGCCTTAGAATAGCTCCATCTGCTTTTCTTCCTTCTTCAGCAGTGCATTTTAAATATCTGCAAACACCTTCTGCTTATTTTCATTGTATGATCTGGTGGCCTGTAATGGAGACATTCTGCTTCTGTTACCACTCACCTTTGGCAAGTCAGGAAGAGTGGATGTTAAAGCATGAAGCACAGTAACCTGTAGCTATAGGAATGAAGCCATGGGAATTTTTGCTGCTCCATATTACCATAATGCCTTGCTTTGTTCTTTGGGAAAGGTTGGGGATTTTTTTTTCCCCCTTTAAAAAAAAGCTATAAAGGTGGATTTCGAATATTTAGGCAGAATTTTTACAGAAGGTACTAGGTTGTCATCAATGTGTGCTGTTACGTGGGGGAAGGAATGTTTAGGGGGAAAGAAAATGCCAGTCTTGAACACTATTTGCTTGTGAGGATTTAATCTCCTTTCCAGTTCTCAAGCAGGACCTTAGCTATGTGATATTTAAGAAAACAAAAAACATCTACCATAGATTCAAATTGTCATGAATAATTGATTAATAATAATCCAATTCTCAAGATTAAATACCTAAAATATGCCCATGTTTTACAGATAGAAAGGTCATTGCTATCCATCATTTCCTAGCTTCAATTGCCTCTTTCTCCTCCATGAAACACCTTCCCGATAAGAGTGGTTCTTCAGAGAAAGGGAGGCTTCATTCAGCTCTGTGAGGATTAAACAATTTTACATGTTCTTGTGCCCACTATTTTATTTACTACGTTCTTTATTGCATTTTGTTTTATTGTAATATAAACCTAGATCTTTTTATATTTTTGTTTTCTATGCTTTTATGTTGACATTTTTACTTTACATGACTATTTATTTAATTTTAACATAAGGAGATTCCCTTTTCCTTCTGGCTGAGTGATTTCTGTAGTTTAAATTATGCAGTTTGGGTTTGGGACTTTTTTCCCAACAAGAAGAAGATAATCTGCTGTTAGAACTGTTCTTTTTGTTTGATATTAATCCAAATATCTTTTCTTGGCTAATTTATGGTGCACAGTCACCTTACAATTACTGTGATTTCAGATGATTCTGTTTATTCTGTCTAAAAAATGGTTCAAAGTGCTTGAGATAACGTAAATAGTTCTTTTCAAAGCTAGAAATTATGACACATACAGTCTTCTTGAAGAGTAACCAAGTGTGTGAGTACAGAAATCATGCAGAACAGATTAATGGAAATTGCTCAAAATATATTGCCAAGTCTGAAAGGTATATTCTTTTAGTTAAAGAAGCAATTTATGAACAATGTTCCGAATATACACAGGTATAAAAAAGTGTGAGCCTGTGAATGAACAAAACTTTAATCAATTCAGTACTTAAATACAGGAATGCAGTATTTGATACTTAGATCCTTCTTTAAAGATGACAAATCTTTGAGGAATCTGGCCAGTAGAAGTAATAGAGGTATGAAGGTCCTCCCTGAGAACTCCTCTTCCAGGGAGATTTTCTAATCCTGTCCCCAACAGAGAACTAGCCTGTGTTACTTCTGTTCCTCCCCCGACCTGGCAGATCTCTTACTAATTCTGTTCCAAAAGTCCTCAAAAAACCTAGTCTCATGCCTGTTGAGGAGCCTGATGGGCTTTTAACTTCTTCTCAACGAGCTGTAAGATGGCTGACAACACATGCATTTTTAAAAATATTCTTTAAAAATACAGTGCATCACCTAGTTCCCTTAGCACAACAAAGGAGGTAAAATGTGATTTATTATAATAGTTTTGTACTGGTTTTGGCTGGGAAAGAGTTTATTTTCTACATAGCTGCTTACCGGGGTTACACTGTGACAAGTTTTCAGCCACTAAATAGTGAAATATTACTTTGATTATAGAAACTGGAAGAAAGCTAACTAAGTATGTTGTACAACATATTTGGAGTATTCATATCAGTCAAGATAAAGCATCTCATAAAGGTGGTAGTGAAACTTATGATGTTTAACAAAGTTTTGGAATTTAGTTGGCTTACAGGCAGGCCAGTGTGTTGTGCATCAGAGGTATTAGGTCCTGTGAAGCACCCATGGATTTATTCCTACTGATGACTCACTAGTTGAAGCTGAGAAGAAGAATGAATAATAGTGTTCTTGCAGTAGGCTGAGAAATACAACTGAGAAATTGGAAGCCAGTGCTATCAGGATACCACGAGACCAAAAATTTTCATTATTCCAAATAAACTAATCAGAGTTTGCAGGTGGTGCACACATATGCAACTGGAACTCATGTTCGCTACTATTCACCCAAGTCCTGATGATTCTGAAGTTGTTTAGATTTCCCTCCTCCTTTTTTTAATGGGTAAAGATGATGCACTCCTTCCAGTCTCTACCTGGAAGACTTCTGCAGAAAGTTAGGCCTTTTCTTGCTGAAAATCCATCTTCTCACCATTTTGATTTCCCGTAGGAATTTCTGGGATCAAACCTCTCAGCCAAGAGAATTTTACATCCAGGGAATTTCACACCTCATTGTTGCACAACCATATAATTTTCATTTAATTTTCATTTCACCCTCTCCTGGGCAGAGAGGCATTTTCACAGATAGTTGTATCCTTACAGTCTTCAGAGTTTGAGACTGGGTCTTGGGTGTTTACAGAAGTCACCTATGGAAGGACCTGAGGGTTGCTGAAGTCCCTTACTTGTAAACAGAGCTGCTGTGGGATGCAGATGTGTTCTGTGTAGCCTCTTCCCTTTGACTTTAGGTTGAATGTTTTGAAGCAATGCAGTTAATGATGGACTGCAGTAGGTGAGGGATTTGTATACTCTGTGGTGACTCCATGTGGAGAAATAAACTTCTTGCTGTTGTTGCTCCATTTACAGAACAGTAGTCGAACTTCAAAAACTTCAGTGAGAACTTTAAACTGCACCAGATGACCATAAGATAGATGTATGTATTCTGCATATCACTAGTAGCCAGAATTACCTGGAGCCTTTCATTTTCTGTTTTACCTTACTTCTGACTCTCAGAATATCATCTGAATTTATGGTCTGAGGCTGGGGAAGGTTGGATGGCAGTAATCATCAGTAACAGACAAAGGTGAAATTCTTCAAGTAACGCGAAGATTACTGTGCTTGCTGTGTTTGAGCCTGAAGTAAATTGTATCTTAATTTCAGAATATTTTCCTTTGTTGTATTGGTACTGTCTCAGAATTAATGTGCTGTTATGCCTAGATGGGAAAGAATATTTATATTCTTTTCCTGATTAGTTCCTCGTATAGGAGAAAAAGCGCAATATATTTGTAGTGGTTCCTTAAAGAGGAAGAGTAATAAAACTCTGTGTTCTACATGAAATATTATACTACAAAACCAATGAGTCAGTGTGGTTTCAGTCTGCTATTTTCAGTACTAACGGTATTGAGTTAG
The DNA here is from genome assembly GCF_031877795.1 of Strix aluco. Classification (NCBI taxonomy): domain Eukaryota; kingdom Metazoa; phylum Chordata; class Aves; order Strigiformes; family Strigidae; genus Strix; species Strix aluco. The sequence goes on from NC_133935.1 coordinate 59,920,179, forward strand.
CCATTTTTAGCAAAGAAGACACCAAATTACAAAGTGCATGAAAGTATCGTCATTCAAGTTGTACTTTTAGGAACATGTTTTCTGGCAAAAATGTCTTCAACTTAAGCCAGAGCAAAAATTCTCATAGTTTTTCTCTTTTTAAATTATATTTTATATTTGCTTTCATGTGTGTGGAACGCTTGGAGTCAGTTTATCCACCTGAAAAGTAGTACTGTATATCGTGTGTATCTCAAAATAATTCAATGAATTCTTCAAAATTTAGAGAGCTAAAATTGTTTTTAATCTTTTTATTTACTGATAAAAAAGTGAAAGATGAAGAGGGGCTCATGGTCACAGCAGAAGGCTTAGCTAAGTAAATGGTTAAACATTTTTCTTCTTTAAATAGCTATCCAGAGGAAAGAAAGGTCTGAATACTACTTACTTGTTCTGCATTCTGGTAATATCTACAGTGCAAAAGTACCCACAGGTACCTTTCCCTGAAGGTATTATTGTAAAGGACAAGGAAAAACAGCAGTCTATGACCTATTTTCATGTTGCTGTGGTGGTGTTTTTTTGTTTTCCCTTAAAAAAAAATAAAATTCTTCATCATCCAAACCCAAAGGATCCCTTTGAAAAACATTCAAATGTCAAACAGCTGTGGTCACTCAGGCTGTTTCTAATACCTGTTTTTTCACTCATTATACCGATGAGGTAGACCTCCAGAAATATTGAGGCTTGATTTAAGAGAATGATGAATTATTTGCCACCTGAGCCTTAACTTAAATCAACTGTAGTGTTCTGGCATGTGAGAAACATGTTTTTCTATGGAGACTGCTCTTGAAATTTGTGATCATGAAATGCAAACCCATGGCATTCTAACACAAGAGCTTTCAAATTCTGAGTCTAGACCCATGAAAATTAGAGGCTTAACTTTTAAACCTGCTTCCCTCAAATTCTATGCAGTATCTTGGTTATCATGTTTTTACTTTAATCCAAAGCTATAAATATTATGACACTTTATTGGAGAAAATGGTAAGATTTATCAATGCTAACATTAATTACAGCAGAATTTCAACTAAGAGACTATTTCCTGTTGCAGAGATTCCTCAAGTTTAAGTGAGTTTTATTGATTTACAGCTCAGACTTAAGGTTGTATAATGTTTGCATAAAATGTTATGAAGTTTGCTTTTGAGACAAGTCAAGTAGAGCAAACTGTTAGGCAAGCCTATAAAATATGTGGCCTATGAGTCAGATTTGACCTTCAGGGCAGGTTTTTGCCCCTGAGAGACAGCATAAGCCGTTTGCCCATTCTTGGCAGAGCTGGAACAAGCCTGCCTTCAAGTATGGGTAGCTCTGAAATACATCTTTCTTGTAACAAAATGTTTTTAAATGTGAAAATGCACACTTTTCAGTATTGTGAATAAAGCTGACATAGCACAGATTTCACTGCTGTATCTGCACTCCATTAAAAAAATGTAATTAGATTAGAAGGATTTTAATTTTCTCCGCAAATAAAGGGATGTCTTCTAAATAAGACAAAACCAAAAGGTTTTCAGAGGAAAGATCCTTGTTGCAAGAAGCACTGATTCAAAGTGTGGGCCTTGTCCAAATTTAAATACTACTTAAAAGTGTTTTTAAGCAAAAAGTGAACTAAATAAATTTCAGTGGGCCAAATTACATAGTTTTATAAGTTAAAAGAAATAATTTTTATATTTTTAATAGAGAATGCAAATGATTCAATATGTAATGTTGAATGCTTTTAAACATGTTGAAATAAGAATACTCCCTTTCTGTATGTTAGAGATAAAAAATATTATTCTGCTGCTATTCAGTCAGTTCTGCAGTATAAGGACTTGCAGGTGCTACTGGCCTCTACTATATTGAAATAATTTGGGCACAATAATTTCATAGAGATTTATATCTTGTTTCCTGAACAGAGTGGAGAATCAGAATTTTAGCTCAGTTGTGGGATGAATGAAAAAAGTTTTACGAGTAATTTCATCTCATTAAAACAATTTACCTGTTTCTTCAGATAATCTGGTGCTTTCTCCTTTGTGTTAATGCAGTTGTTTCTCTGAATTTTTGTGCTTGTAGCTGTTGGTCACTGATGTGACACTGTATGTTTCTAGCAGGACAGATTTGTAACTGTGTGGTTCAGATATCAGAGATTTCTTGTGAATTGAGTAGCTTACGCTTTGCTTCCTTTCAGGAAACTAAGTGGATCATTTTTAGAGGAAGTTTGATCTTCACCAGGCACAGTCAGCAATCTGACTTACGCAATGCTGTAAGGGATGTGTGCATGAACAGCTGGCAAAAACTCATTTAGCATATTTTTTTATTATTATATTGAATTCATATAATGGAGGTTGTGTATGAAAGCTTGGCCAAGCGGGGTTTGTCAAGCTGAGTCAGAAAGAGGACTTCCTAGATCATTTTGATAGAATACAGTAAATAAGAAGTAAAACCCATTTTCCTTTGTGCTAAGTATTGTGTGTTAAGCACATTCAGCTTTGAATTGAACACACGAATCTCTTAGTTGATAAATTTTTACATTCTGAAATATAACATTGCCTTTCCCTTCAGCATATGAAACTACCATTTTAGTGTAAAACAAAGTTAAACTGCCTGTGGGTTGGGGAAGGGAAAGGGCAGTGAGTTCTGATGCATAGATGCAGCCTTTAGTCCATGGTTGCTTGCGGTTTTGAATCCAGGAGAGGCAAAAGGAGAATTTAGGTTTGTCAAGGACTCTGATAGGAGGATTTTTCAAGGTGTATTCTCAAGAATCTGATTTGTACAGTGTGCACAAAAACATTTTGGGTGAGATTGTGCCATATCTCTTCAAGGCACATGGAAACAGTTCAAAAAAGGAAAAAGAGCTCTCATTTTCTGGGTCATCCTGATGCCAAGCTGGTGCATTAGTGGCATAAAGCAGCCCAAGACCCAGCTTTGGTTATGGTAGCTCTGTCTGGACTTTCTGTGTGTGACTCAGAATCCTTTGGTGACCCGGGGTCCCTGGAGTGCTTTGGGATGGGGAAGTCCTGCTTCTCCAGCCCATGGGCATAGCAGCCAGGTGGATTGGTGACCAGGGACCTTTGCCCATCTCCTAGACCCTGCTGGCCATGAGGGAATTCCCACAGCTGAAGGACATCCATAGCAGAGACTAACCCATCTCAGTGTGTTTAATGTCCATGCAGATACATGTTGCTTCTCTCTCTCCTTGTGCTTTGCTTTTTCAGGATCAGGAAATAGATGGACACTTGTTGCACTCTCTGCTACCTTTCCACATCTTTTTTCTTCTGCTGACAATCACGCTATTAACTATCCAGTCTGTATTAATGACAACCTGGGTCATGAAGAGTTATTGTTGTGGACCTCAAGTCCTCGCCCTACTTGCTGACACAGAATTTCCATTTTCCGTCATGCTGCTATTGCTGAATGTGGCTGATTTTTGGCCTGGGCTCTAGAAGCCTCTCTCACCTCGAGCAGAAGGGGAACTATTGCTTCAATGCTAGATCACTGTATAAGTACGATGTGTTTATCTTCATTTTATTTCATTGCTTATCAACTAGGCTTTATCATTTAATTCTTTTCTTACTTGTAAAATTTGTAGCAAATACTTCAGCTCTAGTGGGATTTTACTTGTGAATTTTTTTTGTTTCTTCTTCCCTATTCTTCTCTGCCCTCACAGACTGAAGTGGCTCAGCTCACTATGTATTTTTTGCCTTTCTGTCTCCTTCCCCTCCAGTGCTGTCTTCTTCTGTGTGGTTGCTATCTGCTCTTTTTTCTTTTGATGTTTTTGCCCTACTATTGTTTTAATAATGTAAAATCCCCAGTTTTAGCCTGTTCCTCATAGTTACTGCCCATTTGCTTCTCCTGTTCCATTTTCCTTGCAGCTGTGCTTTCTCTCTTTCTTCCTTTGGCTTTCTGGTTCTTGATATTAGCTGATGCCAAACTTAGCATCAGCTCTAGGTTGCAAGAAAGAATAGCAGAGAGAAAATAAGTGTGGCAAAGGGATCAGAAACTCAGTAATCAATGTATATATTACTGGTTTTGTACTGATATTCTGTGTTTTCCTGCAACCTTTTTTACATTACCCTCTCTTAGTTGCTTTCATTCTGATTTTACTCCTAGTTTTTATTTCTGCATCTGCTTAGTTTTGTTAATAGTAGCATTGGGTCTGTCACTTATGTGAGTGGAGGTCTAGAAATCAAGGCAGCAGTGAACATTAAGGGAATTGCTCATTCCAGACATTTGTCTTCATTTCTTTTCAAAACCAAGTACAGCCAGTTTTTATGTGTATTTATGAGTTTAACTGAACACTCAGACTCGTCTGAAAACTCAGTATATATGACCAGTGGAGAATAAACCTGACCTTTGAGTATTTTCTCACTCAGAGGCAAATGGTGAACAGGCTGAGCTGAGAAGCTATTTGCCTCACCATCCCACATTCTTTCCTGCAGTGAAACAGTGTCCAGTTTGTCAGTGGTCACTGGGGTTTTGAGGAAGGCAGCAGGAAATGCTGAAGCCAAGAGGACCTGTTTGTGCACTTGCCCAGGTTATGGCGGTTAATGACATTGAGGTTATCTCTCCTGGCTGGTACATCCTGCTGTGCCGCTTACACGGCAATACCCAGCAAGTGATATCCTGTTGTTTGTAGCTTCTCTTTGATGTTTATTATTTGATTTGGGAACAAGTAATACAATGGTGAGGGGCATCAAAACTGTTCCAAATATTTGACTTTAAATTCCATGGGACACCAGTGTGTCTTTATGCAGTGGTATAACGGTATGTTGTAATAAGTATTAATTACATAACTGCTGTAATTGTCACGCCAACAGCTTGGATTACCTTTTTTTGCGTCTAGCGGTTAATTAACCTTCCTTTTAAAATTAGAGCTCCAGAAGCAAAGCTTTCTGTTCCTCAGTGAGATGGGGTTGTATTGGTTTACACCCTTTGTATCCTTTATGGTTTGGGGGACTGTCTTCACATTTATTAAATCACTGATTATTTGTGTTGAAGAAATAGATCACTTTCAGCACTTTAGAAATTAACAAAAAGCCTAATTCTCTGATTCTTAATGCGTTTATTATTTTGTTCTCAAATCCAATTTCTATAAGCCACTGTGCATTATAAAGCAAGATTTAAGAAAAAAACCCAAGTAGGTTAAGATGCCTCTTAATAAGTTACCTATGTAGAAAACATAGGACGAAATAACTAGACATTTCACCTTAAATAGAAAAAAAAAATTAGCTTCAGTAGTAATTAATGAATGTGTAAAAAAAAAAACCAAACCCCAAACCCCAAAAAAACCAAACCAAAAAACAAACAACCCATAAATATGCCCATGGAACGTTGGAATGGTAACCATGAGTTAACCTGCCTTTGCACATGTCTGTGCAATTACCACTGCTGTAAGTAGTTGCAGTGCTATGAAACATAAGAGAACTAGGCTGCAGTTGTTGTCCAGTCCTCTAGCAGAATGTATGAAGAGAAAAATGAATAGATAAATGTATGTGGAAAGCTTGCAGTAAAATTTCCTACTTTTGAACACAGGTTTATATAGAAATTTATCCCACAAGTGTCTGGACGCCTGTTACCTATAATGTCCTGTTTTGTGTGTGTTTGGCTCTTTTCTTGGATTTTTCATGGTGAGCTACTGCTGTTGTTCTCAAGAAGTGAAAAACTGTATGCTACACTAAGAACTTTATTCCACTTCATGTGGCTTAACAATCATTGCATTATGTGAATCATCTTTATTTCTAACTATATTGTGATCTAGCAAGAATTTCCAAATCATATGCAAAGTTTATCATAGATGCCAATATTTGCAGTCTCACAAAAAAAACATCGCTAATGATGGCAAGATTTGTGTATGATAAAGAAGAATTTACTGATAATCTAATGGTAATTAGAACACAAAAGGATATTTGGATTTTGAGATAATTGTTAAAAGATAGATAATGAAAAATGTTAAGGGTTTACTCAGTTCAGCAATGATTAAAAATTTGCTGTTGCTATCATTAAAAAAAATCAGCAAGCATTTCTTCATTTTGCAAAAACACATCAGGAAAGAGGATTTGTAAATAAAGAACTTCACATTTTCAGTGAGCATGCCTATCAACTTTGTAAACCTCTGACTACCAGCCCTATTCATTCTTCCCTGTGGTAACTGCTTCTTTCTGGCTATGTCAAAGACATCTTTTTACAATTCCTGCAACCCTTCAAACACTGTGTAAGGTCCTGCAGTGCCTTCCTTTGGAAGCACTGCAGGTGTCTTTGCACAGATTTAAGAGTACTCTTGGCACTTTCTCGTGCACTTGTTTCGCCTTCTCAGCCCATAAACACACATGCACACATGAGTTTGCCATTCTCGTCAGACCTTCCTCGACTGAGAGCTGATGGGATAAAATGTCTTTTCCCTTTGTCCCCTGCCAGCCCCATTTCTGTTATACCTGGTGTTCCCTGGATGTGTTCTCACACGTATTTTAACAAAGTGTTCTCAGTGTGGGTCCTGTAAAAGTCATACCAGCAATTTTACTACAGTATTTTCATTACAAAGGGCATCCTGTTTCATAATAATATATTGTATTCATTTTGAAGATGTCCTCATGTCTTACAAGAAGCAATTCTAAAAAGGTGGTTGATGCTGTTAGTTGGTACTTTGTTTTCCTTGTAAAGTCAGCATGGTATAAAAAATTCAGTGTAAAAAATTGATTTTAAAAGATAGATTGTACCTTGATGGTACCTTGTTATTTAGTTAATGTATGCTTTCTGTGATATGGAAGCTGCAGTATATGCTATTTATGTCCTAGAAAATATTCAAAAATAATTGCTGACAAAAGCCACTTCACAGGTTGACTCAGAGGTACATCTTGTAATCTGAATGTTAATATTCTGGATAGCTAGGCAGAGAAAACTATTGATGTAGTTTGAAGATCAAGTAGAGACTAGTCAGGATTTTAGTTAGAAAGTGGGGAGGGAGAGAGATTGAAATATTTGAGTTCTCCCAGCTTCACTGAAATTTTGTGCTTATTGAGCATATGAATGCATACAATTTGTAATATTTTTGAAAAGGTAAGATTTTTTGCTAGTCAGTTGGAAATGTTGCCTTTTATATCTCAGGAATTTATGTCTTTTCCAGAAGCAATTTGGAATCACCTTAATTTTACTCTAGAATCCAGGCAGCCCCTGGTTTTACTGTGCAATCTATGACTATCTGTCATCTGCTTTATTTTTCCCCTCAAGCTTAGGTCTATGTTATGAAGGAGCACTGATAAAAAACAGAGGCCTGATTCTTACCTCCCTTGCATGTGGTCTCATCTGTGTGATCCATACAGAGGGAGTGGGAGCAGAGATCAAACAATTTCCCCAGGTCAAATTAGCATGTAGATCTTGGCTTTTCACATTAATGGACCCGAGCAGGACCTCTGTATTTCCTAAAAAGAGCTCATCTTACTGTGGTTGCAGCTGTTTTGGGAGACAGAGAAGTGTTGAGGGTATTTTCAAATGAAATGATATTTGTATTTTCTCAATATGTGAAAATACCAAAGGTTACATTTTTTTACACCCAGGAGTTGCGCATTTTATTCCTCCCTAGTCCACCTGCAAAAATACTGCTTCTGTGGCCTGATCTGATGTCGTAAACTATTGTGTCATGAATGAAGAAAAACAGCATTCTTACCTCTCTGGGTATGCAGTCAGATGACCCAGGCTGTAAACTGGAAAGTATTTTTTCCATCAGTGGCATCGGCCAGCCTAGCAAACTCCACGGGCATCTGTATCAGCTGCCTTGGAATTGCTTTTGATGTGATTAGGCTACTAATTAGCTGTTTCAATTCTTCTCTCCCTCCTGATGTTTTCTTTTGATTCACTTTGACTCCGAGGAGTCTGTATTCTGTCTATGTTTGGTTTTGTGTTTTGTCTAAAATCCCTAATGATAGCTTAGACTGTCCTCTTTTGGTTGAGAGTTTCCCTGTGTTGACATACATTTTTCTGTTAAATGCATGCATCAGGATTTTTCTCTTAGAATAGTTGTTATTTTGCAAGCTGTAAACAATGTATTGTCAGTGTGCATATATACATGCATATTCATTTAAACCGTGCTAAGGATTTTACAGTCTGAATGAGAATGTGCATAGTTACTTCAGAACCGTCAAATCCATAGTAAATGTTTAGTACTCGAATATTTATTCACCAGATAGTAACCTCACAATTAAATTATTATGTAAAGTCAGTTAAATAACAGCAGAAGTTACTGTATTAAGGCCCACTTTGCAAGGAAACCAATGACAAGGAAGCAGTGAAACACGCTAATAGATTATATGCTATAGCAATATATTGCCTTTTTATTGCTTTTCCACAGGCAGCAGATTCATGTATAGTTATTACTAGCTACATTATCTGCTACTTTTCTATCAAAAAAGATTCAGTCTGTTGAATCATTAATCCAATATTTATCATTCTTATTGAAAATCCACTAGTGTTAGCACTGTATAAAATATTGACTTAAATCTACTAGTTTTGCTAAAGATTAAAAACATATTAACCTAAAAAGCACAGTATTTCTTAGGACATTTGAAACTATTCATTGTGGATGTTTGAAATGACAATATTTCTATGTTGTGTGAGGAATGATTTTTTTTTTTTTAAATCTTTAACATATAGTGAGTGACCAGTGCCATCCTGATTTGAAGATGCTGAATGTTCATCCAGCTCATATGTGAAATTTTGATGTGTATTGCATTAGTTACTGAATATCAAGAATAAAATTTTTGCTCATACATAGAGTGTAAAATGGGATCTTTTGTAGCAGCACACGGCCTGTTTAGAATGATATAACAGGCGCTGAATGTTCACATATCAAACAAAATGCCATCTTTCTGTAGAAAAGAGGTGTCAAAAAGTTTCTTTGTACCTTTAACGCATGTGATTATGTAGTACAAAATGCAGAGTTTGTAAAATTTCTTGAATATACAGGCAAAAAATGAATAATTCAAAACAACTCATAAGTTCTACATTCTATTGTATCTTTTATAACGCAGGCAGAAGATAGCATTGTGTTCCCAGTAGAGCTGAATTTGCACAAGTTACACCTCTGAAAATGCCAGATGGTCTATGGTCTACTTTTGAGAGCTGTCACATATGTAAAGATTTGAAAAAAGAAAGACAGCTGAATGAGAGCAGTGGATCATTAAAGAGAGAGTGAGAGTCCCTGGGTATCACTGTGTTTTAAGAAGCATTGTGTCGTTCCCCATATTACACCTTTTTTTTTTAAGATATACACAACCTTTAAAAAATAAGGTAAAAATATTTCTGTTTTAAACTGAGTGGTTGTGGCTTAGTCTTGGAATTGTCAATTGCTTTTGTTCTTTATGCTAGAATGCGGTCATATGGTTCCTAATTGGTTTCAAGTGTGTTTTAACCATAAGATTCAGGTCTCCCTAGTGCAAAATTATCAATAAAGTTAAAATAAATTTAAATTGAGATAACTAATCCATTTGGGGTTTTATTCCATTTTGATTTGACCTGCGTATCGCATGTGAATAGTGTAAAGCCAGTCAGCTAAAAAGTTGTATGTTAATGCTAAAAGGCTGAAGTAAGAGTACTTTGGGAACAGGCGTATTTAATAAAAATTTTTAAAAAAATAAACCAAAACAAAACTCCCAAAACCCATGGTAAAAATAATAAAAGCAAAAACATATAACTGTTTAGATTCCTCAAGACTTCCCATTCACCCACAGTTTGACAGAAACACACCTAATTTTGAAGATTGAATTTCAGAGAATTTGTCAAGTTACTGTGTTGTAGCAAAGCACCAAAAATATACAAACAATTGTAAGCTGCCACCACCAATTTAGCTGGCTTGGAAAAGGTCATAACTGTCAGTTTTAGAAACTTGCATGTCCAGACATACACAATTTTTAGTATAGTCTATTGCTTTTATCTATTGAGGAAGGTTAACCCCTCCCCAGTAATTCTAGGTTACTGGTGCAACTGTACCAGTCCACAGTTGGGAATCATAGGCAGCACAATGCGAGGAAACATCGTTACATGGAATGTGAAAGACACTGTTCGTTAATAGTACAATTTATGTTTGAGTGGGATAATGAAAATAAAGCTATGGGGAGCTATGGCAAAGAACACTGAATTCTAGCGAGTAAAGTTTTGATTCCTGATGTTGCCAAAGATTTTATTTTTGACTGTGGTTAGGTCTACACTGACTGTTTTTAAAATGGAAGAAATACCTTTTGATTTTTAACAAAATTAGTTTTATACATACATGGAAAGATGACCTACACAAAGGGTTCCTGGTAGTATACTTCTAATGAATCCTATTCAGGTAAGAGAAAGCTCCCTAAAAATTTGTTTTGGGGCCTTTACGAAAGTCTGGAAATGTTAACAGGATATATGCTACAAATTTAATTCCAGAGAGTTGAAAGAAGAAGAAAAATTGAAAGAAGAATTTGAAAGTGCCATGTTTATGCTTCTGTTCATAGGTTTTGCAAACACTAATACAAAATTGAAAGGAGAAGCAGTTTCAATATTGCCAGTGAAAAATTTTTTGGGCAACGGTTAGTTGTTCAGGTGTAAGGTATCATTGTTCTAATGCTCTGTTTGCTTGGAGGTTCGTGGGCAGTTACTGCTGGTAATGGAAGGGAATGATCTTTGTCTTCCCTGCAACATCTTTGGGGAGGCTAAAGCATAAATGTTTCCCTCAACCCTCCCTTTTTTTCCTGCAACACAAAATTATCACTTTTGCCAAGCAGGTATAATCAGGGTTACTCTGACATAGACAGATGCAGGCAGTCTAGGTCTTCTTTAAGGTCTTCTTAAAATCTTAGTTGCTGTGAATAAAAAATTCAGATGGCAAGAAAAAACGAACCGGTTCATATCTAAACTGTTATGAAAAATATCCCTTTTTGCCTGTGAATGTGACCAGGACTTAAAGTTTAAGATTTGTCTGAACTTTAATCAGGACAAGTGTTACGGGTTAACCCCAGCTGTCAACTAAGCACCACCCAGCTGCTTGCTCACTCCCCTCCCAGTGGGATGGGGGAAAGAATTGGAAGGGTAAAAGGGAGAAAATTTGTGGGTTGAGATAAAGACAGTTTAATAGGGAAAGCAAAAGCTGTGCATACAAGCAAAGCAAAACAAGGAATTCGTTCACCACTTCCCATCGGCAGGCAGGTGTTCAGCCATCTCCAGGAAAGCAGTGCTTCATCATGCGTAACAGTTACTTGGGAAGACAAACACCATTGCTCCGAACATCCCCCCTTCCTTCTTCCCTCAGCTTTATATGCTGAGCATGACGTCATATGGTATGGAATATCCCTTTGATCAGTTGGGGTCAGCTGTCCTGGCTGTGTCCCCTCCCAACTCCTCCTACTCACTGGTGGGGTGGGGTGAGAGGCAGAAAAGGCCTTGACTCTGTGTAAGCACTGCTCAGCTGTACTGAAAACATCCCTGTGTTATCAACACTGTTTTCAGCACAAATCCAAAACATAGCCCCATACTAGCTACTGTGAAGAAAATTAACCCTATGCTGGTCAAAACCAGCACAGCTATGCTAGTTGGAGGAAGCAATTTGAGCATGGTATCAGTATCCTTGAAAAAGGGAAACACTGAGGGTTTGTTAGGCAAGTTCAGAACTGGGAGTCTTTTTAGAGACCATGTTGGTCTGTGTGTCCCAGTAGTATTTGTCCAAAAGTTTGGTCTGTACCTGAAGTGATCAGCGGAGATGTTTCTTTTGTGGGAAGCTTACTATAATTATTTATACATATTGTTATCTCAGGCACGAAGCTATACCGTGAAATCATCTGAAAATGGATATGAATCATCTGAAAAGAGAATGAACTGCAGCATTGTTTTTCTTTACTGCTGGCAATGTCTAATCTCTCTTCAGTTGAGTGTTCAGTAGAATTTGGGCTTTTTCCTTGACATTAGATTTATAAATAGTTGAAGATTGGACTGTCTGAAAACCTCTTTATGTCCAAGCATGATACAGTAGTGTTTTGATTAGGAGAGGTGATTGGGCTGATGCCTTTTGATTATGAAATCTTGTTGTGTTACTATGTGTGTAGTTTAATTAGTTTTTGAATGAAGTCTGCATTTTTTTTTCTAAATAAGAATCTTTAATTGGAAACCACTTTTTTCATTACAGAGCTTTACATAAAAAAATCCTGCATCTTATCTTTTTTTTAGATACAGACTTTAAATACATAGACAATGTATTTTCCATGTTATTAAAAATATGCTCCTTTATGACACAGTAGCTCAGCAAAGAATGGTCAAGTTTTGTGCCCTCTCATTAGAATGGGTTTATATCATGTACTCTTGGAGTCTTAACCAGGCTACTGCAGATTCCTGCCTTGACAGGTTTTGCATTTTTGTTCTTGTGACAATTTCAGTTTGTTTCCATTAAAGCCCTAACTGGCCCATTACAGCCATTTTAAAAATTGTGATTCTGAATTGAGGAATATGGAACAGGGGGTCTGGCTTGCCACAGCTGTGCAGTATTTGAATGCATGTTCCATCTGGTTGCTGGGTCACCTCCTCCACAAAACCAGAATTGGTTGGTTTTGTTCTTCCCAGCAATCCACGATCTTTATGAATTTAAGCTCAAAGTGTTGTTGGTTACCTGGGTACTCCTATTCTTCTCTAATATACTGGGGTGTGGTGGCTGAGTGTTGGGGGACCCCTACCATGTCACTCAGGTTATTTTCTGAAGACTGGCAGGTTGGCCAACCTGCAGCTTCACACCTGTTACTTCAGTCTGTATCTTCCCTCCCATACCTTTTTCTCTCATTCTGTTATGTTTCTCTCATTCATTTGGCTCCCTTAACCTAAGTTTATATCAGTTTTGCTACTTTTTCTCCCATTCTTGATTTTCTCCTTCTTCACATTGCTTGCTTTATTCTTTCAGAGCCTTGCAAACATTCTGTGCAGTGCCGAATGGGGAATCTAGGCCTCATGCAGACATAAGGCACTTTCTGAATGCCTAATAATTATTTTCGATCTGGAGATATTTTTTTCTTTCTTGTTTTGATGAGGGAATGTTAACTTTTCAGGCTATTCTTTGATCAATAAGAACAATGAAAGTTGCATTCCCAGTCTGGCTTAAAGTGTTCGGTTATCAATTTATAATTTAAATTAACCCTTTCTTTCATTTTAAGCACAACCTCAACGTTTGCCTCAGCCAAATACTTCAGCACTGGAAAGGGGTGAGGAAGAAAGTGGCAAAATCCAAAATGGCCATGCAGGTCTGAGGAATGGAAGTGGAATTCACAATGGGGTCAAGCACGTGCCTGCAGACAACAGAAAACTTTCGGCTCCTGTTTCAGAAAAAATGCACAGAAAAATTCAGTCCACCTTGTCTGTCAACAGCAACAGCAGCAAGAAGAGTAAAATAAGCTCTGCATTTTCTCAAAAGCCAGGTACTTCACCTGAAGGTAAGCAGAAATTCTTATTAAAAACCCCCAAACTGAATAAAGACTAGCCAAACCCCATTCTCACTAATAATTACACAATCAACTGAAAATAATTGAAGGGCATGACTCATGCTCCAGAAGCAAATAGAAATCATTGCGATAAAACACAAGTTACTTCCCCAAAGGAAAATATTAAGTATTTGAAGGAAATTGAAGCAATGGGAGATTTCTTGCTTTCAAACATTTGACCAACAGTCTGATAATGTTTTAGTCTCTCTAGTTAGCATTCTGAACTGATAGAAACTCCTGTCAACATTGTCACGTATAAACCAGAAAACCACGTTAAAGCACTAGTTCAAAGCATAGTAAATACTTAAATCCAGTAATGGCAGGCTCCGTTGAAAATATTCTGATAGCAGATATTCTGACTAGCCATGAGGTCTGAACAGTAGATAATAAAATTTGGCCCTGTGCTTCAATGTTTAATGTGCCTTATGCTACATTTGGGCTGTAAATAATTTGCATGAAAAAGCTTCGTACTCCCTATGCACAGCTTAAATAAGCAAAAGTAAATAATTTCCCTTATGTTTTACCTGTGTGTGTGTTTTTACTGCTTGCAATTACTCTAATGGTCCCAGAGTTCCCAAGCCTCTCCTCAATCCGCTGCCTTCCCATTAGCACTAGTATACTTGATGGGCTTTGCTCCTGCCTGTTACAAGGGTGCAGAGGCTCTATAATTTTTATTGGTTTGAGGCAGGTGTGGATGTGACTGGTTGAAAAAAACTCTGAGGGGTGGATACAGACACAGATTCTTAGAGAAATGTGAGACAGTACTGTTCAGTGAAATGGGGAGGATTCTCAGCCTAGATGAAAGGAAGAGGGATCAGAAGGACCGCACGTAGTGGCCTGAATGAAGCCTACTGATGTCAGTGGAGTGATTTCTCTTGACTTCAACTACTTCAGTCAAACCTACTCAGTGAATCTGTGTAGTAATATCAAGAACAGTTTCACTCGGACTGTGCCATGGGCTGGTCCTCCTTGCTGTGGTTTATTTTCATATTTATCTTCAAGAACCTACTGTTATTTTTCTGTTGCACTTTCAGTCCTCTGACATTTCTTTCCAGAATCACAACTTCATACTTCCTATATTCTCGTTATCTCTTTCTGTTATGTGAAATCCAGTTCACACTCCAGCCTGATATTTTTCTTATATATTGTTCCTTTGTGCAGTATCAAAAAACTAAGTCGAGAGACCTAGATCTCTTCACATGACTGGTGCAAAGCGCAGGCATCTGAATTTAAGAAATTCAACCTCTTAAAAAAAATGACAGAGTTCTAAAGAGACAGTGCCTGCCCTGTTCATGCCCCTTTACAGTTGTTTATGGCAAACATTTCCTTTTTTCTTCTGAAATTATATTGTAGTAAATACAGTCAGTGGGTTTTTTTGTTTAATAACCTTGGCAATGATTATGTCAAATTACTGAATGATTGAGGAGAAAATTAATAAGATACCTTCAGATTTATATATAATCAGAAATGTTGATATTTTTAAAGGCATATCTGGTTAGAATATGGATAATTACATTGTGTTGTCACACTGCCTAACTTACATACTTTCAGAGTTCAGAAATGCAGGGTGATCCTTACTATCACATGTTGTTTCTTGAGTCGTATATATTATTCATTATATATATTCAATGTTACACACCTAACCTTGTAATGTTCTCATTTTGAATATGGGAACTTGGATAAATGCTCTGAATAGCTTTACCCACACTGCTAATGTCTTCTGCTCTGTTTTCTGTTAACCAGTCTGGGTGAAGCACAAGTTTTATTGTGGAATGATTGAAGTATATCTAGGGTGTGATATGCCTACAAGGGAATATTTGTTTTAAAAAATAATTTTATATATTTGAAATTTATTTTGCTTTACAGTTCTCTGGCAGACATATTTTATATTTGTGTCTACACATCTGCATGCACACGTATACAAGCCTTCTGACAGTTTCTTCAGCATTTCAGTAATTTAAGCCATGGGGCTGCATGGGGGAACTATAGGCTATACATAATACTCTAATCAAGTTGTGACCTTGCAGGAATTATCAATATATACTTAATTTGTTCCGTCATCCTTCAGTGTTTTTATAAGATGCAGAATCAGACACTCTGGCAATGGTCAGTTGAAATATCTAAAATAACACAAAGAAGAGATCACTATATCTCTATTACAGCTCTGGCGCCCCCACAAAAGAAGGACATGATCAGGGGGCTGGAGCAGCTCCCATATGAGGACAGGCTGAGAGAGTTGGGGTTGCTCATCGAAGAGAAGAGAAGAGAAGAGAAGAGAAGAGAAGAGAAGAGAAGAGAAGAGAAGAGAAGAGAAGAGAAGAGAAGAGAAGAGAAGAGAAGAGAAGAGAAGAGAAGAGAAGAGAAGAGAAGAGAAGAGAAGAGAAGAGAAGAGAAGAGAAGAGAAGAGAAGAGAAGAGAAGAGAAGAGAAGGCAAGGCTCTGGGGAGACCTTATAGGGGCCTTCCAGTACTTAAAGAGGGCTTATGGGAAAGATGGGGAGGGACTCTTTATCAGGGAGTGTAGTGATAGGATGAGGGGTAATGGCTTTAATCTGAAAGAGGGGAGATTTAGAATAGATATTAGGAAGAAGTTCTTCACTGTGAGGGTGGTGAGCCACTGGAACAGGTTGCCAGAGACGTTGTGGGTGTCCCCTCCCTGGAAGTGTTCAAGGCCAGGTTGGACGGGGCTTTGAGCAACCTGATGTAGTGGAAGGTGTCCCTGCCCATGGCAGGGGAGTTGGAACTAGATGATCTTTAAGGTCCCTTCCAACCCAAACCATTTGATTCTATGATTTAAGGAAAAAATGATTTATCCATAACTTAAAAATAATTGTGTTTATTAACTTAAGAAATGTTAACTCCTTATGACTACTTCTGGAAGGCTACACTTTAAAAACTTGATGTAATTAGCCAGGTTATTTGTTCAAAGGAGTTTAACCGCATTTAAACCAGCAATATATATACTTGATGAATACATCTAACTATACAAAGCCAGAAGAGTACATTAGTAAGCCTTGTGGCTGCGGATTGCATAGACACTCTTTCAAAATGGTATACAGAAATTAATTTGAACACAGAAATTAATTTGAACTTAACTTCTACAGCTTCTTCGTATTACGAATCATACTTTTGTGGGCAAAGGGGCATCTTTGTGAGCAGTTGTCTCTTCTGATTCAGTGGCATTTCTGTAGAAACTATTGAAAAGGTTTACAGGAAGATGGAAAAGATAGGAAATTGTTGGAAATTATTTGCAACATTGCTTAACTACTTGGCTTTGCTTTAACTTGTACTATATTAACCTCATAAGCCATTGGTTACTGCTGAAGAGTTGCTGAGTTTAACTTTACTTGAAGGTATGCCTTTGTGTTTGTGCACATCTATACAGTAATAATGTAACTTGTATGCAGTTTCTTATGCCACCTTATGCAGAAAGACACAAATGATATTAATTTTTGTACTGTATTGCATAAGCAATCAGCTGAATTAACTCAGCTACTTCAATTTACTATATCATCCAGATAATTGTAGTAGAAAGAAATACAGGTAAACTCATATGCTTTCAGATATTCCAATTCACTTTAATTTTGCTATTCCTTATGGACGACCTTGGAGTTTATAATCTAATTTATAGCTTTCTTTTTTTTCTTTAAACCTGAAAATATATGCCATGTATTTTTACTTTATCTGCCTTGTCTTCCACTATGAGTACTCAGCTCTATTGCCAGTCAGGAGAATAACTGGTTTTAAGTGAAGCCAAAGTGGCCAGAGAAAAGAAATAGATTATGTCCTCAGAAGGAAGAAAAGTGAAAATTCTGGTCATCAAGCTGCGTTTAGACTATAGAAAAGAGAAAATATTTTTCACTTTTTCTTATTTCCTCCCAAAAGCTGCATTCTTCTTGTTTCTTCTTAAAAGAAAAGATGTGAACATTTCTGGAGCACCACATCTATTTGTAACGCCAAATAAGTCCTGGTCTGATAGTTATTTTGCTTTAGAACATCTTATCTATTGACAGAACAGAAAACCTGGTAGTGCTGGAGGCGGGATAGAATCAAGAAACTTCCAGGTTTGCCACCCATTCTGCACCAGAGCATATTTGGGTTCATGCTTATTTAAAATGAAGCATGCTGCTTCATATACTACAGACTTCAGTATACATACCAAAAAGCTAAATTTTACTCAGAATAGCACATCTTCCCATGAAGGTTAGTACTGCTCCTGTTAGTCTCCAAAGTACTGGACAGCCCTAATGCAAGCTATAAAGCCCCCCAGTCCCCCACCCCACCAAAATCCCCCCCACCATAGTTAACAACTCTTTTATTGATTGTTCCAGCTGTAAACTCCACTTGTGCTGTAGATCACATCTTGTGAGCTTTTGGAATTGAAGTTGCATTGGAAGTACTTAAAATGTAACAGACATTTTGGTAGCAGTAGTATAAAAGTTTTAAAAACTGCCTTTTTAAATAAGCTTGTAGTGTATGGAGTCACATTCCAGAATATGCTGTTTAGAAACACTTTCACATCCAGTGAGGCTTAGGAAGGTGTGAGTGCACTCACCAGCTCTGCTCTTCCTCTGCATCTATTATTAATCCATATTGTCCCTGAAGAAATCTTACTCAGCTCCGTAACTTACACTGCAAAAAACCCCAAAGGAATTATGAAATAGTAGGAGTGTCTCTCTTAAAAAGCAGTTTTTAAACACTGTTTCAGTTCTAAAGATTTTTCAGAGGGACTGGATAGGTTTCAGTGCATATTGGGAATAAAAGATTTTTTTTATTCAAAGAAATTTTAATAATATTTTAAATTATTGATGTCAGAGGTGTCACAGTTCTTCCAAAACTCTGGTTGGTAAACCACTAGCAAAGAGAATTGTCACTCTCTTGCACCTGTTATGTGTAGTGCAGAGAAACACCTGGAAACCTGAAAAAGCAATTGTAAATGAGTAAAAAGAAGGCAGTCTATCTGATGTAAGCAGTGGTGTCTGTCCAAAGCAACTTAAAGAGGAGAGGAGTTCTAAAGGAGATAGTGATGAGGCAGCTGAATACATCTAAATGTTAGGAAATGAAGAAAAATGGGTAATTGAGTTACATACATATGTGTATCAGAGTAGTGGAAGGTAAGTAATAATGACATATGCAGAGTTGGAGGAGGAAATGGAACAAGAAACTGGGCAGTGTGAGGAATGGAAGAGGAATTTAATTAAGAGGGTGGAGGGGGCAAAATGAAGTAGGCACTAATTACTTTGTAAAAACCAAGTTTTCCTACCAAAACCTTATGAAGCTTGGATGTTATGCCTTTTTTTTTTTTTTTTAATCAAAGCAATTGTTTATAAAAAGTTTATGATGGAGAGAGGAAATAATAGGTTTTAAATACAGTTTCGAAATGGAGCTCTTGCTTCTGGTCAAGTTCTTGTGACCTCACAAGTTACTACATTTGTCAGGGTAGTTCCCACAACTCCATTAGCTTGTGATAATTTGAGTTTAGGGTGGTACTTTACATACGCAAAAGTCTGAGAGCATACACATTTGCTGCATCCATCTGGAAATGGTAACTTGTTAAACTAGGGTGAGCGGATCATGAGCCTGCCTCCTGTAAGTACGGAGAGACTTCACTTTATTCATTCCCAGGCTCTCTAAACCAGAGAGACACTAGAAGGCATCTTCTTTCCAGGGATTCTTTTCAAGCTAGGTTTTAGGAAGTGTAATAAGGCTAGATGCAGGAGTGAGGTGGTTAAAGAAGGCCTGCATCATGGGGGTGAAGCTCTGGGGAAGGACAGGCAACGTAGATTTGCTGCCAGATTTAAGTTACCACTCGTGCTTTTCCCAGAGCAAGGCCTGAAGCAACCTTCCCCAACCTTCTGGACTGTGTATCTTGTGCTACTGAGTTTGGAGATGTGGTGAACAATCTCACCTAAGGTGTGGGTTTTTTTAAAACCCAGTGTTTAAAATCTAACATTTCAGGGTGCATTTGAATGAGACTTTTTTTCCCCTTCTTTTTAGTATAATGCAACTTCATCTGTTCTAGATCTTGAATCCAAGCATGGGGTTGGTGAGCGCTATTTAACTCACGCTGCTGACTACATTAATTCATTAGAGTATCCCAAGTGATATTGATGGCTTAACTGAAGACAAAGCAAGTCTACCAAATAGCCTTTGTGTTAAGCCAGGGTCTTAAGAACCACTAGGTGCATATACATGGAAAGTAATGAGTAGTTCTCTTAGCAGGGTAGCAGACCTCTGAAGCAGGAGCATCTTCCTTTGGTTTAGACAATTTTGTATAAACTGAAAAAATAGTTTTCAAGTCAACTTCACTTTCCTTTTGGGCATATGATTTTGTATAGGATTTTTAATTTTTTTTTTTTCGTCTTGAGTGCCTCAAGAGCAGCAGTAAATTTTCTTTTATATACTGTTCTGTCATTGGATTGGTATTATTTACTGAAATTTGGTGTGAGTGTGCATTATACCATGAATAGCCTAACATTGCAGAAATATCTGCCAGCCATGTGTCTCTCTCTCTTTTTTTTAAACATACATACACTTCTGCAATCTATCCCATATGATTAGTAGCATTTAGGCAGCTACTTAGTTAGTGTCCTGCATATTTCTCTACTTGGGCCAAAATTTCCATTGTTATCTTTCAGAAATTGATTCAAAGTGGATTTGTGTCTGAGCATGAAGTGCTAAACAGAGTTTTTTTTCTTAGACGAGGTTGTATCAGAATGCAGCTGTCAATCAGGCAGTGGGCAAATAACATTATCATATGGTCAAACCTGTGATTTTTAAGAAGGTATTTTTAAGAGTAGTGTGTTTCAAGCATGGTTTATATTTTTGTTTGCGTAGAAGTCTTGGGCGGTGATTTACATGTTACAGAACAGGAGTGGAAAACAGGGCCTGTAATGAAAAAAGTATCCATTTTCTAAGCTCATGGTCTAGCATCACCTAACTAGTCTCAGTATTTGCAGTGATGAGCAGTGGCAATGAAAGCTTCATATTCTAAGGAAGCCTTAGATATTGGAAATTGGCATGTTTCTTAGTATATCTGTATGTTTGAACTGGATCATTTTACTCCTGAGGTTATATCTGTATGGAGAGTTTAGAATATAAGCAGTGTAATTTGCCTGTTCAGGCAATGTTTTAATTTCCTTGTTCAACAGAGATGATAGCTTTCTATTTTAAAATGCTGAAGTATCACACATACTATACTTTGTAACTATTTTCCCCTGTCTAAATAAATGTAGCTGTGTTATCTAGAGATACATATACTCCATGTGACATGTCAGTTTGTTCTTTCTGCATTTCTTATTTTTCCGTATTTTCCTGGGTGCAGCAGGGGCTGCAGACAAACATTGCAGGAGGGGTGGTGTGATGGCGTGTGTGCCGCTGCTCAGTCAGTTTACGCCTCACCTCTGTTGCAATGCACACTTTTAAGAAACTTGTGCTGGGGTGGTTTCTTGCCGGCTGGCTGTGACACTCTGGCCATGGGCTGTCTCTGCTTCTGGTGCTGCGTGTTGCTCCCCATCGCTGCCGGCCCTGTGCCGCCAGACCGTGGGACGCCTGTAGCACCTGCTGGGGCTTCTGTTCAGGGCTCTGCAGGGGCCCGAGTAAACCCCCACAGAGGACCTCAGCTGCCACTTTGATTGAGGTTTTGCCCTTTCTGATTCTCGCTGTGAGACAGCAGAGCGCCTGGAGATTTGTTTTGAGTTGTCTGAACTCAGTGAATATAGTTAGTAAGAAGCTGACCAAGGTCACCATCCTGTAAGTGAGCTTATTTACCATTGCAGACATGAAAACCTTTTATCATATGTGACCTGCCTGCTTGGTATGAAAGCTTATTGGGTCAGTTTGTGACGGGTTAGTGTCAAATATTACAAAAGCATCACAGATCAGCCTGTGTGTGTGTTTCTCTGTACATTTTTCAGTTTAACTTTTGTGTCCCTTCCACAGCTTTGATGGTCGATAGTTCCCTTAAAAGTCTGTTTCTTAAGTAGAGCCACACCTTTTCATAAAAATGAAGAGGAGATGATAAAAAGGGAAGTTAAAATAAAAGAAATATATATTTCAGTATTTAAAAGGAGTTGGATATCAGGGTAATACCTGTATGCCAAGATTTTAGAAATAAAAAGTGGTGTGCATATGCAAGTGTTTAAAGACATGAACAAAAATTAAAGTTGTTTTATTGTTGATACTGTCTCTTTTCCTTAAATGAGCATAGCTGTTACAAGTGGGATAAGGTATAGAGTGGGGCCTTCTGAGCTTTGAATAACAGTGTGTAAACAGTTTCAAGGGATTTTAGGCTATCTCTGCTGGATATTGTCTGTGGTAACATTTATAACCCAGTTAAAGTAGATGTTACATATACTGTATACACTCATAGGTTAAATCAGCACAAAGTAGCTGTATGTGCGTGCATGATATAAGCAGCAAAAACTTGGATGAGTTGGTTGGGTTTCTATTTGCCTTGGCATTGTTTAACAGTTTTGATGAAGTTCCCTAACAAATCTGTAACTTTTGGGGATGTGCCAAAGGACTAAGGAAACAGCTTGACTTACATCGGTATTTAAAAATGCTGCATGGGATGACCCTTTAAACTTCAGGTCTAACTTTCATCCCAGGCAAAATGAAAGGATCATTGAAGAGAAGCTTGGGTGTCTGAAAGCTCATCTTTTTTCCCCAACTGTGAGTTGGTTTAATAAAATACACTGTAACTGCCTACAGACCAAGCCTGTCATAATTTATGCCATTCAGCATAGCTTTTGGGAGCTTGGGTCATAGTCAACAAACATGATACTGTGCTTTGATGAAATCAAATGCATTTCATAAAGGAACTAAGGCAGATGTACTGTTTTGGGGTTTTTTTTTGTATAAAGTATACTTCTGTATAGTGTTTGACATCCCACATCCTCACTTTTGTATACTGCTGGCATTTGTAAATGCACCATTTCTCCTTTGATTAGAGAAAAGTGTAATAGAAGAATTTAAAAGCAATGGAAATTTGAGACTGGTGTGGTGTAGTGTAGAAGTCCTAAGGAAAAGCTTATCTTAATTAATGGTGGGCTTACGTAATGAGACATAGACTAATTTCATCTTTCTTTGTGAAAGTATTTAATGAAAACTTAAATCCCAAGAAACTTGGGAGTTAACTATTTATCAACAGTACTGCATCATGAGCATCAAGGCAGATGGAGTTTGGTCCTTGGTAAAGGCACACCCCTAATTCTTAATTGCATTAGTATATCTAATGGGAAAAGAAGAATGAGAAAATATCTAATTCTCAAACAAAAATAAAGAATGTAAAGAAATAGATCATTTTAAGTTAGCATCTCTTTACAGTAATACGGTGTCATAACTGATACTATTATATAATCTCTTTATCAGAAAAGGCTAAAATATATTCAGAGTTTCCAGAAAACACGTTGTCAGACATTAAGATCATCATATTTACTTTTTTTCCCAAATTCTTCCCAAATGTATAAATTAAGTTTAGTTCCAGCAGGATTAATGCATTCCACTACTCACTCATCTGCAAAATCCCTTAGGATTTTGATATGGTAGGGTCAAAGTGTGGAAGTTAAGTGTAGTCTTTATTCTTATCATGTTAAAATAATTTTGAAATTTAAAATAATCTGTAATTTAAAATAGTCTTTTTGGTCTTGGAAGCAGGAAAGAATTATTAGAGAGTCTTGTGCAAGCAATGAAATATATTTTAGTGGTCTCCAACATGGTAATGAAAAACCTGAGGTCATCTCTTTTGGAGTGAGCTTTATATAGCATCTTCTTCACAGTTGGATTCCACTGATCATGACACCCTGCAACAGCAACCAAAGAAAGTGGGTTTTAGCTGTATAATTTTTTTCTATGGAACTGACAGGTTGCTGTAGGAATATGGGTACGAGAGAAGGAAGTGTGAGTTTTGTGTAGCATGTAGATTTGTTATTATTACAAAAAAGCACTGTGACTGTATCTCTTCCTTTTCCTTATAATTACAACTGTAGATAAGAAACTAAGAAGTAGGAGTCATACATGAAAGAAATTATTCTTCCACCCATTTTATCCAAATGTATCACAGACCTTTAGAACAAGTTAGAGCAATACATTAGAGCAAGTTAGGTAGGACTAGGTAACAGTATGCTTTGTCATGTGTTAAATAATTGCTGCCTGGATAGCTATTAAAAGTCAGTAACAGGAAGAATATAAAAGCATGATTATTTCAGGTTTGTCCTTGAAATGTGGATCAAAGTTTATGTTCATTGTACAAATGAGTCATTGCAAGAATGAAGGGAGCAGTAAAAGGTATCTCTACTTTATGTTAAGTGTTTGTGTAGGTTAAGTAAAATTGTTATATAAAGATTTTCTGAATGGTAAATTAGTTTTGCCATCCTGAGAGAAGGAGATAAAATAAACAGTAGGTAAAAAAATCCTCTTAGCGTTTCAGTTAATGAAGAAGAGATGAAAAGAAAGACCCTCCACAGAGTTTCCATCATAGCACTAATGGCCAAAATTTCTTTCTATGACTTGGACCATTTTTGATAGTTTTTACCTTTGAAATACCTTTATTTAAATCAACACAGCCTCTTCTTGTAAGCATTGATTCAGTATATTTTTAGATTGGGGGGGGGGAAGGTTTTTGTGGGTCCAGAAAGTGCTTTCTGAGTGCAGTCCCTTTTGTTTAACCTATGAGCCCTGTCTCTTGCCAGTCAACAAATATGTATATTATAATTTCTTTGAATTATTATTTCTCTCCCTGCAATTTTACATATCCCTGCATGATGCAGGAAAGATTTGTTTAAGCATCCTTTTTTCAATATTGATACACATAAAGTTTTATTGCAGTGTTTTGTTTAAAAAAACATTTGTAGAACAAAATTTGACGTGGTATTAGGTTCTTGCAGCTGTGTTTTAAAGATGCAAAATAGTAAAAACTTTGGTTCCTCAAATATGAAGGCTTCTTAGAACTCTTGGCTTGGCTTCTTTATCTTTTTCCTTCATATTAAAAGAAAATCTGAAAGGAGATTGTACCTGAACAAATTTGACACCATCTCCATGACAACCAGCTAATTAATCACTATTGGTCTGGCTTTGGTCCTCTTCAGTGAACTGATACTCCCCAGCTTTATTTCACACATCTTCTGGGTCTTCTATGAAGGTCATTTATCTAGCAACAGTATTTCTTTGGGAAAAGCAGCCTTTTAATACAAGCAACAACTTCCTTTAAAAACATCTCAGTCTTACCTGTGATTCCCTCCCAGTTTGCCTTCCTGCACAGTAGTGGGGAGTTTTTGAGGTTTGTTTTTTTCCCTTCTTGTTTTTCCTGATATTTCCATTTTTTCTTTTGGGCATAAGTGTTCATTATGCATATTATGACCACGGTGCAGTACAGGTATTCCCAAGCTAAGTTTGGATCTAAGTAGTGTAATAAGTAGGAGAAATCAATCCCCAGCAGTGTGATGTTTAGAGTGAGCTCAGAGCTCAAGTAGTTACTTTGCTTCTTGGGACAGATTTGCAGGTCTGAACCTCTGTCGCTACATTGCTATAAGTATTTATGCTTGCTCATGTAAAGTCAACACTACACTATCCTGAAAAGTTTCTGCAATGTTAGGTACTTTGAATCAAACAAGATACTTGTCACAGTTACTGCATCATTTTTTACATTTATAAATATGTTTAGGAGGCCTAGCAATGTATTACTGTTGCAAGTAATGGTGAGCTTTCCCCTGTGATAACAGTCTCCAGCCAGTGAACTGTAAGAACATAATGTCTGTAGATGGTCAAACCAATTGCCCATGTAGCTCAATGTCCTGTTTTCCCTACCAGCCTCTCATAGCAGATACCTGTGATAAACTGTAGGGACAGGGAAAGGATGAGATGGTGCAGGATATTTTCCCCAGAACATTTTCCCAATCTTCAAATGTCTGTGGCTGTGGAATAACTGTTTGAAGTTATTCCATATATTTACTCTTTGGGTGCCATATTTTTGCAGACAGTCTGTGGGACACCTCCAATTATCTGATGTAATTTAGTAGTACTTATGGGAGATGAATATTGATGTTCAGGTGTAGGTATGAACTCTGTTGAAGATTAAGTCGTAGACTAAAAGGATTGCCAAGAGATTTGTGCAGAAAAGCAATAGAAAAATCTGTGTTTTGACTGAATGTTTTATATATTGTTGAAAATACGCATATAACATGCTGTTATGCTGGTTTTAAGGTGTGCATAAAACTATAAAGAAAGCAAAAATATGGCAGCTCCCTTATTTTTCTTCATAACTAGCCAGCCAACTAAACAGATTCAGAAGGGCAAGATGCACTGGGAGAGACTGGAAATAGTTTTATATAGTTTCCTTCATAAGCTGATTTTAATTTTTTTTTTTTTAATCACTTTGTGGGCCTGCTGGAAGAAGTTACAATTGAAGATAATGGATATGGATATTTTACATAATAAAATACTGGAGAGATGGATCTAAGCAAACGTTTAGTACTTGGGATTTGCATGAAGTGAAGTGGGGAAAGGAAACTTGCATCAAAACCAATACTGAACTGGAGACAAGTTAGGCTGCAAAAATGACCTTGAAAATGGGAGACATGTTCTTTATGGTGTTAATTATGTCTATTCTGAATCATTGTCTTTCAGCTACTTATTTAACAATGTGATATATTTAGAATAACATATTAATGATTTCTTCTTTCTTCTTTTCTTGTTTGTTTGTTTTGTTTGTTCATACATGACGTGCTACTGAACTGGTATGTATGAAGATTGCTGTGTTCACTGTATCCTGGCTTGCTTGTTCTGTGAATTTCTCACCCTCTGTAACATTGTTTTGGGACAAGCATCCTGTGGCATCTGCACATCGGAGGCCTGCTGCTGTTGCTGTGGGGATGAGATGGGGGATGACTGTAACTGCCCGTGTGATATGGACTGTGGCATAATGGACGCATGTTGTGAATCTTCAGATTGCTTGGAGATCTGCATGGAATGCTGTGGGATCTGCTTCCCATCATGAAATATTTATCCCTTTTTAATAAAACTGGAGAGCTTTTCTTTAAATACATTTGAAGAAAGACAAGGTAGGATTTTCATACAACCAACTGGTATTGCACTGTTAATTCCCTCTAATTTTTTTTTTTAAAAAGAAATCGTCAGATCTGTATTCTAACACAAATTGTGTAGTTTTGTATGTGAAACTCAAGCTACATTCCAGCTTCCTTTTGACTTTGCAAATGGAAGATTTATTGAAACCGAATTATAGGCCTGATACCACAGGCTGTATGAGGGCAAAATTGCCATTTGAACTGAGTAACAGGTTTTGGTCAGAGAAGACACTACAGGACAAAGCCTTAAGTATTTGCCTTTACCTACTTTAATTTTAAACATTTGAATGCTGCCATGCATAACATGCCTTTACAGGCATTCTGAAAAGCAAAATCTCTTTATTTCATTTTCTTTGGCTTGAAAGCAACTTTGCTCTATTATTGTAAACTTAATTCAAAAATCAACATCAGGAATCTACTGTTGGTTTTGCTACAGTGGTTGCATTGGCAATAGTTCTTTTGTTTTGAATATCTCATTGGTTTGAGAGAGATTCCTGTTATTTTCTATTGTCAATATTGATTCTATGGGAAGATTTGGCAAACTAAAGTCAGTTTAAGTTTTGCCATGGACTACAGTACCAAGATTTTGTTGTTATCAATCAAGACAGAATAAAAAACTTATATTTTATTGCAATACTAATATTACTTGAAATGCTTCTTTTTAGAAGGAGACTTTGGAAATCTGTGTAGACATGAAATATATCCTTAGACTAATAGACTTATCTTCAAAATTTGCCTATAAAAGGGAAATTATCAGAAGTTAAGAAGCTAAACCTGTACATTAAGTGGCCCTGTCAGTATTTGTGGCCTTAGAGCCACTGTCACATAACTTACATAATATTCATTTCTTCATAGTGTGAAAAACTTCCACAGAGGATGGCAGAATTTAAACAGGATATAAAGACCAAATTAAAACTCCCTTGTTCAGGGAATTCTGTCATTGAATGCAAAAAGCAAATGCAAAAAAGTTTAGTCTCAGATACATTTTAAGCATTATTTTTAAATAACTGTGTAAAGAAAGAACATTTTAAAAATTTATGCTATCCTTTAAAAATAAAGGGATTGGGATTTAAAATGTTTGAAAAATACAGTTAGGATCCAGTGGGCAACTTTCTTCCTATTATACCATTAAGGTTTTCTGAGAAATATCTCTCTCTGTCATTGTAATTGTGAAATTAATTTGGTCCAGCACATAAAGAGGTCTATGGCATTCCCAGATTTAGGGAATAATAGTACCCATTTTCTTTACCATCTGCTAGTTTCTCTACTCTATGTCTGTAGCTCATTAACTTTCCTGTGTAAACCACCTACACATATTGATCTAACATATTTAAACTTTCCTACCTACTTTCCAGATTTCCCATTTGTAGATTGTTGGATCTTGTAAATTTAGGCCTTGTTACAGGAGTCATTGATAGCCAATAGCATATTTCTGTTGAGTGAATTGACCATAAATGTCTCTTTCCGCTGTAGTGAATTCAGTTTATGCAAATGTGACAAGCTAAAGATCACAGGATTGTGAAGCTGTCAACAAATGGTCTGATATTAACCAAAGCTTCTCCCTGTGAACACTGACTAGTAGTGCCTACTACTGCAAGTTATCACTGAAGGTAACATAGCCGAATCCTCAACTATACTAGACGTTTTGCCTTAACATCTGCAATATTGTGGTCTATTCTGATGCAATGCAGATTTACTCAGAGGGTTTCTTATCTGTTTTTTGATAGTTACTACAAGAATTGACTCTTATCATGTTTTTTTTTTTCTCCATATATTGGGCCAGATTCAGATCTGTGTTGCATAAACTAAATGCATTTAAGTGCATGTCCATTAATGTCAGAATTTTCCGTTGGTTTAGCTCCAGCTAGAGAGCACAAAGATATTATGGTAATAGGCAGGCTAATAAGGAATCATATAGTTAAATTGATAAATTCCCTGAGCTCAGAATCAGGCCCATGGGGCTCAATTATGACTCCTAAAAGTCTGAACCACAATGGGAAGGGGGAAGAGGTGCCTTGGTTGAGTGGCAGTGCCTGGAGGCGTTTTGCCTTTGTAAGGCATAATGCCTCTGGGGAAATTGGGGGCATCACAGTGAGCACTGGGACTTGATGCACCTTGGAAAAAGTCTGGATAGTGCTTCACCCATTGCAGGTCTATGGTTGACACCATGGTGGTGGGGACATGCTCTCTGGGGCTAGGCAGCACCATGAACTATTCTTCCTCATGTCCTTCTGGTCATGGAGTGGTGAATTATGGCTGTTTCTTGTCTGATTGTGCTTTTGGGGACAGGGAAGAGGACTTCTAGTCTCTTGTCCTACCCCAATGTCCGTGCCCTGCCGGAGAAGTTCCAGTTTTGTGCTCGGAAAACTGCACATTTGCATATCAAGCTTTGTGGGAATACTGAATGTTAGTAAAAATTACTTTTACCACAGGATGATATAGTTTTACAAAAAAGAAAATACCAATCTAGGGAGTCCTTTTTGTGTGTAAAAGTTTATATATACAGTTTGCTCTGCACAGACCCTTGTTTCTACTTACAGGAACTCAGAGGTTTTTTTGATTTACTGAAATTATGAAAACCTGGGAAATGTATTTACTATTAAGCATTTACTTCCAGTACTGTTAAAATACAAATAATAATTACAAGAACTTTGTTCATGCATATATGCGTATGTGTACAGACCCTCTCTCATACACATGCACACACACACACATATGCAGATATATTATTTCTTTTCCCATTTCATTTGTGAAATATTAGGAAGTGAAAATAGTGTTTATTAACCCTCATAGTGATTAGAAGTATCAACGTATTACAGACAATTGAAAAAAATAAAAAATTGTGTGATTTGTTTGACATATAAATGTAATCTGCTACTGTTTGTCATAGAGATATTAGCACTTTTGTAAAATGTATCTTTGTAGCAGAGAATATTAGTATGTAGTTTAAGGAATTCCTTTCTATATTTATATTCTTAAATTCTGTTTTGTAATTTTCACTCTATAGGCAATCTTGTAAGCACCTTGTGTAATTAAACCAAGCAGAATTAGGAGGAGTCAAATGTGAAAATATAGTTTAAATAAAATTAAAACATCAGAATTCAACTGTCTATTTTATAATAATTCTTGTGAATTTGTACAGTGTTTCAGTATATAGTTCTGCAAACTGGCCCATTTGAAAAAATGGTAACTTGCTATTTGTATTTTATATCAACTGGATGTGCTATTCTCAAACACTATTTTGAAATAAAGATCTTTATTTTGAAACTTTGGGGTATCTTCTTCTTATAGTCTTGCCCTGTAACTTTTCTGAATGATAATTTCATGTCTGATTTATCATGTTTTTCTGTTACAACATTTCCTGAAGGCCTTGGCCTTGGGGTGGTTTGCACAGGGGGTGAGCCAGTACATGTGAATTGTCTTACAGGTGGAGCTAAACCAATCCAGGCACTAGAAGCTGTGTTAGTATGAATCTCCAACAGTAGAGAAGTTTGTCATTAGGAGGGAAAATTAATTCCTCAGTGAAATTATGTTAATGAGGTGAAATTCTAGTAATCATTAAATTTAGTCAAAATGAAAATTATTTTAATACATATGCAGCAACAGTTTTCAGTTTACTAAAAACAAGGTGAACAAGAGTGTAGTTGATTCGTAGTATTGCAGTAGACGTATTAAGGACTAATGGCCTATGTGGTCAATGAAACGAAGGCTTACACACAGTACCACTATTTTAAAGTAAGGTATGTTTTTAAAATCAGTTAGTTTAAACACAGATAGAGTAGACTGTTTCAACTGTGATTTAAGCAAAGATTTTTTTTCATGTTGGCTTAAGCTTAGTGTGAACATGCTCATGCTACTTTAAAACTGCAGAAACTGCATGTCTACAGTCTTTTGCACGAATTTTTCTATGTACATTTTAAATTTATTGAATGTTCTACCATGTCTGTGTATACATAGGCCCTTAGAGGGTCTAAAAAAATCCTGATATGTCTCTTCTGGGCGTTACAGAAGTAAGATGCTAAAACTGACAGAACTTGTGCTTGAGTGTCTATCATGAAGTCTTGCCGTTGAGACCATGTGCCAAAAGAATTGTGTAAGAGAACTAATAAATGCATATACAGATAGCACCATTTGAGACTTATTATAGGTATTCTATCAGGTATCCATAATACATAATGTTTCTAGAAACAAATGGCTTCTGTGAAGAAGTATCAGGAACATTTGGGAACTTTAGGATTGAATAATGACTCTATTTCAGCCATAGTACTCATGTTAAGAACTGCTTCTTGAGATTAGTGAATAATTATTTTTATAATCTTCTAAATGAGAAACTTTTCTGAGCTATTCACAAGTTTTTAAAATATTGTCTCAATGATCGCAATATTTGATGTATATTCTTGGAGAGCAATGCCAATTGTATTGATGTATTTCCACAGTAAAGCTTTTGTCAGCAGTCTTGTAACTTTCTGAAAGGCAACAGATACATGATAGAATGAATTGTAGAATGAATCATATATCTGAAATCTTACTCTTGGCCCCAAAAATAAATTAAAGATTAGAGAAATCTCTCTCTGGTATCTTCTCTCTGTCTCTCTTGCTGTGTCTATATGTGAGTGTGTACTCCATGTGTTGGAAGACTTCAGGTAGTGTTGATTGGTGACAGTAGTAGCTCTACAATCCTACAGGCATTAGTCTTACTTTTTTTCCAACCTTCTAACCCTTCTGTCAGTTCTTATCACTTCTAAAGAGAGCAGAGGGACCTTAACTTGATTTTAGCATCAGGATATTGAAAGAAGTTCAATAAAAATAATACCCTGCACCCACTTCCATGATGCACTTGTTCACTGTTCTCAGTATACTCAAATGTGAAGTTGATTGCTTGCACAAAATTGAACCTCCTCATAAGCACTTGCTTATGCTATTTACCAGTGATGTGGTGCTAGTGACATGAGGCCTTTCTTTAGAAGTCTTTGATATGATGGGCTATTTCCACTATAGTTGGAAAGAGAGAAATTTCTCTGAATTACCATTAGCAAAACAGGCAGATGTTGAGTTGGAGTAGGTGATCTTAATCTCTATATTTTTTTAGTATATCAGTTCACCTCACTTAATTTAGTAAAACACTACATACAATCCTGCTCGCCTCCTTTATGTATGTATATTATGGCAATTGTTAGTACATTACCATTTAATATTCATAAAAATGGGCTGTTAGATGAAAGATTGTATGCTACCTTTTATACCTTATTTTACTTATTTTTATTCTGATATGCATATGCTATTTTAACTGACAAAATACTCCACTATAATTGAGGCTCTTTATATCATCTCAGTAGGGTATGTAATTGGTGCCCAAGCACTATACAATTCCTCTTCAATCAGTGATGTAGGCTTCTGCAATTTGTCTCATCTCCAAGCTGCACGAAGTGACCACACTGTGAATACGCTGTACTTCAACTTCCCTGTATTTCACATTACAATCTTTTTCCACAGTGCATACCTTTGTTCCTTTAGCATTATCACAAGGTGGTTTGTTTGGTTTTTGTTTTTTTTTTTAATCTTTATTGTTCAAAGACAACAGAAAGGGTTTTTATTATGGAGGTCTAGACAATACCAAGATGTATGTTATATTGTAAGTTATTTCTTCATCTTTTCTGTGTTCACTGCTATATAGAACTCCTAGTTGAACAGACTTGTGGAAGTGATATCTTTGGAACTTTGGAATATATCTAAGTAACTGTAGCTCAACAGTGTTTTATATTTGCATATATGCAGTTCAAAATGTATTGATTCTGTCTTGCTTGTTGAAATAAAGAACCAAAAGTTCTGTCAAGATGGACTCTGCAGAGTCTTGCGAAGTGGCAATCTTCAAAATAGTTCTACTCCAAGAATAAGACCAGTACATTAGTTTCATACATTTCCAGTGGCATATATATGCTAGTTTTTAGATTCAGTGCTCCTTTCAGTTACTGAAGACTAATGAACAAGCTGGAAAAAAGAAATTTATTCAACAACATGGGTTTGCTTTCCTCCCTAGGAAATGCAACTCCATTTGTATGTTTCTTCATGTGAGGAGGAGACACCTTGGTTACATATTTAATGTAGACTAACAGCAGTGGTTTAGAATCCACAACAATGTCAAGGTTATTACAAGTAGTGTGTGAAGGATAAAGGGAAACGCGGTGCAAGGATTTCGCTAGTGTTGACAACTGCTGTCTCTGCATCAGTAATCTGCTTTGCAACTACCAAGTTTTCATGGGGTTAAGTTTAAGAAAATTAAGGTATCCATGACTGAAATTTTATATTCAGTCTTGTTTCTTCAAAAGGAATAATTAGACATATTTACACAATTACATTTTGGTAAACTATTATGCCAGCTTTACTGTAACATATTCTGGTACAAGTACATTAAACAGCAATCCAAAAGCAATTTAGCTGCTGAAGGCATTATTTTCTATCTAATTATTCACAAATTAATGAATAAAATTAAATTCCAATCACTGAAAAAATGAAGCAATGGTAAGAATCAGAACTACAGATTAGTTAAAGCTATGCAATGCATAACAGAATTAAAGCTTTCTTTTATTCAAATTCAATGCTTAAAAAAGAACAAATCCATCATCTTGAAATTTGACTTGTAGCTTGACATTAAAAATAATATGAGTAGAATTTTCAGTGGGGTAAGCACAAAACTAGTTCAAGTAGTGTCACTCTCAATTAATGTACTCAGGTGGTGTGCCCATTAAAATTCCCACTTGTGGGTTCAGCTCTCTATGCAAATGGGGTCATTACCTGGAGAATTTAATTGGGTATGACACTGGGAGTAGGAATTTTTCTTTCAAAATAAACCTACTTGCACACATTTTCACTAGAAATTTGATTGTTGCATATACTTCATATTGTTTGGCTCTATAAATATTTACCAAAATTGAGAATGTCTTCACTTATTTATTTTTTTGCAGGTGATTCATAATGCATCAAAATGATTTTTAAATTGTTCCATGTATTGCATAGGCAAGTCTTGTTACAAAAACCTGTGGTGAAAATGTATTTTTTGGTGTTAAAACGATATTTTTACATGTTTCACATCCTTTTAAAGCCGATACTAATTTTTATAGCATCTGAAATCAGAACTGTAATATTTTTGTAGTATATGTACATGTAAATGAAAAAAGGCTATACTGAACTTGTATCTCACACATTGTTTGGAAAGGACAAAAATATACTGTGTTTCTGAGTAATACTAACTTCCAACTTTTGCTGCAAATTACTTTGTAGAATCATGTGTATAAGTAAGTCTAATACTGAAAGATATTAATTCCAAAATGCGCACACACAAATATTGTGGAAACACAGAAGTACATGGTTGGAAGGAACTTCTAGAGAACTTCTAGTTCAGCAATCAAAGCTGAAACAGTGTCTAAAAACATTTTCTTGAAAACCTCTGATGAAGGGAAGTTTGGACACTCTAGAGATAGTTGGCACTAGTGCTACAGATAGAAAGCTTTTCTCTAATACCCCATTTAATCTTATTTTCATTTCTGCAAGTAATACTGATGTATCCATGTTCTTTTCCCAGTGGATGTGTAGAACAATCACCATTCTCTTGTCATAATCTTCCATATATTGTCCTTTGATATAGCTTGTATACTGCTGCCTAGTTTTCTCTTACCTAATCCAAAGATATCCAGCCTGGTTTCTTCAACCTGTCTTCTTCAGTAGGACATTCATTTCAGGTATTAAGAGTGCATGAGCTGTGCTTCTCATTTCAAAGTATCACAAGACTGTGGGAACACCTTGTGAAGTGACTTTCTCTGCTAGTGAGAAACATAAGTGTTGGATGGTGTATTGAGGTAAGAAATATGTTCATGTCAATAACATGCATGAATTTCTGTGACAAGGAAGTTGACAGTATTTCAGTTGCACCTTAACTTCTATAAACAAAACAGTCCAAAGAATCAACATTATGATCTTCTACATGAACACTTGAAAGATTTTGATGGGATTTGTAGAACACTTTAAAATTTCGAGGATGGAGACCTCCAAGTATTATCTCAGCAAACAAACAGAAAATGAATCTACCATGTCATCACGTCAGCTTATCTCCCTTTGTTACTTCTGTATTTTTGCTCCATCTCAGCTTTCAGCTTCTTGCCA
Organism: Strix aluco; assembly: GCF_031877795.1. Classification (NCBI taxonomy): domain Eukaryota; kingdom Metazoa; phylum Chordata; class Aves; order Strigiformes; family Strigidae; genus Strix; species Strix aluco. The sequence continues at coordinate 59,954,891 of NC_133935.1, forward strand.
TTTCGTTTTATCACTCGGTTTATTAATCCAGCATTCTCCATGTTTTCACTTAACTTCCTGTCCAGTTCTTTTGGCTCTCATTGCTTCTTTGATGCCTAATCCGTATTTATCTATGAAAAGAACTGCTGCTACTGAAAAGTGGTGTTTTGCTTATTAAACTTACCTGCAACTTTGTGGTAGCCTTACAATATCATTTGAAGACCTTAGGCAAGAGTGGATTTTAACATAAATGGAATTCCAAAAAGTTGATGCTGCCTTGCTACTCTTTATGTTCAAAAATGGTAATTAGAATTTGGGGAAAACTAATTTTATTCTCAGGGAAAATCATTGGAAGCTTGATCTGGAAATAATGAGAAATTAAATTATGGAAAAAGTACTAATGCATGTCAGTATAGTTTTATGGGAAATACATCTCGATTATTATTCACTAATGAGAATAAAAGTTCAGTTGATAAAAATAATTGTATAGCCATAATATACTGGAGTTCTTAACACATTTAACTTAGGATTTATATGACATCCTGATTTGCAAGATTATACTTTAATATGTGCAGATGATATAGATTGAAACTGAGTAACTGATAGGTTTCAAACAGTAGTTGTCAAATGAAATAATTTTTAAAAGGGGGATTTTAGGTTCTGCAGCAATTGGTACTCTGCCTGCCACTATTCAACATTTTCATCAATGACCTGGAAGCATTCCTAGCAGAATATGTAGATGAATCAATATCTGATGGAACAGTAAATTAAATATATACCTTGTTACAAGGTGTTTATTTAGAGAAATCTGGACCTGGTAGGATGGACCTCTTCTGAGAAAATTTTTTCCACGCTATGAAAGGGAAAGAAAATATTTAGAATTTACTTCACAGAAAAAGGATTAATTTTAAACACTTTGAAAAGACCTGAGGATCGTGATGAAGAAGGTACCGAAAAATGGTTTTCAGCTGAAATGCTGTGGCCTTTCATGGTGACCTTTCGATTTTTAAATGGGTAATGCAGTGAGTGGAAGCAGGGAAGAGTGTGTACTTATGAAACCAGTTTCAGAACACTGCTTTCTGACCTTTGTGTTTTGAAAAACAGAAATAGTCCAAAGCAGAGCCACAGAAATGACTTAGAGACATACAATTGCTTTAAATTGCAGAGCTTATTCTACTCAGTTTATCCATCAGAAAACTGAGATGTGACTCCATCACACTGTACCAGTATCTTCACAGGCACAAATTACTGTGTTCTGAAGCTTTTCTTATTCCACCAGAGAGATGCAGAAGGAGCTAAAATCTAAAGCCAAACAAAAATTGTTGTCCAATTTCTTACCTGAATGTAACTATGAAGACAGTAATGAGTAGAACAAACTACCAGACCCAGCATTTGATTACCCACCTCCTGATAGTCTTAGCTCACAACTTGATGCTTTTCTGAAAGATAAATTTACCTTTAAAATGCTGTGTGTGTGTATGCATACATACAGCATATATAGAGAAAAAATATATAAAATCAATAAATGAACTGGATGGAATTTTTTTTTCTTTCATATTAGAGAGGTTAGATGAGCTGGTGCAGTTATACCTCATGGATTTGTCTAGTGGCAGTAATAGATTATTTTAATCATTTGAATGGGGTTCATAGAATTCTTGTGTCAAACATTAAAAAGAATAGAAGGAAGTGTTTTTCCATAAAAATTTAATTGGCATAACATCTCTGTATATTCTAGGTGTACAGGAAAAGTGGCAGTATTCTGGGCAGTTTATCTTCTGTGTTTAGAGAGATTATCTAATAAAGAAGTGATGTTTCTCATGCTCAGAAAGTAAGATATGTGTATCAGATAAAGCAGGGACAGGTCTCCTGGATCTACAAGGTGGTTTGCTCCTTGACAGTCTTCCTGTCTGTACAGGTTCTACAACATCTCTGTGGGTTAGGGTTTTGCTTGGCGGGTTGTGTTTTTTTTCCTTACCCTTACTGGTGGGAGCATGAGAAGTACCAGTATATGTGTCTAATCTACTGAAATGGTCTTGAAATGGTGCTTTTTTTTGCTAGTGCAGGATCTCCACAACACAAAGATATATGTCCTCTCTCATGGTAGCTGTCTGGGGTAATGTGGCAATCACAGATGTTTCCCATACCAACATTCAAATATGGTGAATGTAGGTTATAGTTCTGGACTAATAATTCAAATAAAGATTAATTTCTATTGCAAAAATGTAAAACACATTAAATGTTAATTTCAAGGGCAAAGCTAAATTGAAGTCCCTCAGAAAATACTTTAAATTAGATGAATTACCTGTAAAACAAACATCATAGATAAAAAGTGAATTTACTTAATATAAAAAAGTTAATAAAATGGGCTGTGAAAGGAAGATGAGCAGCAGTGTTAAGATAAATAGTCCACTCACACTGAAATAAAGCATGGAAGTTCATCTATGATATAGAAGTCTATGGAAAATTTAAAAGACATAATGCATTCCGGTGTATTAAACAAAGGACCACCGGGAATTATGTGTGGTAAGCTATCAGTAGGCTCATCATAACCATTACAAATCTCTGAAACGTTAAAAGAGCAAAAATACAGAGCTAGGTCCAATTCCTCTGGGCCAGGGAAAAGAAGTGGGTACTGGCTGTTTTTTGTAGACTATCCTTCCACATGTTGCAATGCAGGAAATTATAGAGCAGGTGGAAAGGTCAGGTGTGTGTAGAGACTTTACTGCATATTTCACTTCCCTGCTCCTTAGTTAGAGGTTAATACAATGCTGTGTTACATTGATTCAGCAATAGTTTTGCATCCCCCTACTCCAGGAGATATTTAACTCACAAACTATATCATTAGGTTTATTTATTTATTTATTTCCCTCAGGCTGCTTCCTTGGTTCTGTGGTGTTATTGAGGGACTCAAATGACAAAATGAAAATTGACCCCTGTGGAAATCATAAGTAGTTTGTTAGACTGTATTGTGAGACATACGGGGATTTCTCCAATGACAGAAATGAATTTTCCCCTTTTCTTGGCCTGGTTTCCAGAGAGAAAAGGTCTTAATAATCCACTGTGATATATATGCTTGCATGTGTGTTTGTCCATTTTCTTATTCCCTATTAATAACTTTTAAGCCTGTTGGTCCCATTTAAACCAAGTGAAAAATGAGTGTCATTAAAAATAAAAAAACTAACAAAGGAGAGTGGGTCTATTCTTACCCCACTGAGAGGGCACTTGCAGAACTTGCTCAGCTCTTATAAGTTGTCAGAGAATCCACAGAAGGGAGACTTACTAAAAATGTTTAGTTGTGGAAAAACCTACAGCTGAAGTTCACGTTTTATTGAATGCAAGGGAAACAAGCTGAGAGACTGAAATCACACAAATGAAAATTAATTCTGCTACTCAGGGAATGAGTTGTTTTGCGTTATTTAAGTTTGTCTTCTGTAAATATGAATACTTTAAATGTCTTTCAAAATAAATCCTACTTCTTTGTCTCCTGTTCTGTAATGTTTGCTTTTGGAAAAGTTATGGTATTCCCCTTCAGTGATTCAGGGATTTTTCCTACCAAACAGCTTTCTAAATCTGTTGTTCCAGGGTAGCCTTCAGGAATAAAACTAGAAATGACTGAAAAAATAATTTGATAGTGGCTAAGAAAAAAAGTCTGAAGGGTTGAAAAAGAAACTGTGTTTTATTAGCACATACACTTGTTTATTTTCTTTCTGCCAATAACTTCTGTCTCAAGACTAAATTTTTTAGATTTTAATTCTATCTAACATGCTGAAGCAACATTTTTCAATAAAAAACTTTCTAATGAAAAAATAAATAATATACTGCATAATTATGCTCCAGTTAGCATTAATAAAGTATTATATGTGTAATTTTTACAACTAGAAGTAGCACTGTGGTTGTCACATTTTACTGTACACATAGCTTGATTGTTGCAGAGTAGACATCTGCCAGAAACATTTCAGTTTAGCATGATGAATTTACTGTAACCCTGTCAAAAATCACGTAACAATGCCAAAGTATCGCTTTGAATATAGGTTGGAAAACAGAAATAAGTGTGTTGAAGAAGGATTTCAAATTCTCTCAGAATCCAGTCATTACTGGTGTTACGGCCAGGCACGTAGGAACTCTGCTGCTCCGTGGGGGATTCCCGGGAAGTGAACATTACTTACTTAATCAGGATAGTGAAAAGCAAGATCCTGTTGACTGTAGGTGCCCTGAGTAGGCTATCAGCACCCCAGCGAGGATATCTGGCGCACAAAGGGCAGGTAATTTGCACAAAAGTGTAAAGACTTTTCGAAGCCTTTTGTTGAAATTAAATGGGACGAGCGCAATTTGTTTGCGATGTCTTCTGTGCTACTGTATTTCAGATGCTTGATTTTTTACTAATTATCTGTGAAACACTGTGTGCTGCTTCGGCTAATATGCTTGTTGAAGCCTTGTGTCTGAATTATTTGGGCCCAATTCTGAGCTCAGATAAACAACAGAAGAGACAATCAGGGAAAGCACATGCTGTCTGGAGGCTTAAAGGTAATTCTCTAGGATCCTGACATTTCAAGAAATAGTGTATCAGGAAAGGTAAGTACTCCTACATCTTTGATAAAAGAGTCTTCAGTGTAGTATGTTTAAATAAATGTAGGATATCTCACTTTTTTCTCAGGTTAGACCATTTTGTATTTTCAATTAGAGGCTAAAGGTGTTCTAGCATATTTCAAATAGAAGATATGATATTGGGATGTAACTCAAACACCACATTTGTATATTTTATAAAACTATTATTTATGAAAAAGAATTACAAATGTGCATCTGCATAGGCCTGCTGTCTGCCTATGTGTATGAATATTACCATAGCCTTCAGGTAAATCCTGGAATTAAGTGGATTGTATCAATACACAGTCTTCTTTAATGGACTTTTAAACCATAAACAATGGAACTGATAGCTCACATGTAGGTACAATTAGTGTAAATGATTATTTCCTGGCATTAATATATTAAACAACAGACATGCATTGTTTGTTCTATTATAATTTTCTATTGTTAAACATTTAAAACACTGCATATAAAGATCTGGTGGCAGAGTAGCAGTCTGCTGTGGCATGGGAACTTCTGCCTTAGCTGATTTGTATAAAAAAACTTCACAACTGAAACAAATGTTAAATGGAGGAACCTGCATCTCCCTTTCCCTTCTCAGATATGTCCCTCAGAGTGCTGGGACATATGGTGTCAGGCAGTTTGAGAGCAAAAAAACCCAAACCCAAACGAAACCAAAACTGAAAGAAAGCTCAAAACCTTCTGAGAGGTGATATCCCGGAAAAACTGGAAACTGTGTTAGAAAACAGCCAAAGGGAGAATTTTTTTGTTCCTTCAGAGAGCTTTGATGAGGTATGTGGGAAAGTGCCTGTCCTGTGAACTTTCAGTATCTACAATCACTGAATTTATCTCTATAAAATGTATTGCTGTGTGACTGTGAATGTTAATATTTGTACATGCACGAGAGTTCCTCTCTAACTAAATATTCTTGCTTGAAGTGCTTATGGCTCACATCCCACTCTGCCCTGCTCCTGTGAATAGCCCAATGTGCTGACGGACTGACATGACACCCTATTCTGCTACAGCTGAATTAGGGCCGATACACACGTTACATACAGTGCTGCCTGACAAATTGAATCAGCTACTCTAAGTGATTTTGCCTGTTTCAGAGTACTGGGAAACTCAAAGGGCATCAAGTCAAATTACACATTGATCGCAGTTTGCCCTGTAGCTTTTGCACACAGAGGGAATCACATACAACACTTAGAAGATTAGTGGAAGAGACTGCATCAGAGGAATATCACACATAAGCATGTGGAAGTTGGACTTCTTTGGATGGTAGTAGCGTCGCAAGTCTAGCCATCCAGGAAAGAGCAAAATTTATATTGATGTGCGCTTCCCAAATGACATAGTCATAAGACTTCATCTTCCCTTCTGTAAACCTTGTAATTAGCAGCTTGGCCATACCATAATTCATGTTTGGGTTGGGGTTATTTTGCCTTGTTCAAATATACAAAATGTCAGAATATCACAAATTAGAGTGATGTCTAGATTTGTTTTATATAGAAATACAAATCCATATGTACAAATGTTTATGAATTGCTATATATTAGAATATCTTTAACCATGGAGATCACCGATCTACTGTATGATCCAGCGTTTGGATGACAGACCAGTCGTTGGATGCCTGAAAACACAATTTCTATTTTCAAGCTTTTCTTTGGAACCACAGAGGCTAAATGCTTCCTTAAAAAGCAGCAGCAAAAATAATTTAAAAGAAAAAGTTGGAAAACAAAGATTCTCATATGAACTGTCTATTCCAATAGCTGACATTTAAAAGACAATACAACATACAGAACAACTTACAATGATATGCCAGGCATGAGCACAAAGGCTTATCTTTATTTCATTAGCAATGCTTGTGCTAGCTGAGGCCTCCTCCTTCTCCTTTTTATGCTGATGAGCAAATTTTATACCAACTCACAGCATGCTTCTCAGGAGTGTCCTAAGTATTACTAAAATAATTTAAATAAGTCTCTGTGTACTGGATCTCAGTTTATTGATCAGTACTGTATGTAGAGTAGGATCAGATTTAGCACAATGTCTGTTTCAGCTTTTCTGAATATTGTTCCAAGTCATTTAGTCCACTAAATGATCCTGAAGATTTCTAATTTCTGTCTGTTGTCAAGTAGATTTCTTACTTGTTCCATGTTTTCTTCCAGTTAGTTATTAAAAGCACTAATGCCATTTTTCTCAATTTCATTTCTATTTCTAAGAAACCAGTCACTTGCTTTCTATTCTTGGTGTTCTCTCTTACAGTCATAGACCTAGTAAACACACCAAGAAAACATGTTCTATCACTTCTCTTAACAAAGGTTGCCAGTCAACAAGAAGTGACAGCAAATGAAACAGGGATTTGTATTGTTGTGTATGTACAAACTTAAGGGTTGCTTCCTGTCACATTCTGTGTTTTGGACACAGCCTTTACTTCTCTCAACTAAAGCTTACTACTCAGTCACCATAAATATTTTGGGATGAATATGCTGCTCCAAACTCTTCCTAACACAATTTCTGTTTGTTTGCTTAGGCTGAAAGCTTTTTTGTTTGGCTGATTGTTTCAGTGAATTCCTTCCACAGAAGGAAATAAAATAAGCATTTTTAGTATTATATATTTTAGTTCATGCATTTTCTTCACCAGATATGGAGGTGGTTTGGCTTCAAGGATTGATAGTCTTTTGACTGGACTTAAAAATCTACTGTATCTGTTGTTTAAGGTCAAATGTCTCAATAAAATCTTTCCATGGAAGTGACTTGTTAGCTTGCACTTTTGTCAGATCCCTTCTGCAATTTTTTCCCCCAGCTTTCTTGATTTCAAAAATGACAATGATGGTATTTGAGTTTTCTGGGAATTTCTGCACTGCAATGCATGTTGTGAACACGAGTTTTTTTCAGTTCTGCTTCTGGGCTCCCTCTGATCTTTGTAATATACAGTGCAGTGCTGTCTTCCCTAGGCACTTCTCTTATCATTTTCTTAACTTGTTCTTCTGTTCCTCATACGAGGGTGGCTTGTGGAGCTATGCAAGGGAATCATTCACAATGCTAGCTAAACTGCAGAAAAACATTTCTAAGGATTCCACAGAAATGAAGAATTATGAACATTTGTCTTTTTTAAGCTCAAAATGAGGAAAAATGAAGATCCCACAAGCCTCTGAAAAGCCTTCCACCTTGACCTGTCAATCCAACACATAAGTTTTACCCATTATAAATGCAACACTTTTCTGTAGGAACTGCTTTGCTTAGGACACTATTAAGGTCATAATGAGTAAACAGGAAGACTATTGGACCAAAGCCAAGTATTTGTTAATAAACATGTATTTTAAAAACTTGAACACCTTTTCTTTTCTCCCCCTCCCTGCACGCACCAGCAAATCACCACCCTTCATGCAAAACAAATACAAAGCAGGAATAAATTGCTGTTCTCCCTGGAACAAAATATATTTGAATAAACATCTGATTATGTTTTTTAATTCTGTTTTTCAGTTATTGGTGCTATATGAATTGCTGAATTTGATCCTCTTGTTTAAAGTTGTTTGGAGTTTTGCTCCCTGCCTCAAATCAGAGTTGTGGATGTTGGAGCTCCTGTGGGCCAGGTCACCTGCCTTCTCACAGGACTTACAGCATTCATCCTACCAGCTGGCACTGAGAGGAAACCTACTGCTGCTTGTTTTCTTCTCCCACATTGTCTTCCTTGGTACGTGTGTTTGTAAATATTTACTTTTTATGCTGTTTTGATTTCTTGTAGCTACTTTGGGCTTGAGCCAGTGTTCAGTAGCAAAGCAAGAAAGAGGTGTTCAAAGAGATTACCAAAGAGATAATATTTTGTCTTGAAAATTAACCAGTGCTCATCCTGAAGTATTTGAATCATGTGCTTGGGGACACAAAAGACTGTGTGCAGAAGCAGCTTGTACTTCTACATCTGTCTGTAGGTCTGTCTCCATAAGCTTGATCATAAAGTGATTATTTGTTTTGTGCTTAAAAACTTACCATGAAATTAGTAGATCCTAATACTACACCTGCAACTTTGCTTTGCTGTTTATGTTCTGTAGTGTTGTGTTTACATATTAGACTGGCCTAACTTGGTAGGACCAACTTGGACGATACTTTTAGAAGCATTTTTAACCCGCTACCTGGTGATTTGTTATGTCTCAAGATGGAGATTTACATTATAGAAGTACTGTAGCCAAACTAAGAATCCATCAAAAACTGGGAAATTGTCCCAATTCTCCTTTCATTTTACTGGTGATTTTAACAGGAATGTTGATGCTATTTTTAAACCAGAGAAATTACAAGACTTGTGGGGCAGCCATGTATACCTTTCCCCATCATATGAAAAGCACGTTTACCCACAGATGGTTTAACAGTGATTTTGGTTTTGCTTTTTCCAGTGTAACTTGGCTGTGTCTCTTTATCTTACTTGTCTTTATTTATTTATTTTCCTTTCCTCTTTATCACACTGTGAAGTGTTTTGGCCTGTCTTTTTCATGGCTGTTCATGACAGTGTCTTGTGTATTTGTACAGAGCTTCTGCCCTTATTCTTTTCATCACAGCATGGCCGGTCAGCCAGTCTTGCTGGCAGGAGTTAACTGGAACTTGTGTCCTTTACCAGTTGAAGGGCAAAACTGTTCTTCCTGCAACCTATATTTCAACAATGAGTAGAGAAAAGTTTTGTAGTCAACATTAAATAAAAACACATGGTTTCCTGCAGCTGGAGTATTAATCTTGCATTAGGCTTCCCACAGCCAGTGCTGCAAGTGGCAGCTTTTAAAAGCTGGCGGTACTGCAGCTCTTGGTTTTGCAATTGCAAAACTCTTCTTTCAGTTAAACTTGAATTTATGGCTACTCATCACAAAACTACCAAAAGAGGAAGAGCTTTTGCAGCTTCTTGCTTTTGGAATTGCTGCTGGGAAATTAGCGGAGCCCAGTCCTGTTATTTTACAATAAGCTGCAGTTTCTGTACTGAAGACTTTATTTAGCAGCATTGCTCTCCATTTAATTAGACCTTCCATCCCTCTCTCCTTGGATATCTTCCTTTCTGGAATTAGCTGAGTTCTCTAATAGTGGAGTTATATAGCTTGTAAAAATTATGCTAATCTTGTTGTTTTAACAGCTGCATGTTTTGGTGTTCACTTCCTCTGTTCTTGCAGAAGGTGCCATAATCTTAAATCCTTATCTGAAAATGTTATGAGCCTGTCACTTTTTTTCTCTTGACTCACATTTCAAAGAGATCTGCTTCTTTTTATCATCCTGTCTGCCTTCCCATTACAGTTTTACATTATGATATTGAAGCAGTCTTTTTGATTGTTTTGTAGTTTGTGTAGGTTCTTGTGTAATATGTTCACTTGCTTGTCTAGAACGCTGCATGTCAGTGAGACAACCTGCACAAGCCTAATCTTATCTGCCTTGGTTTTTTGAATAGCTGGCATATTTTGTCTGATGTGCTATATAAATTGTCTGAGTGTTTGGCTGAGCCCTTTTTGCTAATTAATATCTTATTCACCGGGGATTTTTATAAATACATTTCCTCTAACTTTCTTTTCTTTCTTTTTCTGAATAATAAGAATTGCATATGCACAAGGCACTGTCACTACATCTTCCCAGTTGCTCCCCACACCCTTCACTGACATGATTTTACCACATTGGTAGATAATTTCATGGGTTTTATGCTACCAATAATTAGCATATGATAGTGAAAATTATTTTACTGTTGCCAACACTATTCACTCTCTTTAAGCACTTGTGTTAAGATTTGCCATCCTTTAGCAATGACTGTTATAGATCTTTTGAAACAGAAAGTGTGCTTGCCATATCAGCAGAGGTCAATTACACTTCAGTTATAAGTTTCACTGAAATGAAGGCAGCTAACGAGTGAGGAACAAGTGTGAGTGTGAGTGGCAGAATCTATTTCACTGTGTTTATGGGTGACTGCCAAGGATTCTGTCCTCCTTGCACTCATTAAACTGAGTCTCAGGGGTTGAAGACTGGTAAAGTTTATTCTTGATCACAAAGACTGATGATTTTGGAACTTGTTTTTTATCAGGAATATGTGTAAAGTGAATTTAAATGTATTTGCATGGGTATTCAGAAGGAATTTAAGGGTAAAAGAAATAAGAAACAATGTTTCTTGGACAAGCGTCCAGGAATTTTTTTTAAATTTAATTTTATTTTATTTCATTTTATTTATTCTATTCTATTTTTATTTTCCTTTCTTTTTGGTTTTATGGTATTGCCTTAAAAAAGAGAAGGCAGAATTTCCAGTTGCTCTCTAATACTTGGGGCTACTGATGGGAAACAGGGAACAGCCAACAAAGTTCCTGTAGGGAGAGGAAGGGGGAGGAAAGGGACCTAAACTTTCGATTTGGCTGCATTCTGCATAGCCTGAAAGCCTCAGGGAAACTTCCAAGTGTTACTGTAGGTAGGCTACAATGTACTGATCCAGTCTGCAGATAACCAAAGCACAGCTGAGGGTGGGGAGTCTTGAAACTGATTAAAAGTAATCACAACCCTGTGGCCTGAGGCATGCAGAAAACAGAACCACTAATGCTATCCGGGAATCCATATAATGTCCTACATAGCAATTGCCAGTAAAGAGAAGAATAAATTTCTCTAACGCTTCTTCTTGAAGCCAGGGAATTTCTTATTTCTGCCAGTGTGGTGAATAAGAGCGTTATCCTGAAGTGTCTCAAGTGTCAGCCCTGATGCTGGTGGGGAGGTGAGGTCTCTGCCGCACAGAGTGAGCTTTCTATATCCAAGGGGTGCCTTGACTTTTCGTGTTTCTTAATTTACAATCCAATTTATATCCATCTCAATTCATAATCCAATAGAAGCTATACTGAAAGATACCAACATCTTATTTTGTGCTCAATGTATTGTAATATATAGAATAACAGTGGGAGGAAATTGCTGAAAAATAATTGCAGTGAGATATTTCAGTAATGGCTTATATGGAACATGCTGGGAATGCCTCATATACTGTTGATTTCAATAAGGATATTAGCTGTAATAAACACAGTAGAGCTCTATTTTTACTTTAATACAAAGATTTGTGTAAAAAAAAATTAGTCAGTTGTATCTCTTGAATTATCTTAACCATATGTGGTTGCTCTTAAAATTAACTGATTTATTATTTTCTGAAGATGAGCTGGGGAACTATTTAATATATAAAACTGAAAGCAATGTAATTACAGAAGGGCAGAAGTAATATTATGTAGTCACAGTTTAGAAACTGAGCCTTGGGTACCTTAACATATGCCTACATAAGTGATTAGTATTAGTTTGCTTCAGTTCTTATCTCAATGGGATGTTTTTGCCATAGCATGTTTATTCCACTTGTTGGTAAACCAGCAAACCACCTCATTCACATTTCTTCTGTGATTTTTTTCCTTCTCATTTGTACCAGTTTCAGCTTGTTTTAAATAAGTTCCTTATTTTCATGCATGCATAAAAAAGGACCAAATCACAAAGGAGGATGAGAGCATTTGGAACAGAGTTTAAGAAATGTAATAATTAAAAAAAAAAAAAAAAGATGACATTTCAGGAAATTTAAAAGTACAATTGTTTATGTATGCATTTAAAATGATAAAGCTCAGTTAGTCCTTGTGAAAGATGTTTCAACACTGAAAGATGTACGTGTGTACTCTCTGCATAGGTCTATGACTTTTGTGCTTGGTACACAAAGTAATTATGTGCATGCTGGGTAATGATGAAACCATTGCTGCTGGGTCTAACTGACCTCCATAGATGCTGTATATAGTATCTGCCCACGTATTGGTAAGCGTTAAAATTATAGAAAATGATATCTTTTTACCCGAGGTGACCACTGTTTTTAAAAATAATGGTCATAATTTTAGAAGTCAGAGTTTATTCACACTTCTCAGCAGACATAATTCTGTACAAATGTCACAAATTGTTACTCTTTTGCATTATTTAGGGTAGCTCAGATAGGATGCTTTGAACTAGAGGATTTTTTTCTCACTTTCTTAAAAATACTGAATTTTTCTTATTTTTTCAGTGTCGTACATTTTATAGTGCTTCTTTATAAATGCCTTTGTTTTAAAAATGGGGCAGAGAGACTCCTGATCTCAGCAAATATCTTAGTGAGTATACTTTTGCTTTGGGGCAAGCACAACTTAATATTCATAAATCTTGGAATGCAGAGGCGGAACGTGAAGAGAATCAATGTAGATTCTCAAGCATTAGGTATTGGGGCTAAATATCTGATGTGAGCAACTTATCAGAGGATTGGCAACATTATTAAAGTATCATGTAAGGGCCAAGCTATTTCTAAGTTTCAAAAAACCATGGAAAGATCCCTAGTACGAGTTGACATTTCAATAAAATATGGCTAAGAAGAAAATACCTCATATAAAGACATCTCAACAGACTAACATAAAATGAAACAATAAAGTAGAAGCCAGTGCAATAAAATAAAAATAGATCCTTGTAGTGATGCTTAAAATCTGAAAATCAATTAAAGCTAGTTTTAAAATGACAAGCAAGTAGTTCACATTATAAAAGACACAGCAAATCACATGTTGCATATATGGTTTAAAAAAATATTTATTTTTGATTGATGAAAAAGTCTCAATAGGTGCCCATTCCATGCACTGCTTGCTCCATAGCCATATTAACATTAACAGTTATTGTCTCAGTTTGTACCATGGATAAAAATTCGAAGGCAAGTATAATAGGAAATAGTCCATAATAAATATATACCCCTCTAACTGAAGCTCAGGTTTGCACTAAAGATGACCCAAGAGGAAAACAGGCTTTGTTACTTATTGAAGACTAGGAAGTTAAGGCTGTGGCAGATCAACAGCAAAAGCCAGTTCCCTTGTCAACATATCTTTGGAGAAAACATTCTGCCAGCAGTTCTCTCTCTTTGTTACTAAGGGGAGTCTGTTCAGCACTGTGGATGATATAGACACAGGGTGGTATGGAGATGGTGTGGGGCAGCCTGGACACCAGAGCCTGGTCTAGAGTTGTATGTAGAAGACTTGATTATGGGGATGCCTCAATTGCTTCAGAGCCACTAGGATTCTGGCTGGAGAAGGCCAGTGATTACACTTAACTGACTTTGGGAATGTGAACTGATTTTCAGTTCATGATGTGTGTCCCCTTCTATCAGAGAAGATATGTATTGCTTCCAAGTCATTTATGAGGCATCTATCCTGCAAGCCTATATGAAGGCACAGAATCCTGTTTCTTTATCACAGTTCATGCCTGGGAACTTCTACATTTAGTGACCTATGACAAGCAGGCATTTTTTCATTGGCATTTTAAAGAATTCTATTGAAGATGAACAAGCAGGAACAGAATCCGTCTTTCTTGGTTGTGCTGGTTTTGCAGGTCTAGCTGCAATAAAAAGCATTAAAACTTTTTTTTCTCCTTACTGAAGTCAGCAGATCCTGCTCAGAATGCTCAGAAGGACTGGCTCTGTGGAATAAAACCTTGCTATTATTACTCAGACATGGTAACACTTCAGAGTAGGGGGGGGGGGAAAAAGACTTTTGAGAAGTGCAGGACTACTCTATTTTACCTGTGGCTTATGGATGTTAGTTTGTCACGTTCCTATTCCTTTGGTCATCACTAGTGATCTTTTTCTAGAATATCTGGCTTTAATTTCATTTCTTTGTGCAGGTATTTCCTTTTTTTAATTAATTTGAACTTTATAAAATAAAGTGTGAATACACTGATACCAAATAATGGATTTTTTTCATGATACCTGGTGCTCAGTTGTTTATACTTTTAAGATGATAAACTGTAATTACTCTAGTGAAAACTGTAAATCCCTGAAAACAGAGAGGTGAAACATGACACTTAAGTGTGTATAGAGAGCCATTTCACAGCTGTGGTAAAGATCTTTCTGTATTTATCTCAATATAGGGAAGGCAAAACCTACAAAGTCTATGTTCTCGTAGGACACAGCTAGTGATTCTAGAACTATGACTTTATCATGTTTTTGCAGAACTCTAGTAGTATGCCTGTCCCAAACACTTCTAAAGATGAAAGTGTCAGTAGTTTATGTATGTATATTTTGGTTTTTAAAATACTGTCTAATGGAGTGATTACTATAAAATTTGTGAAGGAAGTTATGTATGAGGGACTGGTTGAAGACTTCTGCTTTAAACAGTTTACTGATAACTAAGGTAAAAGTTTGTGCTGTATCTTTATTAAGGTGAAACTTTCCAACCAGAGTGAGAGAAAAAATCTTTACACCACCATTGTGCTCCACTGATTTTGAGACTATGGATGTAGAAACTGAAAGCATTGGAGTTACTGTAGCATGGCAAAGTATTGCCTCTCAGCTAAGCAGTGGTCATGGGCCATATGTATGATCTTCATCCCACCCCAGTAACAACTGAAAACCAGCTAGTATTAATTCTACTACTTCTGATGATACACTGTTTTGTAAATGGTTTTAAGAGCAGGCATGACCTTTAAAGACGGTCCCCACTTCCCTTTGAGTAATGATTGAAGAACAAAATTCCTTCTGGACTTTGTTCCTGCTCCTTCATTAGAGGCCACTGCCCCTACCTTTGGGTCCTCCACCAGCATTTGTGCACGAGAGCAGGAGTTGTCTTGCATCACATGTTTTCCCTTGTAGACTTGTCTAAGGCTATAAATCTCTTCCATGCTGTCCCAACAGAATAAAAAGATGAGAATAGTCTGTGCACATTGAAAATTCCACAGGTGTATTTGAAAGAGAGTATAAAACATACTAATTGTGAGTAAAATTGTCCTCAGTCTATAATTTCTAAACATCACTAGAGTGAGTATAGCCACGTGAGAGTGCTCTGGGAAGAAACAATTTGTTTCTTTGTAAGATAAATTGTATGTAATTTCTATAAATGTATTTTGATTTCACAAATGTTAGAATTATGTGGAGAAGAATTTAGAGAAAGTGTGCAAGGAACATATACTAAAATTCCTGGTATATCTACTGCAACCAAATGAATGTACATGGTAGAAGATTAGTAAACTTCTTAAGTATTCTAGTCAAGATGATGAACACAGACTTCCTGCTTTTTTGCAAGTAATTTGAATAGTCCTTGGGCTGTTTGTTGGTGACTGCTTCTTAAAATAATAATTGCTTATTGAATTTAACCTTTGCAAATCTAACAGAATTAATAGTTCAATAAACATGGTCACACCTCTCCAAACCTCTTAAATTTCCTTGAGAAATCCTTTCTATTTGGTTTGGGGAGTGCAGGAGAAAATGAAGACCTGTCAGTCAACGCCGGACTGCCACCTGGTGCTCACAGGGATAGGAGCTGCCTGCCTGGGCTCTTCAGATCCTTTACTTTTCAAATTAATTGAAATCAGCAAGAGAACTTGCCCATTTACTTAATTGTTCATAACTTTAGGACTGTATGATCAGAATTATTACATTTCTTAGCAATGCAATAATGACAAAATGAAAAATCTGTTAAGATTAAATTGTATCTTTAAATTATTTAGAGGTTTTAACTGTTCATTAAAAAATCACCTTCATAAAATATGTAATTGTGTTTTTATAAAAGAAAATGTGTATATTTTGACTGTGGCAATACTGTAGAAGTTTAGCTAATTAGCTGTTTCTGAACAATTCTTTTGAAAAAGTGTGTGTGAGCATGATTTTACTTAGCATAAGTTGTCTCAAATTGTTTTCTACAAAAGGATTACCTAATACACTAAATCCTGTATATATTCAAGATGCTTCTTTGAGTCTGTCAGAATCCTGTGAGTTGGATGGATACATCAAATCTTACTCCTTTCACATGAGCTGGGGTTCGTGTTGTTTAACTTCAGCCACGCTGGTGAGGCAGCTGGGCTCTTCTATGGTCTGCAGAAGCAGAGAGGCACTTCCAGAGGGCAACGCATCCTGCCCGAGATTGGTCTTCTAAGACAGAAGAAAGATTAAATCAAGTCTAGAAATGGCCTTTTCTCCCCATTGACTATAGCTGTAGAAGTCAGATTAGACAGGTAAAGTTAATGAGAGGAATTTTACTTACACTTTCTTATTTGGAAAATTATACTTTTTTGACACAAAGAGCACATCTCAGCTATGAGCCATGACTAGCTGATGCTGAATATTAATTTTCAATAGATTTCCCTCCATGCTGTGAAGTAATCATTTAATAAAGCTTTCAGGGGCAGTGTGAACCTTAGTAATATAGCTTTAATAGATCTGTTGCCTGGGAACTTAAATCAAGGCTTAGGCCCAATGCCAGTATTAAGGTAAAGACCCCCATAGGTGGCCTTGTCCCTTGTGTAAGTCTTAGACGATCCGAATCAGTTTTGGTAGTATTTTTTTTCTTGGTGGGAATGTTGACAGTAGTGCTCAGTGCAGACCTCTGCCGGAGAAAAAACAACATCTTAGTTTGGAAGATATATAAAAAATGCCAAAAGATGATATTTTCCACTGCTGGAATCTATCTTGTATGATCTGGTCCCAAACCTTAAAGAAATTATGGTAACATACTGTATTAACTATTTAAAATATTTTTTCAAGAATACATTATTTTTTCAAATACTGTCACTATTATATTATGTACACTTTTTTAAAAAAATCTACATATTCACAGCAGAATGCAACCAAAACTAGTTCGTAATAGTTCACTCCTGAAATAAAGGTTTAGTAACAACACAGTGGGCAGAATGAATGGTTATTACACTCTCTCCTGACGAAACATGACAGAGGTACAATAGGGTTGTGTCCTTCACCTTTAAGTAATCTTCTAGCTCTGCTCCTGTTGTTGCGTAATGATTTTGAAAATTTTGTCCATTTATGTAGTCTGTTTTAACCAGGAAATATTAAAGTGGTTTTGTAAGTTGTGACCTTGGTACAGTTTTTAGCAAGGGAACCTGGAGACAGGTCACTCTGTTGGACCTTTGGAGAATATAATGTGAAAACCTCTGTAGCACCATAATGGGAGTTGATAGGGTGTTTTTTCTACCCTGTGCTTACCTAGTACTAAGACCTGTGTAGGAGAGAACCTTCACTTCTCCATTTAGAGACAAGAAAAATAGTTGAATCTTTGGGCTCCAGGAACACTAGCAGTCCCTCTGTGATGAGTTTTCTGTTACTGCAAATAGAGTAGAAAGATGCACAGAATAATTATTATATGCTTTCCAGCATTTCTGCAGTGGAAAGCAGTAGCCAAAAGGTTCATCACAAGTTCTTGATGAAATAAATTCCCTCAGCCTTGAATCAGTAACTGGGTCCACCTCTGCTTAAAATAATATTTTGTATTGCAAGGTAGTAAGCATCTTTAAGGTCTTTAGGTAATATATAGTTTAGTCATTATGTTCTGTGTAACATAAAGTAATAGTAAAATTTCCATGTACACTTTTAAGTTGGTTAAATTCTGATTGGATGAGACTTCATTCTTTATTATGTATAAGCAACACACATATGAAAGTACAAAAGCTTAGAAAATTTTTTGCCATTGATATTTATAGTAGTATATTTTAAAATTTTTGGACAAAACATTTCCTAGTCATACGCATCTATAGTAACATTAGATTTGAGCAGCATGTAAACAAATGAAAGTTCAGCACAGTGTCTAGAGTGCCTAGCCTGAGATTAGTATACAATTAATATAATTAGTCTTGTATTGTTCCTGTAGCAAAACAAATTCAATAGCAGTGGTTGGAAATGTGTAAAACTTGGAAACAGTTTCCAACAGGACAAATTTAAGATCTGATGATGACATCTTGGAAGACTGTGCCATTAGAGGATTAGACATTTGTACTGTCCTATTAGAGGATTAGATGTGTAGGATTGTCCCATAGTTGACAGCCCATCAATTAGTAAATACTTTAATGACACTTTAATCAATGACAAATAAATTTTAAAAATCCTCATGACTTTACTGGTCTTTCAAATCTTGGGAAAAAAAATGCTAATCTCAATCCTTGATTTCCCTTTTGGCAGCTTCTGCAAGTGAGCTGGAAAGTGTCTGTTAAAAAGGAATAGTTCAACTGAAACAAATTCCTCTTGCTTTTGTCTCTAAGTGAACTGCACTGTGAAAGGACATGAAATGTGAATGCGCTGCGTAAGAGGTTTACAGTAAAAGATAAGGTACAGTCTGAGGGTAACTATTAACATCTCCATTGTACAGCAAATACTCAGAGTGGTAAAAGGTCGTTGTTCAAGAAACAAGTAGTAAAACAAAGCTTTTGTGTTTTTTAAAGGTTCTCTGTAGACCATCTAAATTTTTCATGTGAGTTGTCCTTTTAGCCTTGTTAAGAGCTGTTATTAGAGCTGCATGACAAAACTTCTAGTTATTCAGGTATATGAAGTTATATGCAACAAAATTATGTGAGACAAGGGGGAAACGCCCTTATATTCACTAGTGATGATATTAATTAATATATTTTGATTTTAAGAATGATGCTTTAATTTAGCTGGAGAAATTTACTTCTAGCATTTATGCTGATTTGTGTTCTTTTATGGATCAAACTTTTAAATAAATGAGCTTTATGTGGTCACATGAAACACTATAGGTGTGCAGGTAATTATTCCACATAGGGGCCTGGATAGGGGCTTACTCCCGAGTCCATGAAAGTTAACGGTAAAGTAATCCACACTAATTTCAGTGGATGTTAGGTCTGGCCTTATGTACAGATATCATACTTGCAGATTGGAACTTGAACATACAAACATTTAGGTAACTGATATTTTATTTGCTTTTATATATCTAGGCTCCTGCACTGGGCTCCTGAAAATACTGAAAATGGGACTTTACCACAACCTTCATGTTGTGGTAGGCAAAAAGAAAGCTGTAGTATCCTGGGCTGCATCAAAAGAAATGTGACCAGCAGGTCAGGGGAGGTGATTCTCCCCCTCTACCCCGCTCTCATGAGACCCCCACCTGGAGTACTGCATTCAGCTCTGGGGCCCCAACACAAGAAGGACATGGACCTGCTGGAGCGGGTCCAGAGGAGGCCACGAAGGTGGTTAGGGGGCTGGAGCAGCTCCCTTATGAGGACAGTCTGAGAGAGTTGAGGTTGTTCAGCCTGGAGAAGAGAGGGCTCCAGGGAGACCTTATAGACCTTATAGCGGTCTTTCAGCACCTAAAGGGGGCTACAGGAAGGATGGGGAGGGACTCTGTATCAGGGAGTATAGTGATAGGATGAGGGGTAATGGTTTTAAACTGAAAGAGGGTAGATATAGATCAGACATTAGGAAAACATTCTTTACTATGCAGGGTGGTGAGACACTGGAACAGGTTGCCCAGAGAAGCTGTGGCTGCCCCCTCCCTGGAAGTGTTCAAGGCCAGGTTGGACGGGGCTTTGAGCAACCTGGTCTAGTGGAAGGTGTCCCTGCCTGTGGCAGGGGGGTTGGAACTAGATGCTCTTTAAGGTTCCTTCCAAACCAAACCATTCTATGATTCTATGATTGTGTATCTTAGTTAGTCTCCTAAGTGCTGACACCTCCTTTGAGGTAAAAGATAAACTGAGTGATCTCTCCAGATCATTGTAGTGGTTTTCTATTATTTTAATTGTATAGATGTAAGAATAGCTGATTAGTAGTGTTGAAAGGATTTAAGATATACTTGCTGACTTATGCTCATGAAGTTGGATTCATTCATATCTTTTTTCATATTTTGATGGCAAAATATCCCTAAATTCTTTCACTAAGATATCAGTTTAAAGAAAAGAATGCAAAGTTCAAAAGTGGATTTCTGCAGCAAATTTGTATGCCTACACAGTAGTGGGCCATAAAGTACAATTACAGATGGAGCCCTTCTACTATGAGAATTTTAGGGTCAAAGAGTAGACTTTGTTGTTGTTTACACTGGGCTGAATCCATTGACTTCAAAGGAATTAATGTAATTTTGAGGTGTTGTACCTGAGATGTGAATACAGACAACAGGCTGACATTTCTTGAAACTCACATATGATTTTGGTTAAGTTAATTAGAATTGCAGGAATATATGAAAAGGTACATATATAATTCTATTATTTACTTCACTGAGCTGAATATGGAAATTGAACCAAAACCCCTAATCAGAACAAGACTGTTGTGTTGTTTTCTTTTACAAAACATGAGTGTAGCTTTGATTGCTGAAATTTTGTGGGTGGGAGTTACATGCAAGTGCAAAGAAACGGGACTGAAAATTTGTTTCATCAGCCTTCAGAAAATGGTGTGAAAGTCTCCTGAAAGAGATCCAACAATTACCCTATGAAATAGTATCAAGGTGTGGACAAAAAGAGCTTAAAAGAGATAGAAAATGTAACTTCCTAACCCAAGGGAAGGCTTTCTTTCCTTTCTTTTCTCTCCTTCCACTAGAACAGAGTTGGGACTGATCTCACCTATTATTGGAGATCTATATCAGAATTAATTACCCCAACATTTTTGGGAGTCCATGGAGAGAAATAGATGCTTTTGGGTGTAATTTATCTGACCTGTTTTAGAGGAATTGTGGCTCAGAGGTGATTGCTGCTCTCAGTAACTATGAAGAGGGTCTTTGGTCAGTGGAGTGTGAGAAGTTAAATTTCACAGTTTGTTTTTGTTTTCAGTGGTCAGCTGGGTTTGTGACCTAAAACCATCTCTTCATGAAGAGATACAGTTTTTGTATTGAAAACCAGTGTAAAAACCACGTGCCAGAAAACTGGAATGCTGCCACTCTGGTGCTTTTAGTGTGGAGATTAGAAGAATGGTAGGTCATTTTCCCTGCCTCTGCACTAATAAATGGGTGCCTGGACTGACCAGCTACATTACATCTTCTGAGGATTTTCTTTAGTCAGATTAGCTAAGAAAGGCTACTATTGTATGTACAATATCTTGATCATGCAACCCAGCCCCCCACCACCACCCCCGCCCAGCGAAGGAGACTTGGAGCACTCTTTGCAGACAGTATGGCAGGATTTCCAAATAAAAATATTTCAATTTTTTACATTTTTTTTCCTATTTGAAATTTTCCATAGGAGAAGTTTTCTGACTTAATTCTGACCGCAAATATATTTCAATGAATTTGTTACAATATTCTACCTTGTATCCCAGTCCCAAGGGGAAAAATGGTATGTGTTGTAATCTGACTTAAGTAACTGTGATGAATGAAACTTCAAGCCTAATTCATACTTTAATGCTAAATTCAACCAACATAAATGGTTTTATTGTAAACACTGATTGTTTTGTACAAATGTTTTGTTCAAGAAAAGCAATTCATAAATAAAACTGAATATACTTATTCAAAACTCTTATGATGGAAAAAACAAGGCATTGTTTAAATAACTTTATTTTCTGCTTGCTAGACAAAGTTTTGACTTTTCATTGGAAAACCAGAATATTTTAATGAAAGTTGTTCTCCCCAGGGATGAGAATAATTTCTCACTTGTATGTAAATTTCTATTTTTTAAATAAAAGAAGAAGACAAGAGCTTACAAGAAATGTGAAACAGATCTTAACTACCCCTCCTGGTTATCACAGAACTGTAACAAATTTGCAAGTATTATTTCTTTCAGAAGGCCTGGTCTCTCTGTCTTACCACCTCAGAAAAACAGAGTCATGTGGATGTTACATACACATTTATGACTTTGGGTGATGCCTCCCTGCTACTGGCTGCTTGTGTCTACATTCTTCCTGGCACCTCAGGCCATGTTTTGCCATAAAGGCGTTGCAGACTGAAGGTCTTTAGAGGCCCTGTGCTACTCAAGTCAATGGGTCTCTTTAGCACAAACACTGCACTTTCTATGCATCAATAAAGTGCCTACTGTACTTTGGCACTGAACAAGTGGGTGATGATAAAACCACAAATTTCACTGGTCTCAGCAAAGAAGGAAAAAGGCAGATCTATAGTATAAGAATGAAGGGTACACTAGAAATATACAAAAGACATGCTCTAAGAAATACAGAGAACAATGAGAAGATAACCATGGGTTTCAATTTCTTTTGGATATGGTTCAGGCGGATAACATAAGATAAATGCTATGTAGTGCATGTTTTATTGTGCTAAACACGTATTTTAATATAGAGAACATAAAAGTAAAAATGTGTATCATATTGCTTGACTTTGCTTTAATTCTTTTCACTTTGGGGTGACTGCACTATTGCCATCTTCCTTTAAAGCTAAGATGACTTATAATCACTAATGCATATATATTTTAAACAGAACTGAAGTACATATCAAATCTAGTTACACATGGAATCCAAAAAGCCCCCGTAGTACTTTGATCATGAGGGTAGGGTTTGCGGGAAGTTTCTATTGTCAAAGAATTGTGCAAGCAAACACAGTTGTTCAAAAAAGCCTTTGAATAAAAATGCTATAGATAATGCTTTAAATTTTTAAATAGTTTGGGGTTTTTTTTCTGTGACAGATCTATTCTTTTTGATGTTAGTAATAACACACATTCCATCGATCTGTCTCCCCAGTGACCTGCTGAAGTTTGGTGGTATATCTATTAAAATGTTGCTTAAGTTCATCCACCTTGTTTTTTTCTACACTAAGTTATTCCTTCACAAATTATCCCTTGTTAGGAAGCAGGGGGAAAAAACCCACTGTGTGTGTAAGGAATATTTTCCACTGGTCTTGAAAAAGCAATTAAGGAATGTTCCATTTATTCTTCCAAAGCCAATGTTTACCTTTTTGAATACTTTTGATTATTTTTCCCTCTCAACTCATAGTATTTTTCAATTTTTGCTTATTGCTTTTAAAGTAATTCTATGCCTGCTTGTGTTAGATATTTATTACTTGCAGTGAATGCTAGATTATACCTGAGATTGAGACAAATCACTGGAAAACAGAAGAAAAATCAGAATCTTTGCAATATCTTTCACCTTTTCACAGTATGCCATCTATTTTTTTTAAGGAATACTTTTAGGAAAAGTACACCTATGACACTATATTGATGTTTTAAAAGTCAAAGTATTATGAACGAGTTTTTACTGAAATAAATTATATAGTCCTGAATAAATTTTTATAACATCAAAGAAAAATTAGTACAATCTTTGTTGTATTGTTATTGTATATTTAATTGTGCTGTAGTAGGCCACAAACCTCCAAATCTCTTGTTGTAAAAATGTTGCAAAATTCAAAATACATGAAAATTATTTCATTTGGCATTTGCCATTCTGAATACACAACCACTTACTCTCACTATGTAATATTCAGATGGATTTTTGCATGCTGTACTCAGATTTATACAAGGTGAGCATGTTTATTGTATTGCAAAAGAAAAATTCCATTGCAGGTTAATCAGCATTGGAAATATTTTAAAGATTCATTGCATGAAAAATGAATTTCCACTGTAATTTAGGCAATGAAAATTTGCATTTTAAATTATATTTATGTAGCTGTGAATAACTTCTGTAAAATCTTTTTGTACAGCTGTATTACAATAGAAAATATCTAAAGCTTTAGTGACAGATTGTGTATAGTAGATATTTCTTAGAAATTATGATTATTAAGAAAAAACCCCCAAACATAAAATGCATGCGTAAGAAACCTTTAGTATTATAAGCATTGTAATAACTAAATTCTGGAAATTCAAAGTCTCAAACAGTTCTATAACTCATCCTATTCAAACCTAATGCAGCACAATGCAATTTTTACAGTGCCCTTTGTGCTAGTATCCTGGAGCACTTTAAAATGAATAAAGTTAAAATTAGCAATGTAGCACTCAATTTCCTAAAGGAGTTACTTTAGAAAAACTAAGTAAAATCAATGCCTTAAATGTTTGGATTTAAAACCCTGCCAATTGAAGCTCTTTTTATTTCAAGTAGCAAAGTGTTCTAAATCTCCTGAACAAAATGTCTGAAGGCTCGGTTTAGGATATCAAAAAAGTATTTAAGAATTATAAAACCATCATCTATCAATCTCTGAGTGCATACTGATAGGCATGGAAAGTAAATGTAATGGCTAGGTTGAGCTATACAGCAGCCTCTGCATCAAATGATAAGCTAGTAGTTTATTTGCATTTCTATAATACATTTCACCTGAAGATCTCAAAGCGGTCCCTCTGTTAATTCCAGCAGAACAATATAAAACACTTACAAAATAGAACAGTGAACTGCAGTAGTATGCTGAAAAGAAGGAGTTTTGTATGAACAGCAGGAGAGGTGCAATCCTCTAATAGACCATGGGGTCAATTGCACATCAGGTGGCATCACTTGTGTAATGGGGCTATTCGTAAGTGATTTTATTGAACTGTAGTTTTCAAGTTGATTACTTCAGGTCCTGTATTTACATATGCAACCATCATTTGCAAGAAGCAGTTTTGTAGGAAGTCAGCAACTGCAGGTGTAGCAGCAAGCAGTATAGAAGCACACAATGGTTGTGTTCTCTCCTCTCTGTTGCAAAAGCATGTGAATGAATACCAGAATCCCTAGATGGAAAAGAAAGGAAATCCACAATAGTATGAGATACTGATAAGCAAACAGAACTCTTGCTATTTCTGCTAACCAGCCGATAATATCAAAAGAAACAAATAAACTTTATTTTCAATCTTGGGATTACAGAAAAATAGTTACAATTCATTTTGATAGTGTTTAGAAGACATGTAACAGGAATGTAAGAGTCACATACACATGACAGGAATTTATGAGCAGCTGGTGGTGCTCATGATGAGGAATCTGGTCATGAATGAGTCCTGGAAGTGGGGCCGTGATGATTCTTAGACGTCATCGACCACTGGCCAGCAGAAAAGTGACAGTGGGTGTCCGTTAGCACAACTCATTCAGTTACCTATGTTGTAAGGCAGCATGGGAGCAAGACGCAGGATGTGTAGTCTGCCTCATTTTTGTAGCCACTTCTGAGTTTCCCTTCCCTTTCCTTCCCTATCACTACAATTCACTCTGTAACAACCTACTAGCCTCCTTCCTTGTCTAGCTATCTCTAATGTCCATTGCACCCCAGTGAACTAATCATTCACCACAAGTGCAGCCTGATCCAATGGACCTGCTTTGAGCAGGAGGTCAAACTAGATGGCTTGTGGAGCTCCCCTCCAACCTGTGTGGTTTTGTCATTCTATAATTAATGCTGAGTTGGGTCACTTTTTCCTTTATATGGTTTCTACTTTAATTTAGTGTTGTAATTGAGGCCAAGGTGCTGCTTAGTTATCATTTAAAAGTCTTGCTATCATTGCCCTCCTTTTCTTTAAATAATCTCTTTCTGCGCTCTGTGAGTAAATGAATGCTATTTGTATAAGCTTGCAGTTTTATGAGTGTATCCACATCTTTCTCTCTAGTGATACCTGCACTGATTTTGTCCATGATAACATGAACTGCCAGAAAGACATTTGTGCTGGCTCTGCATCCAGCTGTGGCTAAGAAGGATGCAGCTATTTTGAACAGCACTGTTGTCTGAAACCACTGAGACTAGGATTGGTTTGGGAATCTCTATAATCTGTAAAATCTTTCTCTGTTTCCTTTGAGAGAGGAAGGAAGATGCTGCTTCCAGTGGGGATCTTCTCCAAAATTACACCCTGGTCGGCTGTCACTTTTTTTTTTTTTTTTTAAATAAATTTATGGGCTGACAACGGCCCATATGTCCTATTGGCATAACAGGACAGATTTTGTATGTCAGAAAATACTGTAGAGGCACTGATTACACATATAATCTGAATTGTGAGTGTGATTTTAAATACGTATTTCTGCTTTCATAAAAAGCCTTTCTTCATTTGTTGAGTGATGCAAGACCACTAAAATCTTGTCAGTCTGAAAAGGGAGATGTGAAACCCTTTGCTGATGGACCTTTGCCAGAGAGTTGGCAGGAGGGCATGGGAAGGGGAAGAAGTGAGACAAAGACATTCCAGGTGTGGAGAAAGGAGTTGTCTTTGTGTTGGAAAGAAATGGTGTGTCAGAACATGTCAGGTGTCAGGAGGAATGACAAAATACATTGGCATTGGGAAAGTTACAGATCCAGAAATTGTCGTCTACAGGTGTTTAGTGTAACAAGAGACTGCAGACAAACTCTTGGGCTGTTGAAGTTCATCGCAGTATTGCCATTTGCTGCTGTGCGGCTCAAGATTTCCATACATTTCTGTGGTACAAGAGGGTGTTTGAAACTTGATTTCTTTTGTCATATTCTGAATGACCAGAAGAGAACCTAATGAAATAACTAGCAGAAAAGCATCTGCCTCCATGGAAAGAAGAAGATTTTAAAGTGAGGCATTTGTTAGGTGGCACAACCAGGAAGAAGCAGAGGGAAAGTACAATACCCTTCCTCCCTGCCTTCCTTGTGTAGCTGGGCTCTACAGGAGGGTAGATTGGAGAAGGAAGGAGCAAACACAGTCAAAGTTCTGTTACAAATGGAGTCTCTAATGAATATCCTTCATTCCAGAGTTCCTTATCACCAGCCTTCCCTCTCCAAGGGTGTTTTGGAGCTGTGTTTTATTTAAAGTTTCTAAAGTAACACAAAAGATAGCCACATCTAGCAGAAGCAAAGATATTAGTTTAACAAGAAAGTAAACATGAGCACTTTAAAACATTCATTCCAATGAGGCATTCCTAGACTTTTTCCTATTCAGTATATCAGTAGTGTGACATCTTTACAGTGCAAACTGTCTCTCACCAGTTCTATATAGTTAGTGTATTAGATGATTTTCACTGTTAGGTTGACCAGAAGAGGCTATTTAAACTTCTCCATATAGGCAATGATGCAGACTACTCGTAGGAAAAAAGGATTGAGAGATGGAAAAAGTTATGCATATTTTCAGGCAAGTAGACTTTCAAAACTCTTGCGTTTGCTGCCAGGAAGAATTTTCTGATACTGTCATAAGGTCTTTTCTTCCTGATTCTGGGGTTTTCTACATTGATTGTTACTCCTTTGCATAGTTGACCCCTTTTTCTGAATCATTAATAAAACAGCCATCATGTTTACATGATATGGTCAGCCACACATGCTCCCATCCTTGAAAGGGATGCCCATATTCTGTCCCCTTGTCCAGAATGTCCACATAATGCAGTCTGAAAATGAAGCTCCTACTTAAGGGGAAAACTCAGCCATTATCCCTGTTGACTTTGATAGGATTTAAGACATGATTAACATTAAGTGTAGGCTTTATATTTTCCGGAGTGGAGAAATCAAAGAAGAAAATGAGGAAAACAATTTCAAATTCTAAATGTCATAAGCAATTAAACAACTGTTTTCCAAGAAACAAGGACTGGATAATTAATTCTTTGTCAAGCTTTTGTGTGCTTGCTAGGAATGAAGAGATTGAAAAATGATGGTAGAAAACTATGAAGTACTTGACAGATGCTTTTAAGTGATAATAATAGCTACAGTAAGTGTAAGATGGTATATTACTCAGAGACGTTTACTGAACTACCAGGTATTCATTTGGCTATAGGCAAACACAGCTCAATGGCAACTGACTGAAAAGGAGTAGGGGTAATATTTTTTTTCTCATCAGTTCTTCTAAAATTAATTTCTTTAAATTTGTGACGCAGTCGGTCAAGTGCATCATATTATGGCAGGCTACCTCACATGAGTTTATGTAGCCTGCTGGTAACGTCACTTTGCATTATACATTTAAAGAAATATCACTTCTTTTCACATAGGGTAGAAGACAGTAATCACCTGACAAGTATCCTCCCGCTACCCATGAGAAGAAGGCAAGTATAAGATCTAATACTTTCCACCCCCAACAAATAATTTTCTGTAAATGCTTGTGCATGACAAAATGCTAGCAGATAGTGGGTATTTCACAGCTGGTGACTCTCTTATTGTTTAACTGTGATGTCTGCATCTTATCACTTTGTGCAAATTATTTAGCAACTGCCATATTATTTATAGGTATGAATTGCACAAATTAATCTCATAAATAATTCATTTTTTGATGTGAATTAACATTCTGCCACAGTTAAAAATAAATTTTTGTGAAAGAGTATCAATTGATATGGGCAAGTTGTGCTTGATTTTTCAAGCCAATGGATTTTGAAAAACATAGGTTTCAGTGAAAAGAAAGAAGGCTTTTTTTCCTTGAACTTCACACACACTTGGAGGAAGCTTTCAGGTTGTGAAAAGTACTGCCATGGTCTTTAATAAGAATTATGCCTTTTTCAGGCATTTACAGGAAGAGGAAAAACATTGGAACTCATCCTAACAGTATGGCAGTCTGTCACAACATGACACCAGTTTGTAAACAAAAAACTAACTTATATGAATAATGATCCATTTTTATAACTGAAACCAGGAAATAATAACATTATTTTTCTTTCCACAGTAAGACATAAAAATGTCATTGTGGACCTAACAGAAAGACAGTCGCAAGTTTGTTTGCTAGTAGACTCCTAGGGAGCTGAACACAAAAATCCAATAAATAATTAGCTCTCCTGTGACAGGCTTCTGAATTACTGTGATACATTAATTGGACAAAATTAGCATGAATTAAGGCAAATAAGTATAACATGTAATTTATTACTTACTAAGCATGGTGCTGCAGTGGAAGCCTCAGATTTCCCTTAAGATTGCTTTAACAGCTATAATGCATTCCTTAATTTACTCTGTGGAAAATCAATTTTTTCAGAGTTCATTAAGCACCAATATGTTACAATGCAACTCCCTAGAGCATAGAACCACAATACGTTATGCAAATTCATACCAGCATGTTACCAATATGTAAATAGTAATAATACTATTGTCAGCTTCCTATTGATAGCCATGCTGAAACGGATAATACTCAAAACTTCTTTAACTCTTATGACTTGTTTCTGATATTAATCAGTACTCCTTTTAAATGTAATTTCTTAGAAGAGCTGTTATTTTAAAAAAATCTTTTTTCTTTTATGGTTCATTAATGAGAGTATTCTGAAGTCCCTGTTTGCAAAGAAGTGGTACATAAAGCTTTCATACATGTTCATAAGCATCAGCCTTTTAACAACGAAAATTCAATATTTCCATAGATGCATAAATGGACAATGCTGACTGATAGTTATGGATATACCATACAATAAATGAAAGAGAAGGCATTCCTAAATTGCAAGCCCTATGCATAAATTTATTTAAGTCTTTTTCTTCCCTTTCTTAGCACAAAAAAATTAAAATAAAATGATAGATTACGTTAATTCCAGCCAATCAAATGTGAGTCATAGGAACTAGCATTAAGAAAATGAAGTCCCAGACTGTTCGATATTCACCTAATCATATGACAGACTCCAAAGCTATCACAATAACTGCCTCCGGAGCTCTTTGGGGAGACAGATGTCACCAGTGGAAGGATGATTTCCACATCTTGGCACTCTGCAATTGTCAAACTGAGGGAGGGAGAAGGAGAGGAGGATTCCGCTCGCAAGGAAGCATCCTTTGTGGAAGGAGGAGGAGCCATGTCTCACTCCTGTCATTCTCTCTTTTATCAGATTTGTTTTGAATAAAACCCTTTCTGGCTAAATCATGCTCTGAGAAGCAAGGAATGGCATTGCCCTAAACTATAAACGCCTGCACTTAAGTCCACATTTTGGCCCTGATCTGTATCTATCATTAAAGGCAGCAGGTCAGAAGAGTTGGCTTGGAAGGTTTGGACCTGTGAGGGCAAGGTTTTTTTGAATATATGTAACTGGTTTATTTTTCCTTTGAGTTATGGTGAGACTGGCAGAAGAGGAAGGCATTTGGTCATTATCTTTTCAGCCTCAGATGAAACAACAATTGATAAACCTACTGAGCCTCTAACTACTGCAGAATTTAGCCCACAGAAGGACATTTGTTTGAAGATTTGGTAGTGTTGTTTAGGTTTAATGAAGCATAAAAGATTTAATTTGTTAGGACATCCTTGCATATGCAAACAGAAAAGTCCATGTAAAGTGAGGCTTGTATGTCATTTTGTTTTACTACCATGTTTCCATGTTTGTAGTATTTCTTACTATAAATACAGGAAAGACTGTGCTAGAGATAAGTAATATTGTGTAATAAATGCCCACTAATGCCCAGTGGTAAAATATATTCTGGACATTACTCAGTCCAGCATTTCCTAGCCTGCAATTATGGCACTCCACGCTTTGCAACTATAATCAGAATGGTGACTCATGGTCTCCAAGCTCCCGTCTGCTGAAGAGCGCTATCAAAGTCTTCAGAATACAGCTAAAACAAAACCAATGCATCATAAATGTTTTCAGTGTATATGTACTCTGGAACCTTTTTTACAATAAATATATATTTGAACCTGAGTGTGTGTTAGAGATGAACTCAGTCTGCAAATTCAGATTCACTGCAGGCTTAATCTCACCCCTTGACATCCTCAGTCATTCAACATATTGCAGTGCCTGTGCTTGATGCTGTAGTTGTGTGCTAGTGGAGAGTCGATCTCTCTGGAATTGAATCAGGTACTTGCAGACTGTCAACCTCTAAGGATAGAAGGGATACGTAGTAATTTGAAAATATTTACCTTTTGTTTATGTTAATGGCAACTTTAAATAGGGAGCAGGGAGCTATATCTGGCTCCATCTATGCAGGGGTTGTGTACAACAGACATTTTGAATTTGTGTTTTCAAGTTCTCTGAGATAATTTGCAGTAGTATCATATATATTCTGGTAAAAAATACTTTTCAAATAACTTGATGTACCAAAGTGAGTGGGCATTTTAAAAATCAGATTAGTGGATTTGTATTTTCTATGGGCCATT
This sequence comes from Strix aluco, assembly GCF_031877795.1. Classification (NCBI taxonomy): domain Eukaryota; kingdom Metazoa; phylum Chordata; class Aves; order Strigiformes; family Strigidae; genus Strix; species Strix aluco. The sequence continues at coordinate 59,985,995 of NC_133935.1, forward strand.
AAATATCATGCTTAAAACCAGTCCCTCAGAGACGCTTAAAGAATCTGGAATGGGTGTGAAAGGTGAAAAAGCTGTGGAAATTCTATTACCCTTATTGCCCATGTAAACTAGTAGCAGAGAACACATGCAGAGAAATTTTGTGGTCCATCTATGTCACATGTATATATCAATTTCACTTTCTTTTCAACTGAGATGGTGTACAATATTGTAAGATAGTGAAAAAAGAAGCTTGGTGAAGTACATTTTGTGGTTACACACCCCCCCCCCCCCCCCCCCAATTAATAGTTTTTTCTAATTTGAAAAAATGTGTGGGGTTTTTTTGTTTGGGTTTTTTTTTTAAAACAAGAACCTGCTAAATGCACAGGGCACATTTGTTTACAGAGAGTGTGAGAAAGAGCAGCAGCTGCAGCGTTTGTTGGCTCTGAGTCAGACCAAGTTACAGTGACAGAAGTGGGAGAGTTTAAACCTCTGAGGGCTTCTCTTGCACTGGTGCTGTGCTCCACCCCTCATTTAGTCTCCCGGAGGCCTGCCCTGACTCACTACTGTGTGTTATGGACTGGAGTGGTAATGTTTGTGACATCTTCTGATTGGGTTTGGAAGTTCGTTGTCTTAACACATTGCATAGGGGCAGCAGTGGCTCAAAAATAATGCATGTCAAGGATTATTACTGCTGTACTGACTGTGAATCTGTGCAAAATCTTCCACATTTTACTTGCAGTGCCACTATTCGTGCTGGAAATCTTTCTGTCAAAACCAGCTCTCAGACATCGCGGCATTTTCTTATTCTGTTCATTCTTCTTGACTACCTCCATACTCTTGTCTAGAGTTGAGAGTGAGGGCATTTTTGTGCCTACCCATTGTTTATAAAATGAAAATAATAATAAGAAAATAATGTACTGATAGCATACTGCAATTTTATGTAATTTTATACAATTTAAAATCTTTTAGTTACAGAATACTATGAATTTGTAATACAATCAAGTTAATTTTTCAGAAGAATTTGTCCAAAACTCTGGGCATTAACATGTCAGATGTTGGTTTCTATCATCTCTTATGACTTAAAAAATATAAAAAAATGTCAGGTTGGATAATTTTCTAATCATATACGTTTCTTTCTGTCATCTTCCATTTTGCAGAATATTGAAAGCTACAAGAATGGTCATTAATTGGGTAAAAAGAGGTTTTCAAGGTGTTTCTATCTTTATCCACTATGTTCCATAAATAAATTTAAAAAAACTGCTACAAATGGCTAGGAAGTGGACTCCACTTATCTACCCACAGGTGGACTCCACTTATCTCCATCTATCCACAGATCTCAAAGTTAGAGTCTCAATTCTGTGTTGGCTTTTGACTTCAAGATTTTTGCCCTTTTGACTGTACAGTGGCCCAGCCTGGAAAGAAAGGTTAGACAGCATCTTCTCGATAGTCTCTTTTACTCTTGCAGTTAGCTCTAGTTTGATGGTAGGGCACTGTTGTTTGGTATGCATTTTGGGGATCAAATCTCTTTAAGCTGAGGAGAAGCTGAAACATAGGTATCTCTTATCTGAGTGCTCTGGTCACTAGGATATTTTGCAAAAAGCCCATGATTAGTTATGCATCAGGCCTTAGGAGGCAGCTGTGGGGCTGGAGTCTGAAGGCAGAGCCATACCTGAGCTTTTGCGAGGGACCTGTTCCTGGCCAACTCTAGCCAATCTTGGGTTTTTCTGATCCCTCTTCAAAGTAGTTTCATTCTGTCTGCCGATTGTAGACATTGTTGGTGCCAGCGTAACACATTCTGGATCTCCTGATTGGGGTCAGGTGCCTGCTTTTTGTAGCACTTAAAAGTAAGTGGTATAGTCTTACCCTTAAGTCATTGCCATCTGGATGAATCCAGCTCTTATTGGTTACGTAGCAGCTGTCTCAGGAAACTACCAAAATACCAAAATACTTGCTTTTTATGTAATACTCATTTGTCACTTCTCTTGTCAAACTTAGATATTTAATAACTGGCTACAGTGCTAGGAAATTTGACAGAACTGTGCCAGGAATTTATTCAGTATGGCTTCATGTGGAAATCAAAAGAGGAGTCTGGGGTGAAACACCCCTATTGTCTGTAGAAGGTCTGATTCTTTGCTCCCTGTTGGAATTACAGGTCATTATTTTCCTGCTTTCTTTTAGCATTGAGAGAATAGTCACACATACCTGAATTTATCCTTTAACTTTCAATCACATTCTCTCCAAATGTAACAATTCCCTTCTGGTCTTTGTTGTTACTAAAATTGCTATATGTCTGCCCATATGTGTGTCTTATGGTCCCCACTTAACCTGCATCTTTACAAATGGCTTACTAATATATGTTTGTGTTAAGAGATAAATGTCACCTCCATTCTTCTCAACAAAGTCAAAACCAGTGAGAGATAAGGCAAACAATTCAAATGCTACTGAACAGTGGGGGAAGTTGACTACCCACGGGTACGGCAGGGTAATTATCTATCTGCCCACAATCTGCCCACAGCTGGAAATTGAGTTAATTTTATTTACTTTTCCAAAGAGAAATTGAAACCCCAAGAACAGAATAATCTCATAAACCTCTCCAAATAATTAAAGTTAAGACCCTGCTTCAGAGTTCTCTGCCTTTATTATGCGGTATACTGTTCTGCATCTAACTCATTAGGTCATGATAATTTACATTTCCAAGAGAAATAACCCATGTCCAAAGGCATCAGTCCAGTGGCCCTCGCTTCTCTGTGAAACCTGTCTTTTTCTTTAAGAACTCCACCTAAAGGTATTTCAATAGACTTAAATAAAAGGGATAAAAATATTAAAGTAATCTTGTGTGGGTAGATGTGTTTAGAGGAGTGTTTACCTGGTACTTTTGGAGAGAGGATTTTTTTCTGACTCTGAGAATATTTCAGGTTCCTCACTGTAGGTGTCAGGTGCCATTTGATACATTCTAAGGTATTCCACTTGGCTTCACAAGGGTGTGAGTCTTCTGTGGGTCCTGTGTTATATCTGTGCCCTGTGTGTATGTCCTAGATATTCTAATGCATTGTCAGTATTTAGGGTACTGAAATTGCCTTTAGTGTTTTGTTTCAGTTATTCTGTTTTCTACCTTTGCACACTGAAAAGATGCATCAGATGAATTAAACAAAATGAAAGGATCTTCCTTATATAACTTTGTCATTCTAGCACATGTACTTGCTATGCTATAATATACTCTTAGGTTCCCTTTGACTCCATCCTCCAATATTTTCACATTTTGCTTAGGCCTATGTAATTCTGCTTCTATTCAGCTATTGTCATTAACATGTATTTGGCCATTTTACCTGTTCTACTGATTAATTCAGCCTTCATGCCACATTTGACCACTGTTATGGAATACTTTCAGCTTGGCAAAGCACTGCCATCTCTGAATTTAGATTGAGATACCTACCAGAAATCTCCACGTGGAAATTTACATCCCCGCACAAATTGCCACTGTTTTGATTTGCAGATAATTTCTAAGTTTGAGGAAGAAAACAAGATGCAAAACATTGCATAATCAGGTCCAAACATATTTTAAATCTGCAAAATATACATCTGTGTTTCAATTTTGTTGTTAAACTTTTAATCATTGCAAGGACTTTGTTTCTGAACAAATTTTATTCTGTCACTTGTTCCTGCCTTTGGCCAATCTCATTTTGGCATCTGTCCCTGTTTGTAACCAATATTCCCCCTTTGCCTGCCTCCCCTGCCCGGAGGCTGATACGCAGATGGTGTCAAGCTCTAAGGAGGTAGGGAGAGTGTTATCTGCTCAACACTGTCAATCCATTTACTCTTTTGTCTTTCAGACCTTGTTCCATTTTGAGTCTGTCTTTCTGATGACTGCCTGTGCTTATGTTCCTTCTCTCCTATTGTAAACAATTTTGAGCAAGAATTTTGGGGTTTGGTGTTCTGTACTCCATCTACCCCTTTTAGGTACAACTCTAACATCGAAAATATCTGTAAGGCTGCCAACAAGGTTTGCAAGTTCTGAATCTCAGCTGCTTTCATTCCTTTTTTTAAAATGGGGCATTTCTGTTCCAAATAGACTATCATTACAGAAGTCACTTTAATGCTTCATAAAGCGCAAATCCTCTTCTTTGCCTTCTCTGCATGGTCTCCAATATCAAACACTTCCTTTCTTGTATTTTTGTCCCCAAAAGGTCTTTAAGTATGAGACCTGTCTGGATCCCACATGAATTTCCTTTTTCAACACCCAGAGTTGGTTAATAATCTGGTCAAGTCTTTCTTTTGTGGCTACTGTTTATTTGCTCCCACATATTCTATATATTGATGGGAACCTCGATATAATTCAGGCTGTGCAGCATCTGATTGTAACAGATTGTTTTTCACTCCCAGAAAGCAGCACATCAAAGCAGAAACAGATCAATAATACTTTCCCCTTCCAGTCTGGGGATAGTGTTGCAGGTTTCTGTTCAACAGCCATGAGAAAATGCCTACAAAAATCCAGATAGTGATCACTAAGTAGCAAATACAGAATCAAACAGCTGGCACAGTACCTGGCACATGAAGTATCACTTGAAGTACAAGTTGTTGGTTCTTAGTAAAAGAAACTTGAAGTGTGTATCCTTAAGAGCTGTTTTCTTTCCCCTTCTCATTTCTTGCCTTTTACTCGGGCTACTTCACATGGTGCTATTCTCCCTTTTTATACTGTAGCTCTGATAGTGAATGCTTCCAGTCCCAGCTAGTCATCACAGGATGTAAACGTTAAATGAAAACTTTTTCAATTAAATTTTAGGTTGGTTGATCAGCCAGAAGTGGGAAATACTTAGGTGAAATTGAGTAGTGGATATCTGGATGGCAATTAGTGTCTACTTCCAATACCCCGAGGCAGGGACTCAAATATTTCACCTGTGGAGGAGGGGGTCACGGCTTTTTCATCCATTCTTTTATTTTCCTTTTAATTCCCTAACTCCCATAATCTGGCAATGTATTATGCAGCACAGACCAGGAAGGTGGGCTGCAGTAAATGCTGCTTTATGGATCAAGCAGTAGGAAGTGCTATACTCTTCCCCCCAGAGACTGAAAGCTTTACATCAATCAGCATACTGACAATGACTGCTTTTGAACTTACCTGTAGTATAGCGGTGTGGCAAATCATTATCCAGCATCCAATTTTTTTAAAGAACATACATAATTTGAACACTGAAGCACCATACGGCCATTTTGTCTGACTCTGAGCACCTTTTTGATTGATCACCTCTCTCTGTGCCACAGGGAGGAGACAGGATATATTCTTTGCCTTTTGAGTATGGTGCCCAAATAATCTCACATACTATAATGAAGTGTGTGAAATTTTGTGCCATCAACAGTTGTGTAAATTTAAATGTGTGTGAGACATTTCAGTTCTCCTTAAACACAAAACAATGAAGTTGGGTTCTCTGTACCAGGCAAACTCAATGGATGGCGAACACAAAATATAGTGCTGCGGTATGAATTCAGGTATAATCTTATTTTGCTGTGCATGATGAGATGGGATATGGCCTTGTGAATGATTCAAGGGAACAGATATGGAACCTAGTGATTATTAATCAGGAGCTTTCATACCAGCTAGTTAGTTGCAGATCCAAGAATGTGCTCTTTTTTCTGAACTCATTTCACTGCAGGATCAAGACTGTTGTAAGTAGGATGAGTGGCATAGAGAGCTCTGTTTAGCTTCAGTTTCTTAACGTGAAATAACTACTGCATGGGCTGAAAACAATGTCAAGAATCCAAAGGCAGTTACACACTGTTCTGATTAGGGAAAATCCAGCTTCAATCTTCATAGCAAGTAGGCACAGTTTCATCATCTTTGAAAGACAGATTATTTCACATCTACTATTTAAAGTAGTTTGTCTCTTGCTAGTCACCTGGATCTGTATTCTAGATAATGGGAGTGCTGGCAGTAATCACTCTTGGTCCTCTTCTGGCTCCCAGATGAAAAAAAAAAGCTCTTAATGTCATATCTTCTTTCAGGGATAGTCATTGCATTTCCTTTTCTATTTTTGTTTGAAAGCATTTGTTAACATAGCTCTATATTGTTGAATTTCTCTGTATTTCTCTACTTAATTCATTGCTAAGTTTGATTCTTCTTTTTAAGCACATAGGTGGACTTAAATGTGAAGAGAGAAGAAATGCTTAGGTTTGGAAAATAAGACACCCTGGAAGCATGCTTTCTTTATTAATTCAGTTTATTTGTGTGGTAGGAGTTAATGGCTTTTTCAAAGTATCTTACTTTGGTAGTCCAGGACTACTCCTTCTTCTTAGTATTTTGTGTATCTCTGGTCTAAAGCTGTACTTTAAACAAGCCATTATTTCTGAGACAAATCTAGTGGCAAATCTTCTAGTGACAAATCTTCTAGTGGTCTGCATTGTTCTTTGAACTTCACCTAGGCAACTGTTCAGATCAAACTGCAAAGCCTACCTCATTACTGATACTTGCCCCACTCATCACATAATTGTTCCTTGGCTCTGCTAGAAATAGGAAGGCCAAGGGGAAAAAGTGGAAAGGAAGGAAAGAAAGGGTGAAATATTACAGGGTAGTGAGTTGTGAACTGCTTGTATCTTAGAAGGTGCTGTTTGTAAGTTTTTGCATTGTACTTCAGTACTACAGAAGCAAGTGATAGAAAGAAAGCTTCACAGGCTAAGCTTTCCCCAATTTAGAACCAGTTCCTTACCGTCCTGCAAACACCCTTAAAGGTCTACATCTCAGTGACCCTCCTTTTGACTGAGGAGGCCTGGAAATGATTCCCTTTGCAGTTGTCTGTCATCATTGTTCTGTATTTCAGCCAGAAGGGATCATCTCAGAGTGACAATAGACATTGCCTATTTGAATTCTTCTTCTGTTGTCTTCTTTGAAGTCAGTGGTAGTGTCTGCCTAAGGATTGCAAGATTTTGCATTCCTGAAGTCTATGAGTATTACTGAGTTTTAACTGTCTTTATCACAGTAAATCAAACATCTGATCAAATATAAAGTGCCAGAAAATATCAGATACGCTTTCTACATACGATAGAAGACTGTTGGTTGGCATGTAAAAGTTAGGTCTACCTCTTTCTGTTCTCACGTTAATGCTTTTTATCCCAGAGCTGAATGTGTACACAGTTGACATTAGTAGGTATTCTCCTCTGTCTTTACATAGCAGAATAATGACAATGGTTTTATTTAGTGCTTTCACTTTGTACACAGTGATGCTGAGAAACTAAAATAACAGAAACTTGTTAACAAATGCCTTTCTGTAAAATGACAGACATGATGCTTCCCATCCCATTTTGCCAGATAGGAATAATACCAGTTTTTTACAAGGCATATGTGTTCTGTGTGTGTTGCTCTGTGGGTTAATATTGTTTGGCTTCATTTGAATGCATGAGCACTGAAGCTACAGGAAACAGAAGAAGGGCTGTTCTGCCCTCAGCCTTCTTTCTTTTTAGTATAGATAGCAGGACATCTAATTGTTTCTTGAATGACCTCCAAGGTCTTTGTGGAATGAGATTGTTGTCTTCTGTGTAGAGAAGAGCATCCACATTCTATTCAGCCATTGTAACTTAATTATAGGATGCATGTAATAATTTGGAGACAGTCAATGAATTTGCCTCTCATGCAAGTCATCATGAGACTCTGGGAAATAGATGCACATGTTCATTTATTGTAAAATACTCAGATTAATTATTTCACCTGATATCTGTACTTGTAAGTTGCCAGCTGCAGCTGAGGATGACAGAGAATGAGCCACAGATGACATATATTAGGTACATTGTCTAACACCCTACTGAAAGCATTTGGATGCTATGTGAGTGGAAGCTGTGTAGAACAGTTAGAATTAAAGTCCATTTTATGCTTGCCAGTTATTCGGTTCCTCTTTTCCATGATACATCAAACTGTTTTTTAAAGATGCTTTTTGTCACAAGTGACAACATACACTATACAGTATTTCTCTGTTGCTCCTTCCTGTAATTATAGTTTGGTGAGATACAAGAGACGTGTTGGTGTCTTTACAACAGTTGCATTTCATTTCAGAAGTATGTATTCTGTCACTTGTTATTTTCTGTAAAGAGTATGATTCTCTCCACATTTTTATGAGCTATTAGTAATGTAATCCTGCTCCACTAGAAGCAGTCGGGAATGTGTCATGGCTTTCAACAGGTACAATTCTGACTTAGTGTAAAGTGACTACATGTTTAGGGAGTAGTGCAGGGTCTGCTCAAGAGCCTTTTTGCTTCTGAGTATTTGTAGTGCTTGAAATTATTGAAGACTGGGCTTCTTGTTAGTTTTTAACGATTGTTTTATTTGTGGATTGTATAAGAGTTGTACATGGTTTATGTATTATTTAGTCTGCAAAGAATATTAAATTTAAGTATCTCTTTAGTGCCTCTTTAAATGCAATTCGATTACTTTTTGAAACTCAAAGTAATATTTAATAACTGTTAGTTTTCTTTTAGAGAGTTCTTACCAAAGAAACAGGAGTTCTTACAGCTACATGGGTAATTAACTCCAAGCTTGTCTGTCTCTTGGGGGACATCAGATATGTAAATGAGGAACTTAAGTCTGAAAAAGACATGCCAGGGAATCACTAAAAGTTTTATTACACTAAAGCACTGGTATTAAAATACTAAATGTTATAATATATTATTATAAACCACTGCATTTTAAAGAGCAAATATGTGGGTTTTTTAAAAATTTGCTATATAAAATCATAAAAATATGTAGCTTTCGGTTTTTGCAGAGATATGGTGAAATTTTGAAACCTTCAGTAGAAAGCATGAACTGTTATGGGAAAAATTGTAGATTATAATAATGCTCTACTTTCTTTCAGTATCAAAATTTTAAAGAAATAAATGTATACAACAAGCAATATTCCCCCTCCCCAGTTCCAGAACTGAAGGTGATTGCACTTCAAGCTATCACATAATGTGTCATGCCATACTGAGAGCTATATCCCTGGTAAGCAAACATTCCACACTATTGCACTGCTAAGAACAAAATTAAGGCCAATGTTACAGAAACACAGAATCATTGAGACTGGAAAAGACCTTGAAGATCATCTTGTCCAACCATAAACCTAACACTGACTGTTCTCAACACCACCATATCCCTCAGCGCTATGTCAACCTGACTCTTAAACACCTCCACGGATGGGGACTCCACCCCCTCCCTGGGCAGCCCATTCCAACACCTAACAACCCCTTCTGTAAAGAAATAATTCCTAATATCCAGTCTAAACCTTCCCTGGCGCAACTTGAGGCCATTACCTCTTATCCTGTCTCTTGTTGCTTGGTTAAAGAGACTCATCCCCAGCTCTCTGCAACCTCCTTTCAGGTAGTTGTAGAGGGCGATGAGGTCTCCCCTCAGCCTCCTCTTCTCCAGACTAAACAACCCCAGTTCCCTCAGCCGCTCCTCGTACGACATGTGCTCCAGACCCTTCACCAGCTTCGTTGCCCTTCTCTGGACACGCTCGAGTAATTCAATGTCCTTTTTGTAGTGAGGGGCCCAAAACTGAACACAGTAGTCGAGGTGCGGCCTCACCAGTGCCGAGTACAGGGGTGAGATCACTTCTCTGTCCCTGCTGGCCACGCTATTTCTGATACAGGCCAGGATACCATTGGCCTTCTTGGCCACCTGGGCACACTGCTGGCTCATGTTCAGCCAGCTGTCAACCAACACCCCCAGGTCCCTCTCTGACTGGCAGCTCTCCAGCCACTCCTCCCCAAGCCTGTAGCGCTGCTGGGGGTTGTTGTGGCCAAAGTGCAGCACCCGGCATTTGGCCTTATTGAAACTCCTACAGTTGGCCTTAGCCCATCGCTCCAGCCTGTCCAGATCTCTCTGCAGAGCCTCCCTACCCTCGAGCAGATCAACACTCCCACCCAACTTGGTGTCATCTGCAAACTTACTGAGGGTGTACTCGATCCCCTTGTCTAGATCATCAATAAAGATGTTAAACAGGAGCGGCCCCAAAACCAAGCCCTGGGGGACACCACTCGTGACCGGCCGCCAACTGGATTTAAATTCGTTCACCACAACTCTTTGGGCCCGGCCATCCAGCCAGTTTTTGATCCAGCGAAGCGTGTGCCCATCCAAGCCTCGAGCAGTCAGTTTCACCAGGAGAATGCTGTGGGAAACGGTGTCAAAGGTCTTACTAAAGTCAAGGTAGACAACATCCACAGCCTTTTCCTCATCCAATAAGCGGGTCGCCCTGTCATAGAAGGAGATCAGGTTTGTCAAGCAGGACCTGCCTTTCATAAACCCATGCTGACTGGGCCTGATCATCTGATTGTCCTGCAGGTGTTGTATGATGGTACTCAGGGTGATCTGTTCCATCAGCTTCCCAGGCACCGAAGTCAAGCTGACAGGCCTGTGATCTCCCAGGTCATCCTTCAGACCCTTCTTATATATGGGTGTCACATTGGCCAATTTCCAATCTGTCGAGACCTCCCTGGTCAGCCAGAACTGCTGGTAAATGATGGAAAGCAGCTTGGCAAGCACCCTCGGGTGTATCCCATCCAGTCCCATAGACTTGTGTATGTCTATGTGATGTAGTAGGTCACTATCTCCTCCTGGATTGCAGGGGGGTCATTCTCCCAGTCTGTCTTCTGGCTGAATAGGCTAGATTCCCTCAGTGCAACTAGTCTTGTTCATCAACTAGCCAATGTTCATCAAAAAAGTTTTGAATTGGGTTTGATACCCTTTCAAAAATTGGTTATTTATTACCAAACCAATGCAACGTGCATCCAACCCAGTCATAAGGAACTTCACTGCTTAAACTTTTGCAAAAAACATGCTTCCATAGATCCTGTTAGTGGTCCTCTTAACAGTCTCAGCAGAGCCAGTGTCAGAAGCTAAGCAGTAAGTGGATATAAAGATCACCTGGCCTTCCACTTCTTGAGAGGTGGCCTCTTTTTTGGACTAAAGACACAGGCAGGCATGGAGAACTTCTATGAGTGTTATCACTGCAGTATGCTTTCTAGAAATAAGGAGTATGCACTTTGAATGACTTGAGTGTAATGCCTCTTTTACATGCAATTCATAAAACACACATATTCCAGATCTTAGGCAGATTATTGCATACTAATGAGTCATTTTCTTTTTGGTGACCTGGTTGAACCATGCGCTTGCAATGCAAGTGTGTAATTCAAGCATACAAATAGTATTATTTCTTTAGCAGGGCTATTCATGTGTTTGAAATGATGTACTGAAATTCTTCATTGAACTAAGCCCAGTGCAGGAAGGAATCAAATGTTCTAGTAGCTAGGTCATCACTACTGTCTACTGATCCACCACTACTGTTTAAATCAGCAATGGGTGTAAGATTCAACCACAAATGAAATTAAAAAATGCTTTCCATTTTTCATGTGTTATATTTGGTTTCACCTTACCCTATTTTCATATCAGGTTCGATTTGTATTGAAATCAAAGTGACTACGTCTGCTTTCTGCAGACATCATGGTACTCTAATTCACCCTACCTGTACTGCAAATACAGGTTTAAATTTCCTTAAAAATTGGTGAAACTTTTGCTTAATGTGCTACCTTTCACATTGTTACCAAGTGGTACCTCATTTTTTTTTCTTGTTTGTTGTTATTTATTCCAACTAATGCAGTTCAATAAGATTATAAGACACTACCTGTTATTTTTTATGTACTAGAGACCTCTTAACATTAAGAACTGTTCATGTTCAAGGGCATTTAAATTCAATGGGAGTAAAGAACATGATGACATGTTTGATCGTTCTAGTTTGGACTAAGATTTGGATAAGGTTTGTAAATAAGTAGATATTATTAATTTGAGGATGAAATTCTAATTTATGACTAACTCACACTTTTATTCTAGAATTTTTTTTGAAACATTGGGTCCATTTAGGAAAATTATGTGCACTAGATTTGGGAACCCTTGAACTGAAAGATACAATAGTAGTTTATAAATTGTTTGCCATATTGGTAATTTCCAGGCATGGTTCTTTACATGTTGTGTGAATTGTGCCAGTGGAATTCAAGAATGAAAACCGATTTGTTGCATGATAATATACATACCAAAGGTAGAATTATATGTGGCTGAAATGCAAGAGTCATAATCTGTTCCATTCATTTAATCTTATGTTCAGTTAATTTACATCAGCTTTCTCAAAATATGAAAGATTGTCACACATAAAATAAAAATGAGCTAATTTATTTTTGATGCATCTTGTTTGTAAAGCTGTTAATGAAAGATATTAATAAAAGTAAAATGTTAAAAGTAGTGCTAATAGTATTAATAATAAACTAAGAAAAAAGCAGGTACAGGGCTATATATTACTTTTTATGCTTACTGCTATTTTGTAATATACATTTATGATATGCATTTTCAATCATATAAGCTGTTCTAATGTAGTGTGACTTAACTCTGAATATGTTCTTTAAATTTGGTTTTAAACCTTGTTATTTTTTTGTAAGAACACACTACCTTTGATTTAATTTTTTCTGACACTGTGCCCACTGCACAGTAGAAAAAAAAAGTGTAATTGTAGTTTTGTCCTTTACAGCACAGGACAAATAAATGTCAAAATCAAATGGTGGTGTCCCCCAAGGGAAAATATACTTCAGTTATGAAATATTCTTCCCCAGCTCCCATTGCTATTCCTGTGAACACCTAGGTGAAGCTGCCTCAGGACCTAATCAGATGCTGCTCATTTGCATATAATAAAAAATAGTGCAATGAGGTTTTAGCCCATTCTGACGAAAAGTGCATAATGTCTCTTTAAAATGTTCTGGTGTAAAACTGGTGCAGCTCTGCATCTGAATGAATGGTTTGAATGGCATAGACCTGGTGAGAAATGAACATCTGCCTATATTGTTGGTGTCTTGTCAGCTTAGCAATGCATTTAATAAATATGTTTGAAGGTGGCATGGTGCTATTTCTTGATATGTTTCTTGAAAAGGCAGCGATATCGATAAACTGTCAGACTCTGTCTCAGAAATGATAATAATAATCAACTATACAAAAGAATCATTGAGGAAGCTTGAAGATGAGATGGTTTCAGGGAAAAGACTCTCCTTGGGCATTATCAGCACTCTTAATTGCATTACTACTCAGAGCAAGTGAAACCCATCACTGTTGGTTTATAAATATGTTGTGCTCCTTTGTGATATAAAATCCTGAACAGTTTGAGATTGTGAATTGTACTCAACTACTTTTATATTAAAGGGACTTGATAATCCCTGGAGTTGAGCTAAACCTTTTTAGTTCATCCTAAAACTAGTGGTGTGATATACCACTAGTTCGCACTTTCTTTTATTAGGAAAGTAAATGATGAGAAAGCTTGTAAGCCAAATAGAGCCACAGATGGATAGATAGACAGACAGACATATATAGACAGACAGACAAATGCTATCACATTGTCATAACAATTTTTAGATTATTATGTTATGAGAAGGGAGGCTGACAGGGAGGGAAAAGAAAACATTTTGAAATGGTGGAGCTCTTTTTAAACTAATGAATGCTTTGCTTTCAAGCAAATTTGTTTTGAAATTTAATTTGGTTTTCTGTAAAAATAAATAAAAGTTTAAATAAGATGTTTCAAATTTTTTCAAAATATTACAATGTATTCTTTTTTATGATACTTAGAGTGAAAGTTGAAAGCTCTTCTGTTTGCTTCAGTTTTGGTGTTTTTTGTTTTGTTTTTTTTTTTTTTTTTTTAAATGTCGCAAATGTCATCATCTTCCTGACACGTGAAATCTGTTTTCTGGCCAGCTCTAATTCTGAAATGAAGTTATTCTCGAAATTGCATCTGCCTGCATATTTTGCCCTTGAGAATTTAATGTGTAAATGGTTTGAGTAACAAAGTCTGAGTAAATGTAGAGGAGAAGAGGTTAATTCTCCTGCTGCAAAACCACAACTGTGTGCAGTGGGGCTTCTGGAGAGGTAGGGATGGGAGTATGCTGTACTGAGATGAAGAACCAAGACTATAATCTTTCAGCTCTTTTGGGAATCTAGTTGTACTCTTTCTTCCTTTCTAGTCCTACTGCTCAAATTGTAGTATGTGTGCTGTCTTGGGGTTAACAGAACACATGCCTTTGCACAGGAAGCTGCCAAGGAAGTCTTCTGAGAGGCAGATAACCCTGACAGTGAAACTACTATGGACATGTCAAGCATTTTGCATTGCACTTCGATCCTGCCCCTCATTCTTTACCCCTATGCTCCCAAATTGTATCTGTCTGTAATAAACATATGGGGACTTGGATCTAATAATGTTTTACCATGGCTTCTTCTATGTACCAGGGACCACTTTCAGTGCTAATTGAGTGGAAAGCCTCGTCTCCTTCCCTTGCTGCTCACTGTACTGTCTTGCTGCCAGGACAGTGCATCCAGCAGCCAAGGAAAAAGACAGAGAGAAAGGTATGAGAAGAAAAGAGGTGGAGAAGGTTCCATATCCCTAGTTCTCTGCTCCCAAGTGGCTCTTGTGGAGGTAAAAGACTATCATAGGTGTAGTCATGTGTTAGCAGACATTGGTGCAGGAAAAGAGTGAAGAATGATATTGAAGCAGGGGTAAAAACCTGGTATGTTAAGTGAAAGAGGAGGGCATGTATAGAATAACCATGTGCCTTTGGTGTTTCGGCGGTACATGACTATGTCCAGACAAGTTATACAAGGCAGTGAACATCTGCATCCAGTTGTACTCTCCAGTTTCACCCCAAGAAGATCTGAGCAGAGTGGTTATGCACTCTTCTTAGGGTTCTTCCAGTAGTTTTTCAGCTGGGAAAGAGCAGATGGGAAGAGCTGGCTGGTAGCAACACAGCAGGGAAGCACACAGCACATGCAGTAACCTCTCCTTCTCACCCAACTTTTGGTACAGATATGCACACTATTACACACCCAAATCAAAGATGCACTTATTTTGGTATTGTAGTTGAGTTCAAGAGCAAAATTCCTGATAATCCTCTCTTACTGAGCTTTCATGCACTTTGTGGAGATTGGGGATCACAGTCTCTGTTTCTTTGAGACAAGTGACACTGGAACTGGTGTTTTCCACCTGTCAGTGGGCATCCAGACTCTGGGACCCCATTGCAACCAGCTAGAGTAAAAATCCCACACCACATACAATTTGATGTTGATTCCTCAGCCTCAGTGGTGCCACTCCACAAATCCACTCTTAGGAAGCTGTGTAACTCCTTCTACATATATAGCTGAAGTTATCTTTACAGTTTATTAGAAATTTTGGGATGAGCTGATTCACCCTCTTCTTTCAGATGCTCATTTACTGAAAATATTTGTCAGAAATAGCTGATTTTAACAAACACCATTAAAAAAAAGGAGACTTTAGATATTAAGATACTATTCATAAAACAAGCTACAATTAAAATTAGATGTTTCAAAATAATATGCTTATCTAAGCCACTTTAAATTTCTTACTTTGAGATGTAAATTTATGGCTACCATTTCTCCTCACTGTAGTATTTCCTAATTCTGTCATTCTTTTAACTTTTGTTTTTATGTATAATTCCTTTCTTTGCCCCTCATGCATTTCATAAACAGTAGTGTTTCTGCAGTATTAGTTTTTTTTCCTTTTTCCAACCCGTATCTCTTCTGCATCCCATTATGACTTACGAGGGTTTAATTCCCACTCTCTTCCTTGCCTATCCATTTGCATGTTCACCAAAATACATAGTGTTAAGTTTTAAAGAGACATCATTAGGTTTTAATATCGACATCAAGGCAGTTTAATAAGAGAAGTAGAGTTGTTGCCTTCCTGAGCCCTGTTTCCATCTGTTTCCTGCCTTAGGCATTGCATCCATTTACAGTCTGTTAGCAATTGCAGGTTTTCTTCACAAGTATGAAAGTGAGAAACAATATTTTTCTTTTCATGGAAAAGTTTTTACATGGAAGTTTAGAATATGCAGAATCTTAGTGTAACATATGGGTTATATAAGTATATGAAGCAGGTCAATTTGGCCCATTGCCTTAAAGCACAACTGGGTGTTTGACACCACCACCCCACAAGCAGTTGCATAAAGCATAAAATCTGCACACAGTTGAGTCTTCATCTGTAATGGA
Organism: Strix aluco; assembly: GCF_031877795.1. Lineage (NCBI taxonomy): Eukaryota > Metazoa > Chordata > Aves > Strigiformes > Strigidae > Strix > Strix aluco. Next base: position 60,002,013 of record NC_133935.1, read on the forward strand.
TATTAAATGAGAAATGCTAAATTTGATTATGTAGCTTTAAGATAACCATTTACTTATTAGTTGCGGAAGGTATGGCAGAGATGGATGGAAACCTTGCTCCTGAAAAAGAGCATATTCTGAATATGCATGCCTCACAACGCAGTCCAAAGAGTGATAGAAAATCATTCAAGGCTGATAAACCACAGAAAAATAGTAGAAGCAGGACTGCAAAAGTGAATATATTGCCTTTGCCTTGTTTTCTCCAACGTATTGCTACCACAAGTTTTCTGATTTTCTTGTTGATCTGGCCAGAGGAAGATTACATTTGCTGTTGTTGCTGACAAGAAAATATATACCTGGCATGTAAGTTAAAGCATGACTCTGCTTGCTTGGAGGAGACACCATGCATTACCACATTTACAGGTTTTTATCTAGGTCTCAGGTAAGTGGACCACAGATATAGAGGCTGAACCTTTCAGCCTCCCATGTTTCAGCTCCTGTAGTACCGCAGGGAGAAAGGGAGATACTGTTGTGCCTATTTTACAATACAGACAGAAGGACTGTGAAAACAGAGGTATCCCTCTGCCTCAGTACTGGTACGCACAGCTGAACTCAGTGTCTTGGTTCACAGTAAGAGCACAGGTATGGGGCATAGGCTATTTGCTTGACTATTTACCCAGCACCTGCTTGTACAGGCTCCTTGCTTATTGTAGACTACAGGATAACGTATGTAGCCTAGAAAAGATCTAGTGCTGAAGTGAATTTACTCAGATCTGAGATGAATTCAGTTCTATGGGGTGACTTCTCTTTCCTGAAGGGTATTTGTCTACTACATAATTATTTCCTTTAATTCCATTTTTGAGGAGAGGAACATTGGAGGGACAGATTTTCAGATGTTGCAGATGGTCTTTTTCCTTTGGCCTCTGCGGACCAGTAACAGTGAAAACTTGCTGAAAACCTGTCCCTGATTAATGAGTGCTTAGTCTTGGTTGCAGTGGTGCCAGCTCTCAATACCCCTGCACTGTAGGATTTATTTCCTTGCACCTGTGTGGGCCGGCAGCCTCACATGCTCATTAGTTCCAGTGTGGGCAGGACTGCCCCAGCTGTGGAGGGGGGTCAGGACTTTTCCCTGCAAGCTTAGTGGTGTTTTCTTGCTGTGAGTCATCACTAAGCACTTCAGTCACGTCTGTTATGCTTTGGCAACAATTACCCTTGTTCCTATCTCCTTGTATTTAAGAGGCAAATAAAATCATGCCTGTTTTACTTTGTAATATTTAGGAAATGTTTCTATAAACAAGAGCATATTGCAAAAAAAAAGTGCATGTTGTCAGACTCTCTTTGTCATGTGCAGGCTCATTTCTCAAAGGTATTGCTATAATGAGGAGCTGACAAAGGCAAATTTATTGGAAGTTATACATGTAAATTCTAGATCAGTTCTTTTCATGAGTAGAGAGTATGTGGTCCTCTTCATCCTGGAAAATCCATTTTTCTTGAAAGTTTACATTGTACTAGATGCAGTAGAGGTTAAAAACACTAGCTACTTTATTCAAAACATGTTTGCCTTAAATTACAACAGGTTACTTTGCAGCCAAACATCTGAAAGCCATGTGCTAAATAAACTGTATGTTATGTAGAGAATGGTGTTAAAAATCCCCTGAAGTTAGAGAAATATGAGAGGCAAAGAGGAAGAATATGATTTTGGCAATTGTAGTCAATACATTGAGGCTAAACTGAGCTTTGTCTCTGTGGTTCTTCTAGCAAGGAAGACATATGTCTTGAATGTGGTTCAAGTATATTGCAAACACAAGCTGCTTAAGGAGATCACTGGTGATGGCAGACAGTGCTGCAGAAATGGACATGAGTTCCAGACAGGGAGTTGGAGTCTGCATACCGTATATGCACATATATTCTGGTACATTTTAAAATTGTTTAACTGCTGAGCTTCAGTGTTTTCTTGGCTATTCCATAGAAATACATTGGAAGTAGCAAATGACAGTCACTGTACCCATTTTGCTCCAGTGAATGCTGTTAAACGCACCTTATAGGAAACTGCACAGCTATAGGGCAAGGCTGCTACTGTTGGAACAATAAGCTGGCATCATCAAATTGAAGCACACTTCTTTTGTTAACTTGCTAGCTGTTTAATATTTATATTAATGTAATTAATATGCCTGATGTTTGCGACTGTATTATTTATCCAGGAAATAGAGAGCTCCACCATCAGCCTGAGTGAAATGATTCTACCACACAAAATAATGCTGCAAGGTGGTGCCCATGTTTAGAGGAACAGTGTAGCATGGCCACTTCTGCACAGACTACTCTAATTTCTAAAAAGGGTCTCAGTTTTCAAGCACTTTACTTGAACAAGAAGATTTAATTTATTTGTTATTTTATGAAGCATTTTTATGTGTAGAAAAAGTGCTACTTGTTTGCACATGCTGGTTATGTGGCATTCTTACATGATTTCATGCTTTGCTGATGGAAAATTAGACCCTTGTGTATTATAAAAGAATAGAAGATAGCTATAGAATCAGGATGCGATTGCCTCAGGACATTCTGTTGACAGCTAGAAATATATACAGACAAAGCAATGTCACTGGATGCTAATGTGAACTATACAAGTTGATGAGTACTGTAAATTCCTGTAAAAAGAAATCTATACCCTTTTATTTTGCAGGGTTTTGCCTTTAAAATTACCACTAATAACACTTCTGTAATTTTGTTTTATATAATCATTATTAAGATTTTATAATTATGGACATGCTAAAGCACAAATATATGTTTTTGCTAATATATCTATATTCAGAAAACAAAATAATCTTCCCTTGTTTACTAAACCTTTGCTTTGCATTTAGGTGAAGCTGTTATTAGTTTAAGAGGGAATTTTGACTGCATAAGGGATGCCAGACCGAAACAGTATTAAGATAGAAATAGGGCTTGGTTTTTGCAACTAAAGCAAGATACATCAAATTAGCCCTAGCATTACAGGATCTTTCATGACCTCTTTATGTTTTCTACATCATCCCCTATAATCAGCCTAGAATGTTCCAAATAGATCAGATCTCAGTAAAAAAGTAGGAACTTGTTTCTGCTGAGCCTAATTCCATGATTACTGATCCACTGGAATACTGTATCGTTCCCTAGGTGTAACTATTTGCTTTACTACTTCCATTTTCTGAAAGGCTCCCTTAACAACTCAGCTCAAGGAAAGCTGTTTTAATATCACCTGCTTCAGTCCATCTTTCTTATTTGTTTATCTTTAAAAATATAGCAGGAGTATAAGCAGACCAACAACAATACACTACCTATGTACAAATCTCTGTCTTCCCCATCAATATTAGTGTGATAGCACTTTGGACATCAAATATTTATCCTAATTACAATTCTGCTCCAATCTGAATGTATTTTATATGTCAGCAACACTGTGCCTAAGAGAAGAAAAAAAAATTTTGCTCTCAGACCCATTGCTGTTGAGGCAGTGACTCTGGACTCTGTACCTGGGAGCGATAGTGGGCAACAGCGGGCTCTGACAATACAGTTTTGATTCAAACTAGTAAAATAAATTTATTTATAGTTGTATTATTTAATTGTTTCTTAGTTCATGACTCCTGTATTTGTTTACTAAATAAGTATTTATTCAATCTAGCCATTTTATTCCAACTACTTTTATTCCTAATGCAGAACCAGGTATCTCTCCTTATAGAAAGTGCAACACCTGTAAATATCTTGCAGACCTGAAGTTGTACCAGAATATGTGAGAATGTCATGCCCTGTATTTGGAGGAATCCTTTAAAAATGGGAAGAGTTTAATTATGAACTGTCCAAATGGCTACCAAATATATTGTCTCCTATTCTCATTAGGAAACAGTTATGGGACTAAAATTTGAAATACATAAAATGTTACATTTGTGTTTGAAAAGAGAATTAAAGGCCAGTAAAAGTTTCATGAGCCTAATTGGTTGACATAGTTTAGAAAAGAGTAACAAAAAGTCACTGGAAGATAGTAAAAGGGTTTTAGTAGGGCAAGCTTTACAAAGCAAAACTGTTTCATAATCTGTTAGAATTACTTTAAGATATTTCAGGAGGAGAACAAATTTTTATATTTTAAATTCTGTATTTTAAAAGGCTTTTACCATCCTTCCCTGAGGTAGGCTATTAAAGTCTCTAAGTAGTTGTTGGATGACAGGCAAGAATTGTTTTACTACAAGACATGGAAAAGAAATAGGAAGAAATTATTTTTTTCCATAAGAAAGGTTAGCAATGGATTCATGGATTAGACTGGTCCTGTATTATGTAATATAGGTATTAATAAATTACATTTTAAAATATATTCTAAATGAACAGAAGATTGCTATAGAATCAGGGTGTGATTGCCTCAGGGGCAGTGTAAAGCAAGGAAGCAAACTGCAGAAAATTAGTAAAGCTTGTGAGGAATTTCAAGAGGACCTATTTAAAGTAGGTGATAAGAAACAGCATGGCAGACAAAACTCAATAAACATTATAATTTCAGAAACCTTGAAAACTTTATGGACAGTTCAGAGAAGTTGGTGGCTCAGTGTATGATTGTTGTTAAAAAGGGAAGCAAATAATCATTTGGAAAAGAATAGAAACATTTCTAGTGCCATGATAGGAAATGAAGGTATGACTTCATCCAAAATACTGTGTAGGGTTATTGTTATGTGGGAAAAGTCACTGAGAAACAGGAGGGGCATCTTAAAAATGTGCAGTGGGAATTTAGTGTTATTTATTTTAGAGAAGAGAATAAGAACAATTTAGAATCAGATGAAACAATAAAGGTAGATGGGGATGGTCTGTTCTTGTCTTGCAAAGCAGAGGATGCTCAAAACTGAAGGGCAGTAAATTCAAATCTAGTAAATGGAAATATGTCTTCATACACAGATTGAGCTGAGGAACTGATTTTCCCCTTCATGTCAGGGAGGTCATAAGTTTAACAGCAGTCCAGTAGGGGATGGAAATTTATCTGAATAACAAGTGTATCCGGAATTATGCCAGTTAATCCTGAAAGAAGAAAAAAAATAAAAACCAACTCAAAACCCAAATCAGAAAAACTATGGTCTTGGAAAGGATAGAAACCATTCAGATTCAGACTTTGTACTGATCTTTAAGTACTAGGAATAGAGAGGCCATTTTCCTGAGGACAGATGGTCTGCTTTCTGACTCAAGTGGAGTTTCTTTCCCTACTTTCTGAGGAGGCATGTAGTATCGACTAGTGTCAGGTAGCAATTGGTGCAGTAAATGAAGGGAATTGTTCAGCAAGCTATTATCTAGTAAGACATTTCCTGTGTTCCTGCTAAATTCTTTCTAGCTGACAAGCCTTCCCTAGACTCCTTGCAGTAAGGCTGCCCTGGCTAGCCATTTCTAGCCACTTCTAAGACACTTACCCCTGCTGTTTTGGGCTCTAACTGCAGAGGAGGAGAGAAAATCCGGACTACTGTAGCTATGGTTACCAGTCCAGGGAATGAACAGATTTTAAATATGCTGATACCCACTGATGCCTTTATGGAGAAAGTACTGGAAATCGGTTGGGCAAATGCATCCTAATGCCCAGTTTTTCCATGCTGGTAGTCACCTATCCATAGAGAATTACTCGCATGTACCTCCACTTGTGCTATGTGATAATGGTATTTTCATTTCTCCGTGGAAGGTCCTCACTTCAGATCTGGACTTGAACAAATTGAATATGTAGAAGTGCATTAATAAATAAATTTCACTTGTACTGCATTTATTTTACATAGTACTTCATTAACACAAACCATATTTCTTCCCAAATTCCCACTTCCTGATTTTCCTCCTCCATTCCATTCTTTCTATCCTGTAATTCATCAACAAGCGCTTCATGATACTGTTATGAATAATTAACTGTGGTGTCGAACCAAGATATTTTATACCATACACAATAGCTCTATATTAAAAGAATGATAAGCCATAAGTGAAACACTCAAATTGGACAGTAGCAGAATTAAGGTTGACTACATACACAAGCATCATATCACCTTTTGTATAGTTTCAAATAAACTGGAAAAAGATCTAAACAGTATTGCTCCAAATTAGTCTGGTTCAGGTTGGCATTCCTTGCATACTCAGGCTCTCATTTAACTAATGAAGGATTCATCTAAAATGTGGAGTAATTTTGGGAGCAAAATTTTATTTTCTGAACACAGATATATTAGCAGAGGTCTATATCTGTATGTTAGTACCTCTAGAGTTGTAAAATACTAGGAATGCTTTTAAAACCATCAGATAGTAATTTTACTAGCTGCAATTTTAAAAATAAAACTTTAAGAACAAAGGAAGTTTACTTCTCCTTTATTGTGTTAATGTCTGCTGTTTCAATTTAATTGTAAGGAAGTGAATAACCACCACTCTCAATTTCAACCCATCTCTTCTACATAAGGAATCCATTTCCAAAGTTTTTTGTGAATCACTTCAAACAACAAATTTATTATATAAAAATGTGTCATCTGAAAAAACAGTAAAATTGGCCAAAAAATTGCTAGCCTAATATTCTTTTGTTACATCCTTACTTGTTATTTCTCAATTGCTTTCTGTTATAATTATTAAATTAACTTGCAACTAGTATCATTGTTTTTTGAAAGACCAGATACTTTGTCATAAATCTATAGACTTCTAAGGAAATGCATCAGAAATATATCTTTTGATATAATTTCCATTTTTGTGAATACTTTTAATATATGTTACATACATATATTTATATAAAATATTTACACATATTATATATAATAATTTTAACGTAATAGTCTGTATTAAGAAACAAATCTGTAGTTGAAAGAGCAACTGGCAAATTTGATAGAAAAAATCAAATAAATATATAAAAACCTTGTACCTATAGATGATTAAAATATAAAGACAAAATGGTGGAGTTCAAATTGTTGTTGGAAGAAGCAAAATTTTATGCATCTTTGTGTAGCGAGAGCACTGTGTCAAACCAAATATTGGAAGATAGAAGGCTAGTGGAATTTTTCCTTTTCATCCAGGATACTGACAGTGTTCCTAACCCTGCCTCTTAAGTCTGGAAGATACGGTGACAAGGACTTATTTAAATTAAACAGTTGGATTTGTGACTTGTTCATGTTAGGTGAAAAGTGTTACCTATATTCATAAATGGCCCAGGGCCAAATTCAGCCCATACATATGCCCCTTTCCAGACCATTGAATGCCTCTGAAATCAGAACATGGCCATCACACTTGATAAATTGTAAATGGTTACAAACCTTCATATCCTGTGTGCAGTTATGCATTCTTAAAGCACAAAATGAGCTAATACTGGACAGAGTATACACCCCTGGAGCCACTAGGAAGACATATGGCATAATCCAAGGCAGGTGTTTGTAAATCCAAAAGATCACATTAGACCCCTTAGGCTACAATCTGAATGACAGCAGTGGGATTTTGTAGTTTATCTAGGACCCTAAATTAAGTTGTCACCCTTAATTTGTGGGAGAACATCTACCAGGGGCAAAACCAAGTTAGCAACTTTTTCTTGTTTTGCAGGTTGAATTCTTTTCCAGTTACTGAAGCCTACATTTTACTTGAAATGTATGTATTTAACTTTTAGTTAAGCAACTTAGTTTGTTGTCTTTTTTTTTTTTTTTTTTTTTTTTTTAATTTTTGGTAAAAGAAATAGATGTCCAGTGAGCAGTCAATGGCTACGGGATTGTTTGGGACATATACACATTCTTTTCCAGATGGATCATTTGAACACATGCTGAATTATGGAAACCCCCTTTGATTGATGAGTTCAGATTGGCTTTGGCAGATGCACATTCTAAAGGAGTAGATTAATACATATAAACCACCGAGCTTAGCAGAAAGTACTGCTCAACATTGTAAACTGCCAACTTTATCATCTTTAAGTAAAAAATACAGTTTTTCTTCCCAACAAAGACTTTTTATAAAAGCAATAAGGTAACTGCATGAAGTGTGCTTATCATGATATAATCACACCCCAGGGGGAATGAGAGGTGCTCGGCTGCACCTCATGCTTTGTAATGACCCAGGGGTGTGATTATCTTATGATAACCACACTCCCTGTCATGCCTTATTGCTTATATATTCCACATGTCATAATGAATCCTGAAGCACTTTCTAGGTCTCGTAGCAAAGGCAGTGACTTTGAAGTATAGGAAGTAGTCAGATTTTCTAGGTACATACAGATTAATATTGTATACATTAGGAAGAATTATGAATGACTACTTATCTGTACTAGCCAGGCCATAGTTTTTTAACTGTTTCTAGGTTCTGTAGGTTTCATGTGGAATGTGCAGGAATGTGCTTAAATTGTTATCTGCAAGTGCAGCACAAGAACTCTGAAAGCTTGACCACCATACTTCAGGACTGTGCGGAAGATAGCAGCTGTGACATAGCCACCTTGCACTTTCTTGTTGGCATGGTTCTATAAAATCATACAGAACTATAATGATCTGTTCTTTACTGCAGAAATCTTTGTATGTTTACATGCTCTTTAACTGAATATTAAAGTAACTCTGGGTAAAAAATTCTGAACATTGATATGTTATATTTTTTCAGAGGATGGAAAAGGAGCTTGAGAGACCTGTGTTTACAATGCTGACTGAATATCCTGTCAATCTGTCTTTTACTAAAGCCATATGAAGGAACTGTGGGTTATTTGAAAACATCTATTTTTAAAAATTCTTCACTTTAATAATAAAAATAGTAATAAATCCTAATTCAAATGAATGGGGTTAATAAAAGGTCCGTAAGGAACTGGGAGATCAAGAGGCTTCTGAATTCACAATTAGGGGCTGACATAAAAGACAACAGGATAATAAACTAAGCAATTATCTTTGATATACCTCATGGTATAATAGCACCACAGGGTGAATCTGCACCTCAGGGAATGGGATTCTCAGTAACTTTGCAACCTTGTTAATCTGATGTATGTAGCAGTCAACATTTAAATACTACTCCACTTGGCAGGAAAATCTACAGTACTGTTTTCTGCCTGTCATCATAAACTGGTTGATAAAGATGATGGCCTATCATTATGACCACTGATGGGTTGATTCATTGTAAGCGTCAGCTCTGAGATCAGCTAAGTTAACTGCAGGTCACTGTGAAGAATTCTGTGTGTCTAAAATAAAGCTTATTTAGCTCTATAGTGCACAAGTGGAGTACTACTGATTACCATAAAGGTCAGACACTCACATTTTAACTGGTGGTAATGAGTAGTTTTAAAGATGTTTGAGTCTTTTCTTAATCTTGCCATGTCACAAGGCTTCTATTGTTATGCACCAAAGAATGTGCCTTTAATTGTACCATTTGCCCTATTGTATCTTGATCATAGAGTGGGTTGTGTGATGTTACTGGTGATAAACGCCTACCACATGTCCTAATAATTACTAGCCTTCAGTAAATTGCATAGTGAAGTAACACAGAAGTCTGGTAAAACAAAAGGCTCAAAAAAGTTGAAAGCAATATTTAAATAGTTTCGTGTATTGTACCAAATTTCACTAAATGTGAGCTATCTGAAAGCAGAGTATGAAAAATAAATAACTTTCAATTCTAATTTTAAAAAAATTCTTTGACAGTAGAAAGCATTTTTTAAAACCTTGCAATATTGTCCAGATAACTTACTGTAGATGTTCAGGTGGATTTGAAGAGGAATATTGAAAAGATAGTGGGAATTATTAATCAATGAAATTAATATTTGTGGCAAATTACCTCTAGAATTAAGGATATTAATTTGGATTGTCATGAAGAATTCAGTTTTCAAGCAGAGACATGCTAACCAAACATGCTTTGCAAAGGATGTACCATCTCACAGTTCCACATGTAATAGTTCTGAGCAATTAGTTCCTCTAATATTTCATAAGAAAGAGCTGTGTTAAAAAATGGTAAGGTCAAATAGTTCAGAATGGTGATAACCACAAATATTAAAACACTTCTGTAAAATGCTATTTGTATGTATGTATTTAGAAGAAAATGAGATGAAATCTACTAATTCTCAAAGTGTTTGTGACCAAGTCAATGCCACTGTGAACTTTTTAAAAAAGAAATAATACAGTGATTTTAATCCAATATTCATTATTTAAAATGTTGTGGGTTGAACCTTTTCCTCTACATGTTCATAGAGTTGATTCAAAGATTTGAAGATTTAATTTCTGGAACTGGAAAACTTGATTATGAGGGTAGAACTACTGGAACATTTTTACCAGTTGATTGCCAGTAATAAGATTTAGCAAAACTACAAATTTAAAAAATCTGATATTATAAAATGCTGAGTAATTTTACTGAAGCAATGAAATTCCTTGATTATCATCATAAGCTCAACACTCTTCAGAATTTTGTGCTTTTTCTAAACTTCCATAAAATGTAAGATTCCTGCATTTTACAAGAGACATGTCTACCTAGGACTTAATAGTGAGTCATCAGGTATTTTCCAGAGTGAATGAGTATGTTCATCAGAGGATGGTTAATTAGTGAGAAAGAGATGGAAGAGGGTAGATTTGCTTGTCTTGTCTGTAAAACAGAGTAGTAATATCCAATGTTAAAAGTACCTCTCTGGCATACTAAGCAAACATTCAGTGGTTCTGAAGCTCTCTGAGGTTACTGAAGGACAAAAGTTACACTGGAGGGTCTCAATAGCCACTCAGCAGTAAAAACGGCTCTGACATTTTCACTGCATTGGACCTTTGCCCAATGACTGACTTAATCTCCATGTTTGATAGAACAGTTATTCAAAAGACATTTCTTTGAAAAAAGGTTAGTTGTATTTTTTACAAAATACTGTGAAATTCTTTCTCTCAGAGATGTTGCAAAGTGTTGATCATTTTTTCTTGCTTTCATAAACAAAGACCAATTTCTCATATATATAAACACATAGGTTTTTATATAAGCATGCCCACTGGTCACATTTTAAAATCAAGCACAAAGTCCATTCTGTTTATCCAAGATTTAACTTGACTGTAACTAAGTAGCAGAACTGCTGTTACCAAATGGTCGCTTTTTTTTTTTTTTTTTTTTAATTTAAATGTTATTTTTAGCTGCATTTCTCATTCTAGGGTGGAGTTACCCAGATCAATGTCATTAAGTGTCAGAGGAACACAGGACCTCCATACCAACAGTTATGTTAGTCATCTGGGAGTATTTTAGGACCAGACAACACAGATTGATTGACAGATATATTGTGTTTATTGCAATCTAAAAATTCTTTATCTACAAAAATTAATACCTGCTAGGTTCCTAAAAAGAAAAAATAAACCCATCTTTCAAGGCTATGGATCTTTAATGTACAGTTATTTATAATCTCCTGAAATAATACATTCTCAATTCTGCTTCTCTCCCTATCAGATAAAAACCAAACAATGTCATCAGTGGCTCCATAGAGGTGAGAAATTTTACAGGCTAATGTGTTTGATCAGTGTGGTGTGCTAAAGTATCATTTTTGAGTTGTACAGTTTCAAATACCAATGAAGAGCTCCGTTACAAAGTAGAGAGCTCCCTTGTCTTTGCATTTTTTATTTTAAAAGGGTTCCAAAATATTGATGTTGCCACCACAGGGGTTATCTAAATTTTTTGTTATCATTATTCTCAGCACCTTTTTTTTTTTTTTTTTCCAGAGAGGAGTGTTGTATTTGCCAAATTTAACTTTTCTTTAACTCCTTATAAGTCTTTTGTAGCATTCCAGTCAAACAATAGACAAAAATGCAAACCTAAGTGGAACAAATGAAACTTTTCTGAATTCTTTCACAAGCAAAAATTCTCTTAGATGAAACTGTCTGGGTTCATATACCTCTACCTGATATATAAATGTCCTGAAACCAAATAAGAAAAAAGGAAAAATGAGTTGACTTGTTTTCTGTTGGATTGCGGTTTTTATGCATATCAAAGCCAAATGAATAGCAAATTGAGAAGAATTCACTTATGTTAGAAATGCAGTGATACTCATAACTACATAATTGTGTAAATCTGTCCTTATTTATGTGAACTTCTTGTAAGATTTACTTCAGGGTATAACCTGTGAAGTGTTAATGATCTTACACTTGCAGTCCTGACTGTCATATCAAATTATAGTACTGTTGGGTTTATTTTTCAAGTAGTTGCAACATGGATTAAACTTCTGTTAGATCTACTACTAAGCAATTCATTAAATAGGTTAGAATCATTGCTGATTATTAAAATTAGTAATCTGTGATCAATTGCTGAAGTATATGATGTTGCTGCCAATATGAAATTAGATTCTTTTTAGTATTGTTATGGCTAAAAATTTTTTTTCTTATTAAGTTATACTGCTATTCAAGAAATTTTACCTTGTCCCTTAATTTTGCAAAAATCTATCTACTAAAATATGTAATAAATTTAACAACCTATCAGCTATTTATCTTCCCTGGGAATGAACCGTTATGTTAATTTTTCAGATAATTTTGTTTGTAAAAATGTATGCTTTTGTATGCCCTAAATAGAAGTGTGTGGCAATGCAAATAATGACAGTTTTTTAATCAGGACCATTAAATTTATGATTCTGATTATCTTCTCATAGAATATTTTTGTTCAATGACTACGGTATAGCTGTTACTAATCTACTCAAGTGAGAGAAGCATCAACGTTTTCTGTGACACGTTTATTAGTACATTAGAAGATTATTAATTGGGTTATTTATTGCTCTGTTGAGAAGCAAAAGACTACTGATTTTTAGTTATTTTGTACTTTTACATTGTGCAGCAGGAAAAGTTTCCACTGAAAACATGTTCTTCAGGACAGGAATGGCAAGTTTACCAAATGAAACTATTTTCGCTACTTTCAGTTTTTTCAAAGGAGCAGATCTCTTCTAAGTTTTATTGTAAGCAGTGTCCTGCAGAAATCATTGAGAGTGTGATGAAGGCATAAAAGCCAATATATTGACAAATTATTAAGTTCTTCTACAGCTTTATGGAATGCTTTTCCTTTTCCTTGCCAAGAGCAGACATTGGTCTCTACAAGTGCTCCCAAACCAATGCTCTCTGACTTTGTAAGAGGATGCTAGAGGAGGAAGGCAACAGAACAGCCTTGTGTTGTATCCCCACCTTTTTGCATTTTCCAGACTTCTGCCTGGAAGAATCTGTGTAGGATAATAACATTGCGAGAAAGACCCTTCACCACTTTGTAGCTTTGAGAAACAGCTTCTGATTAGTAATTTGAAATTATTTTTAAAATTTCCAATAATTTGTAACTTTCTAATATAGAAAATAATAACTTTTAAAGGAAATAATCCTAAAGAATGGCCTCAGATCCCATGCAGGTGCACTTTGCTTGTTTCTTCAGTCTTTGGGATGTTCATAGTTGCCCATCTCAGCCTTTTCATTCTTCTGAAGGGTTGTACAGCTTCTTCTTTCAAAACCAGGGCAGTTCCAGTTTAGTGAGTGAATGTCATGTTTCTTACCTTTCTGCATGGACAAGAAGCAACAGCTCAAGTCTGCATAACTGTTATCTGAGCTAAACAAGATCTTTTATAGTTGATTTCATAAAGATTAAAAGGTTGCTGGTGATTTTCAAGTAAGGAAGATTCATAGCTTTAAGGTTACTCCTCAAAGCCTCCTCCTTTACTGCTTTACTTGATGTTAAATGCTATTCCAAGGCCAAGGTATAATGGAGGTTGGTGACAACAATACAGAGGCATTTTAATGTTTTTTAGATATTGTAATGAAAATTTATCTCCATCTTTTATATGCCATTATTTATTGTTGGGCCATACAGCAGCTCAGGATGTATAGGCATCTCATTTTCTAGGAAGGTCAAAAGAACAAATAAAAAGATTTATTCTTCTTTACCTCAAGTAGTAGTATCTATGTGCTCTTGTAGCCAACTAACTTGGAATTTATTCCCACCAAGGACCCATGTGTGTATATATGTACATACCAATTGGCAGCTGACCTTTGGATAAGAACTTTTGTGGAACTTAGATGCCGGTGGGAAGGGAGCGTCTGGTTCTCTGTGTGTGCACTTGTATGGCCCCAAGTCACTGAGCGTCCACAGAGAAGGCAAGCAATTATTAATGATGATAGGAAACTCTTTCTTAGTTCTAATAGTATGTATTAATAGCCATTTTAGTTTCCATTTAAACAGACATGAAAATGGTAGGTATCTGCCTTTTTACAGAATCATGTGCAGTTTTTTTAACTCTGATCGTTTATGCCCATTATATAGGTGGTAACCAAATGCCTCTGTGCATGCTGCTCAGATCACTTTTGCAGGACACCTTTAAAAAGAGAAAATACTATGAAATTATGTGTAAGGGGTGACCAACCTCTTTGCTGTCACAACATAAGCAGGAGGTACCATAAAGCTGTGAGCTTTTATTAAGGATAGCAGAAAGTCTATCCCATGAGGATGGTATCCTGTTGAATACGTAGGATCTGTTGAGATGTTTGATGATGCAGGTATAGAAATAAAATTTAATAGAAATGTGTGTCTAGAGATGACTCTCCCTAAAGTAGAAAGCTTCCTTATTTTACTGATTTCTGGAGACACCTAGAAGAAAAAGAAATATGCAGTTACAGTCTAATACTGTGATTTTACAGTGCAGCTGTTTGCAGTCCTTTGGGCTGTGTTGGCCCATACCACAGAAAACAAGCTCCAAACCCTCTGCCTCACGCAGAGGGTGCACAAGGGACCCAGGAAGTCACAGGTGGAGTGATGGCTGTTGGATCTTCAACTCTAATCCATACAATTTGTATACTGAAAAATTATTATTGTAATTCCTATAGGAACCTTGGAATAAGAGAGTTTTTCTTTTGCATGTATGCAGAAGTGTATTTCCAGCATCCTTCTGCTTCCACATACCTATTTGTGAGTGATGGACACAGGTAGTGCTCTCTTACAATGGCTTGCAGAATCTGCCAAGTTTCATTGCACAGCGTTTTTAATTCTTTTGAGGTCTTTTGGTGGTACAATGACAATTATTACTGGTTAAAAGTAAATGTATTCTTTACCGTTCACTTGTAACCATGTTATAAATCATTATTTTAATATATTTTGTTAAATGTGGTGAGATCTAAGTCTACAGTGTTAAAAATATTTTACTGCTCTTTGCGCTTCAGGCATTTCTAGCAAGCTAAGAGATCTTTACAACCATTGACAAGTTGTACTGTGTCTGTGGAGAAATGATTTAGAATACAGAAAATATATTTTTAATATACCATAATAAACAAAGATTTTTGCTGTGAATTAATAGAATTAATATTTAATAAAATCCCTGTCTTATTTTGTTTACGCAGCTTCTGCCTCTTTCTGTCAGTTTTGTCCATTGCTCAGTGCTATAGCCAGTCAAAGAGCATAAAAGTGATTTTTTTTCTTAGAAACCCTGCAATTGATCAAAGTGCACATCTTTTACAAACCTCTCAAAATTCCTAATACTGGTGGTAGGATGTGGTGCAGGGTTTTTTTTTAAAGCCAATTTTCATTTTAATGTTTTATCAGTCCTTTTGTGGCACTGTACAAAATGATACAGGGTGTCTGACATCAAAATCAGCAATACTGATTGCCTTTAAAAATAAAGAATGTGTTGCCTCTGTCTGGGAGCTGGTTATGTCTCACATATAACAGAAGGCACCTTTTGTTCTTTAGTTAATTAGCTCATTATACTGTAGGTACATAATTCTTTCTAAAGAAGCAAACTCATTTGAACAGGAATCACAAAAAAGTTATGGATGATAAATTCAGACAGTGCAAAAATGTTAAAGATGTTGACTTTCCATGAAAAATGCATTTGGTAGCATCAAAGAGTTTAAGCTTGTGGAACCAATGCTTCTGTAATGTTTTAATTCCTATCAGCAGAAAGACTTTCTATTGTTTGTAAATAAAAAGGAAATATTTCACTGTGGCACTTCCATCTGTTACCTTAACAATAAGTGAAGTCATGCAGTTAATCACAGCATTTTCTAAAAAAAGGATTTAAACTTGAAGCTCTGCTCTTATATCCCCATGCAGTTATAAAACACTTACCCACCAAGAACAACTGGTTCTGACTGTTAGTGTTGTGTTTTAATTCCGGTATGGGCTAGTTCAGAACTCAAAGACATGGGTTTCCTACTGAGGGCTGAGATCTGCTGCCAGGAATGGCTGCTGTCCAAGGAAACGTGCTACCTTTTACAGATAAATGTTCTCGGGTGAAAGAACGGCTTGACTGCAGAATCAGTTTGCTTGCAACATATTTAGTGAAATGTAATCTTCCAAGTATTTAATTTAAGCGTGCTATCAAACCTAAAAATAATGGGCAAAGAAAAACCTTGAAGCTAGCTTGATGGCTCCGACCTCTAATCCTTTCTAGCACTCGTGGTTTGCTCTTCTGAGGGCTGCACTTCACATCAGTGTACAGCTCTCAGAGTTGGGAGCTGGGCTAACAGGGGCAGCACTGCAGGGCAAATTTTGTCTTAGGCTGCTAAATAAAAGCTGCTTTTACAAATTTCAACTTAGACTGGGGTATTTTGGGGGGGCTTTTTGTTTGGTGGTTTGTTGTTTCTTTTTTTTTTTTTTTAAATTAAAGATACCGATTTTCCCTAGGAAAGGAATTCTGGGGTAATAGTGACACATACCCAGAAATCTAAGGTCATTGTATTTATGTATGCAGCTCACCATGGAATAGACAATAGGGTATTTTGGAAACTTAATCGCTATGGGGATTTTTTGCTAGTGGGTTTACTCGGTCACCTGGTGTAAGCATCCCTAGTGGTGATGTAGAATCAGTAGAATGTTACATTCATTATAGAAAATTCCTGAGGAAATCTGAAAAAACTGTTCAAAGGCAAACAGCAGTTTAAAGAATGTCAGCGACACTTCATACTGCTTCACAGAGTGGGAGCTGCTGCAGTGAAAACATTGCCTAGGTGAAGTCTACCTGGAATTAAGTGAGGGAAATTGTTTCCTTTAAAAAAGAAAAAAAGTGTCATGCAAACTATGTAAGCTTTACCTTATGACCAACAAACACAGATGTGGGAAAGGGGATGTATTTTAAAATACGCATATGATTTATTACTCTTCAACTCCTTACATTTGAAATCCCCACTTTTCACAAATAAATGTGGTGTATCTGAAGTAGGGGCAAATATGTTAGCAAATTAAAAATATGTAAAGGTATTTTTCACTTCTTGTGCCTGAGATTCATTCCTATTCCAACCCTAAAAAGGAAGCACCCTCTGCTGGCTCCTATGGTATATGACTTTATGCCTTTAAACTGTGGTACCTACAAGCTGCTGGTTAAATTGCTCTGACTTAGGTTCCTGCTGTTCATTTCTGATCCGCAGGGATCAGTTTGCTACTCTGAGTAGTACCCATACCAGCTAATTGCACAGAAATTCCTTCTCTTTCTTATACTTTAAGGTAATGATGCTACTGCTAAGCCAGGATCAAAAAGTTGATGAATTATCTTTAAATTAGTCTTGGGGTTCTGGGCAAGCAGATGGAGCAACTTATACTCACATCCCTTTCTGAAAAGTTTTTTTGTTGATTTGTAAAACATGTAACCTTAGGCAGAAGTACAGGAAGGTTTTTGTAAACTTCTCTAAGCATTAAGATAGAATAAATGAGTTAGCAAAACCACGGTTTCAAAAGAACAGAGGCTGAGTAGATTATTTCACTGGTTGCTGAGAGTGAATGAGTTATTTCTACATTGCTCAGTTCACATATACTTGCTTTTCTGCCATTATTGAAAGTACAACATGACTGTCCCATATGTTTCTACTAGGTTCTGCTACCAGCATATTATTCTTTTCATACTTTCTTCTCTGATTTTTTAAAATAAAAAAATAAATAGAAATCAAGTGATTTTCATATGTATTCCATATGAACTCCTGCATCGGATCGTACCAGTCATATCAAAGGACACCAAGGGAATATGCTGGAACATATCGTAGGAACAAATATATTTCAGTCTAAAATATAAAATGGACAGGACAGGATAATACAAAGGCTGTTCTATTCCTTTCTAGTTGCTTTTTACCAGCAATGACCTTCTCTTGGCTTATCCTTCTCAAATAGAGCTGAATTATATAACACCACATGGTGGCATGTATTTTCAAATTGCATCCTAAATGAGGAATAAAAGGGCTTGATCCAGGACAGTGCTGGAGCACATGCCTAAGAACTGAATGTGAGTGCATGACTATGTGCTCTGATGGATTGAGCTCTTGAGCATTAGAATTTGCTCAACCCAGTTTCCAAAAAGATTTCATCTGTTTGAGATAGCTTTGCTAAATGTTATAAGGTACATTTTTAAATAATGGTAGCAGGCCTTTTTGAGTTCCTCCTGTCATTGAGACAATCTATCAAACAGATTTGCTGTGGCAGACAAGGAACCTAAGCATGTTTTTGCTTTTTTTAGAGATTTATTGGGAGTACAAAGTGAAAGAGGAAGCTCTCCCAGGCTGTCAGCTTTATGGCAGCCTGAGAAGTATTGCTGTGGTCAGTGTCTGGGCTGAGGGGCCAGCTGAGGTGCACCAGAGCCTCCTTGTCCACAGCCCCGGCTTCCCATGGTGGAAATCACTGCCAGGAAGGAGGGAGAGGAAACCGTCAGCATCTGCATCTCATCCTGAAATGTGGTCAGAGCGCTTAGCTGGACCCTAGAGTTTGAATCTATTGGCATATACCCTTTTCTTCCCCCCATGAGGAGTGCTTACTGCCTAAACTCTGCCCTTAGAGCACCAGGAGATGTTGTGCCGGAACAATGTTAAGCGACAAGTGGGCTATAATGTTTAACATCGATTCAAATATTACTTTAATAATGAGAAATTATATTCAGTTCTAAAATATCTCCTCTCTTAAAATAGTGTAAGTTATCCCTAGACAAAAAGTGGAATATGCTCAAGCATATTTAATACAGTAGCTGTAAATGTAAGGGAGGGAAAGCTCAGGAAGTTCGTTGTAAGAGACAGACACTTTGCAATTCACAATTTCAGTTAATACTGGAATATAGCTTGATCTGAAAAGGTGGAATATACATGATAGTGCAAGATTTGATAATACATAGCTAGCATAAACATTCCAAAATTGAATTTAATGTCATCAGTTTGACATGGAGCCAGGTGGAAAAATACTGCAAAATTTTAATTTTGCATTAAGCTTTTTGCTAAATGAATAATTTAAAGACAAGCTTTACTTTTTAATGTGTGTTAGAAGTTTTTGAATCACTGTCCTTTGATTACATGATGAGTTTACATCGCTAAAACCTTATAAAGGAAGTAATGAAGTTTATTTATATGAAGATAAGCACAGGAAGAGGAACATTCAGAGGGAAGAGAGAAATATTTTTAAGATGAGACAATGAGTAAGACAGAGAGACAAGAACTGCAGAGAAGAGTATTCTTTCCTCAGACATGACAGAAATTGCTTAGAGTGCAGACACATTTAAGAATTACAGCTGTTTGTTTACTGAAGGACACTTAAATCTCTTTTCTTGCTCCTGCAATCCACTCTATCTTACAAGGTCCTTTACTGTGACTTCAGGAGACTGTGCTAACACCTTGGTTTGCAGCATCTGAATGTTGGAGAGTTATTGTTTTTAATTACATCTGACAGCCTGGCACTTCTCTGAGATGATCTAACAGAATGACCAGCATGCCTAACTGGGGAAATTTCAGTGATAGGCCCAGCACCCTGGTTTTTGTTTGTCAGTAACATTAGCTGCCTTTCTCGTTTTCCATTACAGTTAAGACCTACTTTAGTCATCTAGGCCACTCTCTAGGAATCGGTCTTTCTGAGTCATTTGGGAATTATGTGTAAATACGTCAAATCTGGGAATTAAAAACCATGCATGTTTAGAGTAATTTTTTTTTCAATATATTTCTCCTGGCTCATGGGAGTGGCTGGATGTTGCTGTGGCTTGTGTGTAAATAGACCTATTTAGGGCATATTTCGAATGGAGGCTTAGGGAGATGGTTGTTCAATTCCATTTGTTATGAAGTGGGCAGTAACCCCATGACGTTTTTCCTAATGAACCTTGGTAGAGCACTTAGAGAATATTGAAGTTCTTTATGCAGAAATA
Organism: Strix aluco; assembly: GCF_031877795.1. Lineage (NCBI taxonomy): Eukaryota > Metazoa > Chordata > Aves > Strigiformes > Strigidae > Strix > Strix aluco. The sequence continues at coordinate 60,022,006 of NC_133935.1, forward strand.
TTTCTTTATCTTTCATAAGAGTGTAATTCATGCTTCTCTTCAGTAAGTGGTGGAGGCAGGAGAAAAATCAGAAAGGAAGTCATGTTGAGTGACTGAATGTTGGAGTAGCCATATGGGTGTTACACCTGCAGCAACTCTTTTCTTTCTGCAAAACAGTCAAGCCCGAGGGAGGGAGAACTCGTGTGAAAGAGTGGGACACCTCATTTTTGCACAGAAAATATGGGCCATGATAAGGAATGTATGTGAAGACTAACAGAGCCTGGGGCAATGCTAGCTGATGATGCTCAGTCTGGGACCCTGCTATGTGGGGCAACAGCAGGACTTGTTGCCCACTACAGTGTCCCTTACACCACAGATCTTGTGTCCAGGCTTTGCAGTACTTCTAAAAACAATCATTATTCTCCTGACACAGTCGGTGAAGTCGAGGCATGATATTTAGTTGTTCACTGGGGTTCACATAGTGTATCATTTCAAGAGCAAGAAATAGAACTCCTAAGTCCCAGTTTCCATTCTTCTGTTCATCCCACTAGATTTTGCTGTCTTACAGCACCACATAAAGGGAAAGCAAACTAATTTCAATTTTATTTTTTTTCCTACAATGTTATTACTTAAAAATAACTAAGATGACATTTTGTTTAAATTAGATTTTTAAAAGTGTGACTATAGACTGAACAAGTAAGAATTGCAAAATACCTGAAAGTTTTTTATTAATTTATACCATTGTGGAAATAGTAATTTGTCATAGAAACACTGAAGTACCACATTCTTTGTATTACTGTAATACTGAGTTTTTATACAGTCCATCCTACAATTCACACGATCTCTGTTTTATCTTGTCACTGGTGTGGATGTATTGTGAACTCCACAGTGCTTATCTTGAAACCTAAACAGTAAATGCCACTGCCGCTTCTTTGTCTGTTGTACAAAGGAAATAAACATCCTTTTGTTACCTTTGTTGCTGTACATTGAAAGTGCAGTGAAATGGAATTGCAGAGTGTCTGGTTTCTTGGGTTCTTGTTTCGCTGAGCATGCTTACAACTGGATTACGTCGTTCTAGTAGCTTTACAGTAAAAAAAGACTTGTTTTTTCCCCACTAAAATCCTAACCCCATGTTAATATTAGGCCTTAGTCAGTGCTCAGCTAAGAGGGAAGTGTAGTTCTGTCATAATGTGCTAGTTCTAAAAAGACAAATCACTGTCTACCCTAAATACTGTGGTGACCAAGTGGAACCCTAAAATATTTGATAGAGTCTGATACTATAGGAGAGGGTTTCAGTATTTTATTTTATTTTATTTTATTTTATTTTATTTTATTTTATTTTATTTTATTTTATTTTATTTTATTTTATTTTATTTTATTTTATTTTATTTTATTTTATTTTTATTTTATTTTATATTTTATATTTTATTTTATTTTATTTTATTTTATTTTATTTTATTTTATTTTATTTTATTTTATTTTAACATTACTCTTCTTGCAGAAAGCTAGCATCTCCTGCTGATACCATGATTTGATAACACTGCACCCAGAGTATGGCCTTTTCCTAGATCAAACAAGCAAAGATTTCAGTTTAGCAGTGTGGATTTCAGGACATTTTATTCTCCAGCTGCACCTTCTGATGCCAAAGAATGTCCCAATGCCCTGTGCAAATTTGACAAGTGGAAGCCACCAGAAAGAATGAAACTGCATTCAAAAGAGCTTAAAATCTTCATAGGAGAACCTTGTTAACACTACTTCTACACCTTAAGATCTGAAATCATGTGTTTTGATGGAATATAAACTTATGGAAATCATTTGTAGAGACGTAAATGTGTAGCCTTACTTAAAAAGAGGAGCATTGCTTTGCAAAATCCCTCAAGAGAGCCTGAGCTTCTTCATAGTAATGAAGAAATGTCAGTGGAAGTTGATGGTGCGTGTGTGAATGTGTATGCATGTTGCAGGGAAGGGGAGAAAGGAAGGAGGCAGCCTCCAGAATTTTTACATTTCAAATGTCTTTTGGAAATCACTTGTGTACTCTAACACATGGTCCCAAACTCTTTCTGTGCCATTAAAAACGGTCTGCATACAAATCAGTCTGCTGTAAAAAATTGCTTTGACAATAGCAGTTTTAAGTGGTTGATGGCTCCAAGTATGCAGTATCTCCCTTGGCTCTTGATCCAGCATGAAAAGGAGGATGTTTATATGTTATACATGCATTTGTGTGATGGTAAAATAGACCATATTCTTCTCTGTTATTTATCCTCCAGTATAGTCTCCATGTCCTAAACTTTTTGAGGATGATAAAAGTGATGTTTAGTTTATTCAGTATCACTATCCATTACAAATTTAAATAAACTTGTGTAATGTCTCCCCTGAAAACCTCAGAAGTTAATTGAAGCATTTCAGAAACTTGAACAGGCTTTGAATATCACCCATATTCCCTTCCTCAGTTTATGCACTAGTACATTTCTCCACAAAAATACAATCATTGTACAGACAATTTGTCCTTATAAGAGCCCTGTTCGGGTCCTTAATATCCCAGCTGGCAAATCTAAGGCAAAGACTGCTAAGCAGCTCAGCTACGGTGATAACTAGAAGCAGCGCTGTGCCTGGATTTAGACCCTTCTGTCTGTCTGTCCTTTGACAATAAACTAGAGCTGCCTTCTCAAATTTATCACACCCCCACAAACACAAATTGCAAATAATAGCATTGCAATGAGGTATACAAGCATTTAATATCTTATGAGCAAGGTCCTACAGTTTGTATACAGTAAGCTATATTTTCTACATAGTAACTGAAGTGTTTTGGAGCCACAAATACATGAATTTAAAAAACGATTTTTTTTTTTTTAAAGGAAAGAATTGAACAAGAGACGTAAACTACAGTGAGAAACTTTTTTTTTTTTCCAGTATGAAAATAATCTGTGAGAATAACTGTAAGCAATTAGAGTTTAATTTTGAGGAGTGAATGCTCTAAACTTGCAAAACGTTGATTTTCCAGAGCTTTGTTCTGATTTTTCTTGGTGTTCCACAGAGTGCTGTTTGCCTCACGGTGTGAAGCATGCTACCATACCATGTTGTTTCACCAGGCACTGAGCAGTTACTTGCATCAGACAGCTGCCGAGAGTCACATATGAGTGATGCTGGCTAAAACTGCAGCATAATGTGGCCGCTTCCCTGCTCTACCTCCCTTAATATTCTCTAGGTGCCTGTTCTCCAAAAGGAAGTTGAATGTGTCGTTATAGCTTTTGCTGTTGTTGCTTTGGCTTTTAGAAAGCTAACTGAAACTTAAAGAGCTGAGTGCCTGTACTACTTTATGAGGCTTGAACTCCTGGTATTGCCTTTTTGTACTGCCTATTCCAAACTGAAAAATTTTGAATAGGATTTGCACCAGAGACCTTTAATGCATCATTTTACCCCTCTTTATTACACCATGGCAGCCAAGCATGTCAAGTGTTATAATAGCAGGGTTGGTAAAAAGAGGAGCTGTAAAGTTGAAAGTAGTACTATATTAGTAGCCGTTGTCAAAGAGTTTCAGGAGGATGGAGTGAATCATTATTTTAAGTTCTTAACCTTGTGCTGTGATTGCTCACATAGCTTCTGGTACACTGAAATTATTAATTTAATGCAAGAAATAGGCTCTTTCCTTCTGAAATTTATTAATGTTCATTCTCCTATTTTCTCATTTAGAGATGCCTTAACTTAAGGCAACATGAAAAGATCACTGGATGTGGAAAGAACTTTGTAGTGTGCTGCAACATGATTGTTCAGACTTCAAAGCAACTGTTAGAAAAACTGTAAATAAGGACTAAGGCATAAAAATATACCAGCACCTGGGAATACTCAGCACACTGCACACCAGAACAGAATCCAAGCCCTGGCAAAGAGCCAGCTGCCTGGGATAAATCTGGAAGGGCTTAATACATGCTGAAGAACTGATCCACTTGGAAACAAACTAGGTGGGTGTACTTATCTCCTTGTCACATACTGTAGTCATTTCACTACTCTGAATATAAAATAGGTCTTGTCATCATGTAATAGACCACAACCTAGCTCTCAGGGTGCACAGAGCTAAAACTCAGAGTCTATAGGTATAGGCTCACACCGATAAAGAATTTTTCTTGTGTTGGTAATTTTTAACGGGCAGCTGGATAGGGACTTTCAGACCTAATAACATAGCTCAGAGTAGTTTCAGAAAGTGGAGATACTGTACTTGAGGCTGGGAGAAGTAATAGGGTGAACATTAATAAGTCTGAGTCATAAAATAACATAACAAAAGTCCTGGATGAGTCATTTGTAGAAGTTGCCATAGTTCTACAACAAAACATGAAGTTTCTGTTTATATACGGACAAATTAGCTGTTTCCTGCTAACTGTAACAGTGAATTTTACAGGTTGGCTTAAAATAGTTTTTAGCCATTAAATCTTACGTAAAGAACTGGCAGATAAGCTGTTGCTATTTGAAATTGAAACTACTGTCTCATGTCAGAAAACAGACCATATGTATATTTCAGAATCTGAAGCAAGGAAAAAATCCAGAGATTTTCAACATCATAGCTGAGCAGTAAAACTTTGAGATATAAAAGCTTTCTCAGTCAAAGGGATCTGTAAAAAGTAATTATTAAGTACGAAATGAAATGTTAGATTTCTGTTAGGCTTGCTCAATATCCCAGTTTCTGTTTCCCTTCAGTATATATTTCTCTATTGTTGCAGGTTTCACCTGGGAAAAGCCAGCTTCAAATTTATCCCTAAGCTAAAACCTATAAAATGTTTGGCAAAATGTTACGTATCTTGAAAACGGGGTTAAATATAAACTCTCTTGTTACTAGTGTATATTCTCTATGCATTGCACATGCAATTACTGTTCAGATAAAATAAGAAGATAGTATTACCCAAATATATATCTTTTGAAGCTCAGAGCCTTATAAAGACCTGCACAGGCAATGACTATGTGTACATGTAGACTTCTGCAGCTTTTTCGTTGGAACTGTGTTTTTTGTCTCTTAAACAGGCCCCGTTGCCCCCTCTACTTTTCTTCTTTCCTTTCTTCTCTCTTTCTCCATTCACACACACCTATTCCACTGTTTTAATTTTTGGCCTGTGTATGTAGTTATTGATAACAGTGCAAAGACAATGATCAGTAAAATCCTTTCACTTCTGCAAACTGCTAGTAACAGAGACTGTTGTACTAATAAAAAAGCACCAGTGGTATTTGTATATGATTGCTATCTTACAAAACCTTTCACAAGAGAAAGATGTAGCTCATTTATTACAGACAGATCTCTTTGAACCATACTGATTTTTGCTTGTTAACCCTTTCTGTCAGGACAGCTGTTCAGTCAAAGTCAAGAGATGACCTTCCAATATGTGCTTCTGTGACAGGCTAATCATTTCCTATGTGAAATGGCAGCTTCCTTCTGAGTGATCAGCAGGTAGATTAATACCTATTGAACAATGCATTAAAAATAGCATAGAGCTGACAATTAATTCATGGGTAGGATCTAACATTCAGCTCTTGAAAATCAGGCAACCCTCTTGAGCATATACTGGACATAAAAACAGGTTTGGAGGGGAGCGGATAGTATAGCATGGTGAGAGAGGAACCTGATTTTTTGTCTCTAATGAAACTTTCTGTGTACAGCATGTGTTGTAAACTTTGTTTTTTCTAAACTTGCTCCAGATTGCAACATTGTGGTCGCATGTTAATATTTGCTGCATATTCCTACACCTTGGTGTTGACTCTGGGATGAATGCTACAGGTTTTTTATAATTGCTATTTACTCTATTTGCAATATTGTAAATATCTCCTGATATGTAAATTTAGGAGGATAGATACTGTACAGCAACATCACCTCACCATGAAGGAGTGAGACAAAAGAAGACAGAAATACTAACAGGAACCATACTGGCTGATCATAATTTTTATTTTATCTGTTGACAGAATTTTTAACACAAAATGAAACTTTGGAGGACTGAACGCACATGATTTAGCCTGTTTTCACTTAATAGTTTAAGCTTAAAAGAGGGGACAAAATATAAACAATACTGAAATATTTGGCTATGACATGTTTCAAATAACTGATCACATAGTTGATAATATTTATGCCTTAAAAAAGGACTTCAAAATAAAATAATAAACATGAAGCTGAAAGATAGGTGTTTCTCAATGCAGGGTAAATTAAAGATAAATCTAAATACTCATATACATACACATACATACCCCAGGTGGTTTGGGATTTTTTGCTTTGAGCAGGCCCAAATTAATTGGTTTATTTCTCATGTCAAGGTATAAACCCAATTTATTATTTATACACTTCTACTTGTAATGAAAATGCACGCTTTAATCCATGTTATTAGGGCTAAGGAGCCAGAACATCTAGCCAAAACATTTATCGTCTTATCTCTTTATGTGTTACATGTATGAAAGTTTGGTAATGGTAGATGGAGAGAAAATCCTGGAAAACAAATTGGTCTCTTGATGTAAAGAACAAGCAGAGAAAAGGCAGGGACATGTCAGGTTGCCCCAGTCTGCCAGCCTGTAGTGCCTCATTCTTAACCTCAGAAGACTGTTTCAGATAGTGCAAAGTATTTCACTTTCTCTGACTTCGTTAAAATTATCCTGGGAGCAGTAGGAGAGCCAAAAGTGTGCTGCCAATGACTATTAGGCATTTTTTTGAGAATACCTCATTTCATATAAGCCATCAAAATATCTGCTTCCTGCTACCTTCAGTTGGATGCATACCCCAGACCATAGGTCTCATTGCCAATTCCCTTAACTCCCTCCTACTCATTGTATATTTTTTAGCATTCTTTTTTGTAAAGCTTTCACAGTTAGTGTGGTTGTGTATGGTATCATGCTTTTTCCTAGTCACTTAACTGCAAATACACTGAGGCATTTGGAGTTACTGTCCTCTCTTGCTTCTCAGAAAATAATATAAATGAGCTTACGGCTTCTTGCCAGCAGTAGAAAAATGATGCTTCTCTGGAACCATCTATGCTCCAAAGAGGGATTTGTGCTGTTCACCACATCTGTGTTGGCCCCAGTTAGTTTCCAAAAGGATGCACAGTTTGGCAAGAAAATCCTTTTTTACTCAGTGAAACCTTCCCTCAGCATGATAGGTGCAGGCAAATTCATAAAAGATTCCACTCTTGTGGTGGAATAACAGATGTGCAGCAGCCTCCTTCAGATGTGGAACAATTAGAGCCATGAATGGGCTTATAGTTTCTGCCCACATGGCTTCTACCGTAAAGACATTCCCGTATTGGCTTTCCCTTCAAAGGATATTAAGGGACTTCGGAACATTCCCTAGCTCATTCCCCAGATCTGTCAAACTTTTGTCTTACCTTTAGACACACCCTTGCAATCTCATATACTGTACATATTACATTATTGGTGTGGCAATGTAAAATTCCCACTCTTAAAATAAACCGTCTTGACCTGCCCTGGTTCACTGATCGCTCCCCATAAGAAAGTGAAGAGAAACTACATTTCTAACTGGAAAAATAGTGCTAATATTTCAAAAGTGAAGAGGCACACATATACACAGGAGCAGTGGGGTGCCATACATCAGCACCTTTGACTCTTCAGGCAAACAAAAGTGGAGTGGGTTGTAAGTGGGGCAAAGATTTCTTGGTGAACAGTACATTCACTGAGCAGTAAAGTTTGGGGTTATTTAGATATACGTGGGTCTCAGTGGTGCTGGCTGGATTCAGGCTGGATTCAGAAGTGGGCAAAAAGAGAGATGCATCCATGGGAGCCTTGGGTTCAATTCCTTGCTTTGCCTAAGGGTATCTGAAATCGCAGCTCCCATGTCCCAGGAGAACACCTTAACTGCTAGTCAGGCTTAAAGAGTCATTCACACTTTCTTGCTCAATTAATATTTAAATACGCTATGGCAAGTGCCACTGTTCCCACAGGAGGGATTTCGGGAGCTCCACACTCGAACACCTAATAGCATGGTGGTTAGGCTGCTCTCCTAAATGGCACAAGACCCCGGTCCAAACCCACTCTGTCTGATTCAGGGAAATGTTGGAACCAACACCCCTCTGGGGAAAACTTTTCCAGTTTGCCTGGTGTACCTAAATATTCATGCAGCAAAGCAGGGAAAGAAGAGCTTTCTAGCCTTGCGGATGAGACACGTTGCAGAAGCGGATTGCTGGGCTCCAGCCTCTGCAGCAGTGAATATAAAGCGGATCAGCGCCTGGGGGCTGGCTTGGCCCTGGCCCCTTGGCTTCTCCCAGAGCTTTGCTGGGGCATGCTGGTCAGTACACTCTCCTGGCAGGTGAGACCTGGGGATTGTATGTCTTAGTTGGAAGAGTAGTTTTGCACAGCTTGGGTGAATTTCCCACCAACTGGGCTATTAATTCAAGTAGCTGCTGTCTGGAACACTTGTGAATTTATCCCCTTCTTTGCTTTGGCTTTTGTGGATGTGCCCAAACTACTGGGTTTTGAATGGAATATTTTGTACTGACTGAAATGAGGTTGTGCTCTTTCCCATCTTCTTGCACAGAATATTCTTGCATATTCTTTTGATCTGAATAACTTATTTTTGTTTAGTTCTTGGATAATGATAATCTACAAAACACCTGTTTGCCTGTAGACAGAACTTCAGTGAGTGCAAGCCTTTTAAATCATTGATCGTTGTGCAAGTGTCGATTTTACTGCAGTACTCACCATAGGGATGAAATTTGTGCCTATGTGGTGAACCAAACAGAACTGCAATAGAAGAGACTGTCAATAGCAGTAGGTCTGTATGCTGTTGACAGGTATGTTAATTAAGTGAAAGACACTTCACCAGTTCTCTTTCTTCTTCAGTCTGTCTCATGCTCTAAGAAATGTCATGCCAGAAGCAGCAGTGATGTGGCACAGAGAGCAAATGGGTGACTTACCTCTCATTTAATTTTATAGACAACATTTTTGTGCTTCCAAATAGGAAGGCCAGACCTAAGGATGGGAAGATACATCCTATAATGAATTCTCTTTGCTGTGCACCAAAATCCTCAGACAAATCTCACTTCTGTTCTGTCATGTTGTGTAAGTATTTATTTTGAAACCGAAGTATTGTTTATAGCATATTTTACATAACCCAGTTCACAAAATTGAATTGAAAGGACAAAAGTTTCCAGTTGCTATAAAATTGAAATCCAGAGACACAATTCTACCATTGTTATAGCATGTTTCATGAGACCACAGTCAGAGGAAGATGCCCACAGTAAGGGTGATAGATCTGGGCCAGAATCATATAATTTATGAATAATATGTATAGTCTCAAAACTGTTACCTAGGTCATGCTAAGGCATTGATTTTTAAACAGCACTTCCATTGAAATCAATGTGCTTCTGTGCTTAAAAAATGGATGGAGTATAAGAAAAGCTAAGTGCATGACTTGCACTGTATAACATTCCTCATTCTCTGCTGTAAGATGTATCCTTAAATCTTCTCTTTGTTTAAATTTAGAAGGCCATGAAGTAAAGTCCTCATTTTCTCTCCTCAATTTTTAGTTCATTCAGTGTAGTAGGAATAAATAGCTTTGTGCAGCATCTGAAAGTAGAAAGCTTTTCATATTTTTCTGCCATTTACTGTACCTCTACACTTATTGCACATTCACAGTTGCATGACAGTTCCTACCAACATAATGAGACCCATGGTTGGACTGAGACATTATTAGAGATCTCTCTGAACTGGTCAGACAGCATATTATTATAAAATAAGAAAAAAGTGTGCCGTTTTTAACATGGTCAGTAAATAAAAGACAGTTCTCTCTGGATGCCTGCTGATGTGAAAGACTAGAAATATTTCAGTCCATTGTGATTTATAATCGGCAAATATGTATGAATAATACAGATGAGATGAGCTCCCTAAGCAGTTCAAGTGCTTTCAAACACACTGATTCTCACCTGATGACCTTTAGTTTAAAGGTGAACTGCAAAGGATTTGCTAAAAAAATTAGACTTGTGCCTTCTTTTGCTTCATTCTGGTGTATAAAACAAGTGTAATGGCTTGTATTTTAGATGGCCCTACTATCTTTTTTTTTGGTCTAGAGAGATAAAAAATATAATTTGGTGTCTACTTTAATTTTGTTGGAAACTCTGTTGGAGCTCATAGGGGTGTTTACCAACTTGGAATTAAAGGTGGTTTTGTTCAAAATGTTAAAATGAGAAAAAATCAAAATTAATAAATAACATAGGTAGCCAAAAGTCTCTGAAATTTGGGCTGTTCACACATTATTAATTATGAGTTATCTCTGAGTAATCACAGGTAGCAGACCACTTTTGCTGTGCATTTGTACAAGGTCATGCACATGGACTAGTGTCCTCATGCACTAACACTATGGAACTAAATAATAGTAATGATAAGATCTAGAAACAGGAGAAAAATATTTCAGGAATGAGACTGATGCTTAGAGATGGAAGACTGACCCAAAAGGAAAAAAAACACCAAACTATTCAACTGGCAATATCAAAAGCTCAAAAAGGAAGTGAAGTATGTATTATTATTGCAGAGGTGGCTACAAGGGGAGCTAGGGGCTGCATGGCATCTCCTCATTCTCATACCAAGAGGAGTGAAGGTTTTAATTACCTGTAAATGAGTCTCTGATTATTTGGGTAAAATGGTGCTGCAATTCTTTTCAAATGTAAAGGAAACAGTAACTGTATTCACAACACTGCTAAACCTCAATTTCTTGCTCATGGCTTTAGTCTTATAGCAAAAACTGTGGCAGATTAAACCTGCCAAATACAGATGCTATTAAACAGAATCAAAAATCTAGTTTAAAAGAAGATGTATTTGTAAATGCAGAGTATTGGTCTTCCCCTAAAGATTAGATTCACCTTCCCATGTCTTTCTGTAGTTGATCAGTAGTTAATAATAATTAGTTCTTTTTCTTAAAACATCTTAAATAGAGTTGACAATGATTTCACTTATTCTTTGCTTGGCATTTTAGTCAGTTGTCTCCTAGGCATGAAAGTCAGGACTGTTAAATGCTGATATGGTATCGTGGGATTCATGATCAGAATTTTTGCTGCAGTGTAGCTCCTCATCCAGAACTGACATTACGCCCCACTCAGCAGTGTCAGGATCAGCTGCAGTATCATTATCTGTAACAGCAACAGCAGTGTCTTCTGGACATAAAAGTTTTCCCATTTACTCCTTTGGATGCTTCTGATTCCTGATGCTTGCATAATTGTTCGTTCCTTGTAATCACTTCCCCAAGTACACTGGAAATATTAATATTAAACAGGAAAGTTCTTTTTTTTATTATCTCATGGAGCCTGGATTTCAAAGCCTTTGAATTCAGTTTTCCATTATGCCTCAGACTGCTCAAGTGGCCTTGGACATGTCACTTAATTCCTTTCTGTCTTACTTCTAATAAAAAAATCCCAGAAATTAGTGTATTTGCCCGCCAGACAGTAGTGTTAGAGGATAAGTTCTAAACTGATTGTGAATTGCTCAGACACTATCTTATAGTAACTCCTATGTTACTGTGTCCACTTTGACTGCTAAGGAATTGCAGAGCTACAGTAATGACAGTGTCTGTATGTTGCTGTAACTCAGTGTCTGCCTAATGATGATTATATCATTTGTATGTATTTTCATTATGAGGAAGGCCTAGTGTTGATGGTCTAAACAGGCCAAAATATATCGGATCATTAGGGCATGGCTGCGGCCAAGATCAATTTTCTCTTTTATTTTGCTCACTTTTTCAAAGACAGTGGGAAAGTATCCATTTGGACAGATCTCAGCACAAGAGGGGTGCTAACTTACTCTTGAAGGTGGCTCAGTGTGTTGAAACACAAAAATGTTCAAGTTGCAGCACATTTGACCTCTTTGTGATTCACCAGTAGATGTTGACAGATGGCATATGTGGACATAACACTTCTTTTACAGAAATGTTTCTCTTTGCTTTGCCAGTCTTTGAGATAGGAAGTATGTTACTAAGACAACTGATGCTGTTGTTTTCTGTCTGTGTTTCATATGTGGATTCCTTGAGGAGCATATGTATTTCATATTTCATCGCTCTGAGGTTTGTGGTGAACACCTCACTGTGTGATATGCTGTTCCTCCATAGCGAACACTCTGTCCTGAGAAACCTTTCTGCAAACAAGAAGATGTCCCCAGCTGTCTGCAACCTTTGTTTCAGTTGATAGAACAAGTTATGCTTTCCATGCAGCTGTCTTAATTTCCTGCGTGTTTGTTATAGAGTATCTGAAATGTCTGGATTTTATGTGTGGCAGCCAGCATGTTGTGAACATTCCTTGTATTATGGAAAAAAAGCAGAGATTTCCAGGTTGAGTGTGGGTGAAACACGCTATGAGAAGAGATCCAGCATCCTGGACTGCATTCAATTCCACTGTTCAAAACAGTGAATGCTGGGGAAAAGGCCACTGGTTTAGTTGTAGCCTTTACATTTCTCAGAGCGGTCAGAAGTTCCTTGGCAGGATGACTTTCCTCTCTCAATGTCAATAACAAATATTAAGGTAATCAGGGCACTGACTCTCCAAAGGAGTGATAAAGATGAGGAGGAAAATTGTTTTCTGTCTTTTCTGAATGTGTTTCTAGTCCTTAGGGCTAGTCCTTTTTTGATGTAATGCATGCCATGTGATTTGATATTTTGTGGTTGTTCAGCTTAGGTCTATAGATACATCTACTCCACTATTTGATTGCAGTACTCTGGTTGATATGTAAAGGAATGAAAATGTCAGATTTAGTCATAAGATGGATTCTGTTTTCAATCACTACACAAGTTGTTATCTTTTTTGTGGAAACTGAGTCCTGAAAAAAATGTATTGTAAGCAGAACTGTCTTTCTAAATGATCTTGCGTTGCTGTTACTGCAAATTGAATTCCAAGAATGGGACGCAAAGGATGTCCGCTGCCACTCGGCAGGGTGCTCATTTACAATAGTGAGATAACTTTACTGCTCCAGTACAGGTCATATTTTGCATGGTGTTTTTTCCAGTAACTTCTTAGTTACATATAAAGTTTTATTTTTATTCCAGAAACAGTGTGCTTACTTGCTTTTCCTGTTTATCAACAGAATACACAGCAGATGATAAAGACAGGAATAGAGTTCAAGCTCTAAGGAATGATGTGCCATTAGAGAGGGTGATAATGTAATCTTTGCCCAATGGTATATGTTTATATCCATCTATGATTAAAATGCACAAATTTTTCCTTGAGTTCTTAGTATTTCCATTAGGTATTCGTTTTATGTATTTGTGTTGATTGTAACCAGGTCACAGCTTTTTAAACTTGAAAAAAACAAGTCTTTTTGATGATGTTTGGGGTCTTGTATACTATATGTTGGGTCTTGTGTACTATATGTTGAGGATCCACATTTCATAATTTTATAACAAGTGGTGGTTGTAGAGTCTAATGATAAAATGTTGGTTCCATCTCATAATAAATGACAGGAATATGTATCAAAGTTAGTTATACTTTTAAAAGCTTAACTCCTTGGTAAATATTGCAGTTAATGAAAAGATTAAATATATATCGACTGTTTTGGTAGAATTTTACAGATCACTATTGTAAACCTCTCTACTGTCGCACCCCATGGTTTCTTTATACATTCAAATGGCCTAGAAGAGAAAGGTTCCTGGTGGATGAGTTGAGGTAGATTTTATGTTAAGACTTATTGCTTAGTAACACTTGATAACAAATATAGACACAGACAGAGTTTGTTTGGAGTAGGGGAAATTAATTCTTTTGGAATTATGAATTTAGTGTTGAAGTTTGCTATTAAAACCAAGACAAAATAGCCAAAGTAGGATGAGTATGTTTTTCATGAATTTTAAGATTACATATCATCATAATAAAAGATCAGGAAGAAAAATTTTTGACCTTTAGTGACAAGTTTCATACCCATTTTTCAGTGTTGGTTTAAAATGTATTTCTTCCCTTCCTTTCTTTCTTCTTTGTATCCAGAGATTCTAGTCATTATAAGGCAGTAGCAGTTCAAAAGAAATCATCAATTTTTGGTTTTGTTCTTCATGGAAGATTTTTGATTGCCCTCTCCCCCAAAACAATAGTGCAGCATATTGTTAATTTCTTTATCCAAAACCAAACATTAAACAGAAATATGTCTGCTTCACTGAAATGTTCCATAGGAATATCTCAGAAAGGTCATAGTTCCCTTTTATAGTAACTTTTAAAATCTTTGTTTTTTGTTTCAAAATTTTCATTTTTATGGCATGTTTCTTCTTCTATTTTGAACATGTTTGAAATGTACAATTTCCAGAAGAACTACAATTAAGATTTCTTACAATCTTAGCAGATATATTTGAACAAACAAGATATATATTTTTATTATCAATATCCTCCCTGGTTAATTAGTTGCTAATTTTTTTCAAATGAAAGACTTTTTGAAACATCAACAGATTCTTTTGTTTTGGGTGGAGACTCCTACCATAACTCAAAACATTATAAGAGGAATATTCTGTATTTCTTATGGAATCTGAGTGGGTTTATATCTATTTTATATCTAAAACTGTCTCTATATTTTATTTTTGTCTGGACTTGAGTGTTTTGACTAGTTGGCACAATGACCTATTTTTTTCTAGTTAGAAAGTGTCTGGTTGTGACAGGAACTTTTGGCTGGTGGATTGTGTTGTCAGCTCCTCTTGGTTGGATAAGTGCTCTGAAAAGTACAGGTATAGACCTCCTGGAAGGTTTCCTTTAAAAGAATCTTGTTCCTTGGGTTCACTAATTTTGGTTAGCTCAGGTTTTGTTTTCAGTGTGGACATGGAGTGATTTTCTGTAGAAACAACCTATAGCAGTTAAATAAACTCCACGATAGCTCTAAATTTCATTGGACTTAAGAGCAAAATCACGTTATACAGTTTCACAAAACCTTTTTTCCAATGAATAACTGATAGGCCTATTTGGATTTCCTCTCTTCTTAGCCTTACTGAAAAAAACTTTAGGAGAACTGGAAAAGTAACTTTTCTCCAAAGGTTTCTGCTTCACCTTTGATCTATGAAAGGGATGGAATCTGTGGTTTGTTACCATTTCTTTTTTTCTCTGATATTGTTATAGGGAAGCTACTTGGTCCTTGGGCTTTTCAAGCTGTGCTATATGAATCCACAAAAATTTTATGAATATTATAAATATTTTGTTCCTTACACGGTGGAAAGCAGCTTTGGAAATAGGCTTAAAGATAATTACCGTCATCACCCATGCACTTCTGTACATGTTTCTGTCATCAGCCTGACATGTTCCTATCAGTTTCTTGGTGTTATAAATCCACATTATAGCCAGGAAAGCACACAGTTAAATCAGAGGCGTTTCAACATCCTTGGCTGGAATGAGGAGGCAGCATTCCCAGAAATTATAGCAACTCCTGTAATATCTGCTTGTCCAAGTGGTCAGTGTGTCTAGACTATCTCAGTGATGAGGTCTGAGCCTGTACTGGGGTTTCTTGTACCCAGAGAGCTCTGAAGCTTGAATGAAGGGAGAGGGACTTTTTACAAGGTCATGTAGTGATAGTATGAGGGGTAATGGCTTTAATCTGAAAGAGGGGAGATTTAGATTAGATGTAAAGAAGTAGTTCTTCACTGTGAGGGTGGTGAGGCACTGGAACAGGTTGCCCAGAGAGGTTGTGGCTGCCCCCTCCCTGGAAGTGTTCAAGGCCAGGTTGGACGGGGCTTTGAGCAACCTGGTCTTGTGGAAGGTGTCCCTGCCCATGGCAGGGTGGTTGGAACTAGATGATCTTTAAGGTCCCTTCCAACCCAAATCATTCTACAATTCTATGAAGGTCCTCTCTGAACAACCTAGTAGGGTATCAAAATTATACTTCACTGAGATGGTGGACACCACTTTTCCAGAGGCAGCTGGCACAAGCAGAGTAGCATGGGAGGATGCAAACCTGTGGAAGAGCACTCTGAGAACCCAAGACTTTGGTATTTCTTTGGTATTGCTCCACCTCATTTCTTTTCTGCACGTGTGCACAGAAGGAATCTGGGGTTATTTTAAAGAGCTTGTAATATTAACTGTTCATCTTGTATTGGATCCTCTGGTACACAGTCCTTTTCCAAAAGAGGTCCTTGGTGTGATTATAGGACTGTTGCCTAACTCAGCAAAACAGAGGGAATCTGAGTATAGAACTGCTTGACCAGAGAAGCTATGTCTGATGTATTTTGATGCATGTTCTTGTTTTTAAAATAAGGTAATCTAATAAAATTTCCTAACCTTTTCCTCAAAAAAGAAATCTCTTGATGGTAAATTCTTGTGCTACCTGTGAAATAAACAGAACATAGACATGAGAAAAGCTTGCTGCATTGTGTCGGTGAGGCCTTCAGCCCTCAGGAAAACAGCTATACATATGATACATATGTATAAGTATATGTATATTACATAAAAACATAGCATGCATAATATATATTATATATGTGCACATGCACACATATGTACACTTCTATCTACATACACACACATGCATATATACGTTAGCAATGTTTGGCAGTAATTAGCTTCGTAACTCTCAGGTTTGATTTCCTACTAATGTGCAAAGATACAATCAAACTTTTGAATAAATTATAGACAAAATCCTTCTGTTGTCTAACATTTGACCTAGAGTTTCTGTAACCTGCTGTTTATTAAGACATACGGTACAATTAGAAGCTCTAAACACTTACACTGCCTGGGGGAGTATGTACACAGCATCTCCATTAAGCAATTTAAGTATTGTTAGTGTCAGTTTTAGCTTCCATTTTTTTCACTTTCATTTCCTGTTCTAACTACATACTGTACATCCCTCTGTGTATTACATGATAGTGGATAAAGAAAAATTGCCAGTAGAAGCATAGTTTATTTGAAACTACATTTTGTCACCAGCGATTTCCCTTCCCCTATTGTATAACTGCATTCCTTCTGGCCATGGACAAAGGTTAGATGTTCAGAGTAATTTTATTAGATCTATCAACAGCCTTTGATACCTCACAAATGAGAGATTGTTGACCCTCCCGCTATTGGTGCTTTGTGCTTTCTCTTGTGGATACTTTAGTTTAATGTGTTGCTTACTTCTTCTGTGTATTGTGGACTCAGATGTTAGGATGACTGGGTGTATAAAGCTCATTAAAGGCAAAATATTTTTATCTGGGCAGCACACTATTTCTGTGTACAGAAACTTGTCTCTGTTGTGTAAAGTATGGGGAAATCAGAGTTGTACAATGCAAAACTGATGGTAGAAGAGACTCTTTGAATTTATTTTTCTTTGATAACAGAATGTCTCATTTGAGTTCCTCTGACAGGAAAACCAAATATAAAGGTCACTTCTGCAGCAACTTCACAGATGCTAAACTCTAATACTGGTACTGCAATCTAGTTATCTTACGGTGGTATTTTGTGTCATGGTTAGTCTTTTCCTTGTTTCCATAAAAGATTTTTGCAGAGGCTTTGGAGCAGCTGTTATTCTGCTTTCTAATTTTTTTTTTTCTAATTTTTTTTTTTTTTTGTAGATTGCTTTTCTTTTGCTGTGGTTTACTAATCGAGCAGTTCTTAACTGTCAACTGTTAGAGAAATTTCTTTGCATTAGGGCCCAACTGTGCAACAATGATTTCTCTCCATCTGCTATATTTCTCGTTTCTAATTAAATTTGAGCACAGGCTTAAATACATCCTGAAATGCCTCATATTGAGTACAATTCATGTTAAGAGTAGGATATTAAATTAATGTTGACAGATCTGAAGGAGCCACAACTACAAGGCAGGGGGTTTAATATGTTTTAAGTAAACCAGCATAGTCTGTAACCCGTATTCTGTTTCAGTCACCTTATCCCCAGATTTCCTACTCTGTGTTGCTTAGCACAATCATTCTTCATAAGTCATACTGTAGTTCCAGATTTGGTACCTAATTTGTGTATATTAAGGTCATATTATGGTCTGTGATGTCTAGGAGGCTTTCACTGGTAGGTTCTGATTTGTCTGGGTATTTGATCCTACAATAAGAGACAATCTATTCCAGAACTTTGTCATCTGGGATTTGGTGTGTCCTAAGATTTTGGATACACCAGAAGTATGTCAGGTGTTCCACAGTTACTGCTATGGCAGACATGGTTCCCTGCCAGCCCACATGCTTGGATTTATTTTACATGGAAAACAAGACTTGAGGAGGGGGACAGATGAAAGGAAAGGAAAGGAAAGGAAAGGAAAGGAAAGGAAAGGAAAGGAAAGGAAAGGAAAGGAAAGGAAAGGAAAGGAAAGGAAAGGAAAGGAAAGGAAAGGAAAGGAAAGGAAAGGAAAGGAAAGGAAAGGAAAGGAAAGGAAAGGAAAGGAAAGGAAAGGAAAGGAAAGGAAAGGAAAGGAAAGGAAAGGAAAGGAAAGGAAAGGGGAAAGGAAAGGAAAGGAAGTTCACCTGCTTGCATCTCAGTGCAGAATGTACTTAGGACTGAGCTAGGATGAATGAAAGCTAGGATGGGACCTGATGACACTTCTGGACCTGTGAAACAGAGACAAGTGCTAGAGTGCTTAAAAGGACTTAGAAGTCCCTTAACCATAAAAATTTGCTCTGAATCTGTCTGTTATGTACATATAAGCACCTAGTACAACATAACTACACTCTCCATTTGTAATACATTAAGCGCTCAGTAAATAGAAAATGTATTTAAAACAAGAAACATGTTAATATTGAAAGTACTAAAGTAGGCATTTAATTTAGGTACAAAAACTTTAAGCAGTCAGGAATGAGTTAATGATCTGGCCTCGTAGGGTTTTAACCTTGCAGTTATGGAACAACTGCAAAGATTGGAAAGTGTTAGGCACATTGGCTCCCTTGGATCCATATACTAAAGAAATGGAAAAACAATAGTAGGGGAAAAACATCTTTTTTTCTTTTAAATTCATTTCAAGCCACTTAAACGAATAAAAAACACTGGAGGCCCTATAATACTAAAATCTTCAGTCTGCTAAAATTGGCAACTACATCTCAGCATCTGCTGACTGAGCTGACACACCCAAGGCATTAGATTATCTCACAACAATCACACGCCCTGTTGGGTTTAGGTTTGCACTTAATGTAGTCACTCGGTGACATTTAAATACAGACTAATTATAAACATTTTTCATACACAACTGTTCCAAAATCTAATTCCTATGCATATTCGTGTTGAATGTGTTTTACACACAGAGTCATCACTTGGAGTCATTGTGATTAAAAACTGTGGCACAGTTATTATACTGATTAGGCATCCATTAGACACACATCCATTATACAGTAGCTCTTGATCCTTCATAAATATTTTTTGTTCTACATTCATATTGATTTTTCAGCATGTTATTTGATTAAACTTATACAAAAACCAGAACTGTGAACTTTCAGAATAGGAATCTGTTTCATTTATGTTCCCTATATACAATATATGTTTTCACTGTTGACTCTTTCTGGTTTTCAAATCGATAAAAAAAGTCAGCTATTAAAAGTTTGAAAAAGTAGAGCACTGTGTTTTTTCTAAGCTAGAGCATGCCACGCTTTCAAATTGTTTTTACCTTTGAGCAAAATCACTGCATATTGAATGAAAAACAAATTTTTTTGAGCAAAAGAATTTTTTACAATTGATGCCAAGAAATAAATCAGCTAAATTATTATCTTTCGTCCTAAAATTTATACAAATCATGAGGCCCGGATGCATAGTTTAATAACACGATGCTGCAACTTTAACAAGGACTACATTTGTCTTTAAGTCCACATGATAGTGAAAGCTTAATATGAAAAACTTTTGTCTAGCACAAGTGATTTGAAGATGTTTTGCTCCATGCATGTGAACTCAGCAGGTGATTCTTGCCTATCTTTGATGTCAAACAGCACAAAACTTCAGTGAGTAGTAGCTTCAGAAATGCAATAGACATAGCTGAGTCTTCATATGAAGCTCATGCTTGAACTACATCAGAAGAACTGACATCTATTATGGTGAGCAAAGACAAGTGTTTGAAAAGAGATTCAAACAGAAGTGTCAGAATTTACAGTGCATAGTTTTATATAAGTTGATTTTAACCAAGCATATCTCTATGAACTCTGCAGGATAGAAAAGAAATTTCAAAAGGCAGAGAAATTGTTGTCATCTAAGGGCATGGAATGTTTTAATAGCTTAAGGAAGAACATTTCTGAAAGGTTATATGGTGATCCATTTACTTTGACTGAGTAATAAGGCTCGTCATTGTCACGGTGAAGTTTTTAACCCTTAGAACAATGGAAATGTTCCAAATGCATTGCTAGAATTAAAAAGCTGAGAGTAATTGGCTGTTGCAAAAAAGTCTTTCTGAGATTTTTAGTCTCTTCAAATACACATTCCACATTAAGAGATATGAATAAATCAAATGCATTTTTTTCAGTCACCATATGTCTGACCTCAAGTTTCCTGCCTCAGTCTAGGCTAAGACATACCTTACGATAAGGACTTGCACTTATAAATTATCATTTTTAAGGGAAGAGCATGTAGACAAGAGTTCCATTAAAGACCATTAAATTTGTTTATTGTTTTTCTTCCATTTATTAATTTTCTTTCCTCGTCCTGAATGCATACATCCCTGCATGCATTACACAGCACAGGAAAAAGAATAACCCTTTGTAGGAGTGTAGTTTGTTTGAAACTGTGTCCTACAGGCTTACTTACAGCAGTGCTCTGAAACTATCCCCAAGGACTCCAGTGTCACAAACCAACCTAATTGTTCTTCTTGAAATGCTACTTCTTTCGTTAACAACTGGAGGGGAAAAAACGGGGAAGAAGAATAAAAAAAAAAAGGCAGAACTCCTTGGCTGAAGAACACAAAGCTAGAAAGCAATGAATTTTCTAGGTGGTAGTCAATATGTAGGAATGTGATGTTTTTAGGTTTTCTTAATTTGCAAGTAAGACACATGGGGAGATAGTTGCTTAATTATTATACTCTAAAGTTCAATGACCTATTTTTTATGAATTTCACTGGTTCCATTAGGCATATAAAATCTCTAGGTTTTAGGGAAAAAAAATTTAAAAAGACCAATCGAATTGAACTTTTTCTTCACTTTGGACTATAGGTCTTTACAGGCCTTGTTTAGGGCATGAACTATACTATATTCAGATGCTGAACTCGTCTTTGTTCCATGAAAGGGGTGATGATTTGATTATAGTATAGATAGGTTAGTGCACACTACGTTCCTTAAAACATTTTAAGAAACTATGAACACATGGTTGGTCAGCCGTAGGATATATGGAAATTATTATTTTGTCTCCTTTACTTGGAAATCCATTTATAGAACTTCACAATGTATTGAGAGATACTTGGAGTTCCTGCCTGGCAAGCACAGTTTACGATGAAGAGTTCATTCTTTACTATAATGTATATTATCCTTGTCTTTTCCTTTTGTGTAAATGTATATGTAACATAAGGTACAACAAATAGTTGTGAAAATTTTCTATGCCTAAACGATCTACTTTTTAATCTAGTATTCAAAATCATGTATATTAATTAAAATCTTTATTTTGTTTTAAGCTATTTTTCATATGTTGCTAAACAATCCTCACAATGTTTTCTTAATTATTTTGGCATAGTGAATACTGAGCAAAATGCAGTAAGGACTTTTGAAATGGTTTGGTCCTGTTGTTCTGTTACCACATGATGTTATATTTTTTTGCAAGATTCCTCTTAGGTATGACTAGCATGGGCCTGAGACATGGCAGTGCACAGCAGCTTCAAACCATGTGAAGATTTTTAGAAAGTGAGCCTGACCTCAGAACAGGTTGGCTGATAGGGGCTTAAGGTAAAGCCTGTCACAGAATTCCCTCTCTTTCTTTCTCTTAGAAAAACACAAACAAAAAAATAACCCTAAACGACTCCATAGGGATATTTTGCAAAATAACACCAAGAAAGACAAAAATTACGTAGAGTTCAAATCCAGCTCATGCACCATGTGCAGTCTCAGTTCTGGCTTAAGTCTTGCAGCATTGAGGAGTAATAAATTCTTTCTACATTTAGGTAGTAATACAAGTGTCTTTAGGCCAAGAAGACTTTCTATTTCTATTCCTTAATCCACAAGCAGAGATTGTACTCACATCTTTGCTTTGTCTTTGGGTGACTTTTGCCTAGAACAGCATAATTTCTTTTTGGCAACTGCTTTCTTCCTGAGAAATGCAAGGTTGGCTGATTTGAAGTTATATCAGCTTAAAAATTTTGTTTGGGAATTCTGTTTTGGGGCTAACTTCACAAAACTACTTAATATTCAAGCTGGACAGTTTCTGAGTGGGTCCAGGAAGACCCGGGATCTCTCTCCTCCTTTTTCCTGAGCTAGAAGACGCCCAGGGAGCATTCCTAACCACCATCTTGTAGGATACCCTAGGAAAGGATGTTCTTTGCCTTTCTTGTCACAAATATTTCACATTACGTGGAATAGTTATGAGATTTATTTAGCTCATGTATATATATTCATAAATAGTGTGCTTAGAGAAAGAAGGACTTCTTTGGCACTGGTTCTGTGCCCTTTCCTTTGCCTTTGTGCACACCTGGAATAGATGCTGAATTCAATGTACCTCTTTATTTTTTTTCCTTATAAACCAGAACAGCACAGTAAAACAGTTAAGTGTGGTGTAGTTGATAGCCTTACTGACTCCATTAAAGAGATGCACTTTATTTCTACCGGGATTTATTTGAGAACTTGTTAGGCTACCCAAAATTCAATAAATGATGGATAATCACCAAGCCTGCCTTGTGGACATCATGTCTGTGCTTTCTGGAAATGGCCTCTTACCTAGAAACCCTGCCATGAAAGTCCTCAGGGAGAAAGTTCCCCTGCTTGGATTTGAAATACAGCCTATACCATTTTTCTAGGGTTTTCTAGAATTATGAGGGTATTATCTGACCTACTTATGGCTGTCTTGCCGATCCCTGTATGACCAAATATCTTGCAAGAGGACACTGTACTTCTGTTTAGGAGGTACATAACTAGACAGCACATCATTAACTGAATCCAGGTCAGTGTCCTGGATTCAGGCAAACAAAGAAATTCAAAAACCTCCAATTACAGAAACTTCAAGGGTAAAAATGATGTATTTTAAAATGAAGTGTTCACAATTCACTATTAGGCTTTTTCACTTTTAGTAGTTTTATTAAAAATGGTAACATGCTTTAAATGTCTATTAATGTATGCCTAATTATAATGGCAGACCTATAAAAATCCTTCTGACAGCAACATGAATACCAAAACAATTATACTCAGTATAATTGCAATGAATACTAAGTGAATTCATAGTGAAGCGAATCTTAAAAACCAAATTGCAAACAAGGATGTTCAGCTTAATCTACACTGGGCCAAATAATTAAAAATTTTCTGGAGCAATTCTTCATAAAATCAATGGGCAATTTTACTTTAAAGCTGGGTCACAGTACTTTCAATTGTTTATGAGAATCCTTCAATCTAGAAACCCAGTGCAAACTTTTATTTCTAGAGGGAAGGAAGTTAAGATGTCAGCACGAGATGAATGTAGGAGATAGTTTTGTTTTGTCTACCTGCATATCCAACAACAGTTCTCTCCAAGATTGTGTCTAGAGCAGGGAAACATTTAAAATATGTGATGGAAAAGTATAATGCAAAGCAAAATGTAGCTATAAATGAAATATGTCTATAAATGAAAAAAGTACTACTAACAAAATTTATTGAAGGAAAACAAGGATGAATTTATGAATATACAAAGGAAATGAGTGGGGGTTTAGTTTTGTTTTGTTTTGTTTTTTTAAATAGAATTCAGCCCTCTAACTTCAGAGGTCCTTAATACAGATATCTACATCTCCAAGAATAGTTTATATTCCCTCTGTAATCAGTGGAAAGAAATAGCAGTTCTAGAGTATGACTAATCTTCTCTCAAGATAGATGTGAAAACTAAGACAAATTAATCACTCTAGAAATGTCCATTTCTCTCCATGAGTATACAAGGAGTCTAGTTGCTTAATTCATGTGGAGAACGCTCACAGTAAATGAGATGAATCTCACTGTCTATGCAACAGATTTTGCATGACTAAAGTATGGCATGCTTTTGGCATACTGCTAATCCTGACCTCTGAAGAATTTCTAGGAGAGCAGTGAGTCCTTCTAGACCTGGGTTGAGGACTGAATAGGAAGATCAGAGGAAAGGAGCCTGTTCACTGGAGGAAGGCTGTTGTCCTTATGAGGATACATCCCTCAGGAGAGAATTTCTGTGAGCCTTCTGAGGCAGGAGGCACTTGTTTCATGGCTCTACTAAAATGAAACCATTTGAACCAACTATACATGAAATCTAATGGAAGAACAGTTACAATTTTAGTCCACTCATTTCAGCCTGGTTTGGTGTGTTTTCTGTTATACATCAATTTTGTCTAAACACAGTTGGGTTATATGCATAGGAATAACTACTGAAATGTTAGGATATTAATCTGCTGTCATTATGCACCCCAAAACAATAAAATAGGAACGTCTCTTTTAAGAGCAGCCATCTAGTCTGCTAGGCCTTAATAGCAAGAGACATACTCACCTACCA
This sequence comes from Strix aluco, assembly GCF_031877795.1. Lineage (NCBI taxonomy): Eukaryota > Metazoa > Chordata > Aves > Strigiformes > Strigidae > Strix > Strix aluco. The sequence continues at coordinate 60,046,459 of NC_133935.1, forward strand.
TAAAATACATATATAGGTAGGTGAAATGTCTTGCTTTCCAAACGTGCCCATCTCTCACCCAAAAGTCTGTAGGAGCTTCATATCAATATATAATACAGTACTAGATGAATAATTTCTAGCTGCATTTAAATGAGAGGTATGAATCTTTCAAGAAACTTAATGAAAGCCAAGGTTGCAAAGGAAATTTTTTCTGGGTACTTACCATAGTCTTCAGAGCCTTCTCCCCCTGATTCTCAATACTTGCATGATGGTAGTTCCCAAAAGGTTTATTTTGGATTGGGATATGAAGGACTCCATTAATTCTCTTGCTACTATGATTTTTATAGTTATTAAGAATGATTAATTATTAATGTTAATATTATTGTTATATATATAATTGTTATTTTTTACTATTAAGAACAAAAATTAATTTGGCAGTGACACCATAACTGTCAGTTTTAAAGCAAATGCAGGTGTTCAAGACATTGGTCATTTTTTAAAAGGATCTATACATATTATGAATGATCAAATATATGTTCAGTAAAACATATTACTCTTTCTGACAAAAGCCTGTTAAACTAAGGAGTGAACCAAACAACAGATAAAAAAAAATTAACTTGTTTATATCTTTATCCACATTAGTGAGTTTTTGTCTATGGCTTTGCAGTAATTTTGGTTTTGGGGTTAATTATACATACTAAATATAATAAAAATGAGAAGCTGCTTTGCATGACAAATGCTAATTTTCACACTTAAATAGATATTTCAATTTCTGTTTAATATTGAAATAACTGTATACTTTTATAAATAACATGTCCACATTTATGAGTAAAAGACAATGCTTGTTTCAGTAGTGAGCGTTAACATGTATCCAAACCCAATATGCTTCCTTTTCAGTAGTTCCACAGCATTAGAGCAGAATTTTAAAATTATCTTTTTTTTTTTAATAGAACAGTTATTCCACAGCTGAAATGCTCCATACCACATGTTTGACCAAAGCCAATTTTTACTGGTAAGTTTTAAACAGCTGAAAACTGAAGTTTATAATAAAAGTTTTGCTACCTACCTAGTGACAGAAACATGAATAACCTATTATAATTTAACATGTAAAATGAACCTCTATGTATCTGTGGCAAATACAGACTTTGCTGCCTCAAGGGTTTGGCATTTTTAGATAAAAAAGAATCAATGTCATTATACACTGTCTCTCTAGAGCATCATAATTATTCTGCATGCATACAATATTTATTTAAAACTCAGAATTAAACTTCAAGAGGTGGTCATTTGAAAGCTGGCAGTCAGTGAACAGATCCTGTCTTCATAAAAAAGAGAATATTTCTTCTAAAAGTTAAGAAGTAGATCAAAACGGTCTTTCCAGTAACTGACACTTTAGTCATACAGATGCTTTTTATGTGTCAGATTTATTAATAAAGAAGGTCCATGGGAATGAACAGAAGAAAATCTTGAGGATGTGACTGTCAGTTTTTGATATGTCAGGTATAATTTTGTAACTGTGATTTTTGGATAGCAGTACACACACAGCATTGTACTGATGTTTGTGTACTTCTTTGTACTTTTCATTTGTGATGACTGAGAAAGAAGATGAGGCGGAGATGTTTTGATACAGGATTGAAACTTGAAACTGCAGTCCTTCAATTTGAACAGCATCCCTTTTTCATCTTTCTTTTCATGTTACCTTTTTAACTTTTGCCACTGATGTAAAGAAAAAAGAAAATTTGAAAAGATGCCAGGTGTTGGTTCTTATCTAGGTGAAAGATCACAGAAATGGAGAATAAAATATAGTTTTATTTTGTCGTTGTGACAGAATTATAAAACAGATCAAATAGTTGTCAACAACAAATGTTTGTCCTCCTAAAGCCAACATAGAATAATTTAGACTGTGACATCTCTTCCTATTTCTCACAGAAAATATGCACATTATTATAATTAACTGAAAGTGGAATATGCTACTACTGCTATTCTGCAAATAATAGCATCTTTGGTTACTCTCTGTCCACACTGGTGGTATTTTAAACTTATCAAAGTGCATACAGCAAAGAACTGCAAAAGAGTATCACAGTGCATCAGCTGAAGAAAAGGAATTGAATGAAGAAATGGTCTTTTTTTTTTTTTAATCTTATTCACCTTACAGAGCATGTTATATTAGAAAAAGGCAGAAGTGAAAAGTCCTTATATTCAACAAATTTCTATCAGTTATGAGTTCAATTTGTTTCAGTTGGAAAAGTGATTATAAACAATCCTGTTACCCATGGATTTATTAAGGCACATAGAGGATGCTATTTCAGTATCTAACAGCAGTACTCAGGCTTCTGAAACTAGGCATCTGCTTAGAGGTTTTATTGTTTCAAGTCATAAATGGCAGCAAGGTCTGGCACTGTAGGAAGTCTACTGACCTGAAACCTGCTCCTTGATCTGTAAGCAAGAACAGCATGAGAACAAGAAAAGTTCCTTTCATTGCCCAATATATTGTTATAATTAATGTTTGGATGCAGAGAAACTGTTCATTGTGATGCATCCAAACTGCTACTTCTGTTCTTATTCCTTATGACCGAATTCTTAATTTTCTCAGGCACCTTGCACAGAAATTATCCCTTTTTTAGTTTATGAGAAATTATTGTCTATAAAAGGTGATAAATGTATTTTAGAGTTGAGGTTTTTTCACTTTTGTTGGTTCCTAAGGCCCTTCCTGCTTAACCCTTAAACTCGTCCCAGTTCTCCATATGGTGCTGCTTCAAACACATCTACTTTTGTAAACATCAGTCAGAGCCCGGCTGCCCTGTCTACTTAAGAAAAGTCAAAGTTCATTCATTCATTTGTTCCTTCCTTCCTTTCTTGTGAGATACAGCAGTCTACTAATTCACTTGAGTCTCCTGACGTATGAGGTATTCTGTTTCTTTCATCTGTCTTTATCAGCTAAACAAAGATAAACAAACATGTCTTGGAAATTTCTTAAAATTGCACTGGGCTACCGCCATGTCTCCTCAGAATCATCTGTTTTTATAGCACTTGAGCACATAAAATACTGAGAATTAAGCTTGGATGCAGAAAACTATTTTTCTGTACAAAAATTGAGGTGATGCTTACAGTCTGATCAGTTGCAGCAACTAAGGGGGCATTGTGAGCTCCCACACAGCATACAGAACTTATATAATGGATATTAAATCATGGGATTGAGCAGCACTTACAAATTTGCAACACTTATCATTTAAGGAAGACACTCAACCTTCATACATGTGCAGACTTGCCCTGTAGGCTCAGCCTTCCCTGCTCCCCTCTGGACCTACCAGGAGAGCTTACCATTCACTAGAGAAATCCTCTGGGCTGGCTGCTTTTTTCCATGCCTCCCTGAAGGACACACGGCCAATTGAAGCTGCTCTGCGCTTCATGCTCTTCCTCTGAGGAGAGCTCTTATTCATTCTTGAATGCTTGCTAGTGCATTTTCCCATTTTTAGGAGCCTAAATGCCTTTTCCAGTTTAGCCCTGACTCCATTTCAAGATTATTTACAGTCTCTGGCAGTGGTGTAGATGAGTGAGTAAGGAAGTGTCCCATTTGTGTTGTCACATGCAAAATTAGTTTCTTTTGGCTCTGGGGGAAGCAAAGTCCCATCAGTTCTGGCTCTCTGCTTGCTCCCTCTTCCTTCATCTACTTCAAAATTTTCCTGGCTATCCGCTCCATCCTGAGATGGGCTTCCCAGCCTGCTGAGGAAGGAAGGCTTGAGGCTATTGGCATACCTGCACTTGTGCTCAGCATGGGGACACACAGACATCTGCCAGAAGAAGCAGGGGCTGCAGTACCCTCCTGTAATTTAATTCACTGATAGTAATTAGTACCCTCTCCTGCTCTTTTGGTGATTACAGAAACTGCACAATACATCCCCCAAGAGCACCTGCTTGAATGAAGAAACACTTAGAGGTTTTCTTACTCAATATAGCTGAAGGAGAAGGAAAGCTCCTCACAGATCCAGCTTCTGCTGACTCTTAGGGCATGGTAGGTGCTCAGCTGAAGTTTGTCTCTGAACATCTCCCATACAAACAAACATAATTTAAGATGAGAAAAACAAAGCAAACCCTAAGACAAAGTAATGGCAAAGATATCTTGGAGCAATTTTCAAACTGTTTTAGGTGTTTCAGGAAGTGTTAATTTCTTACCTGAAAGGAGATGCTGACCTGCTACTTGAATAAAAACAGAACTGCCTGCTCTAATTGCAACATCATCTTTAGAATATATGGACGGGTGTATGTGTGTGTATGTGGAACTACAGCCTTCCTGGCAATTGCCTTGCTGGCATCCCTGTCAGTCAGCAGCTGCACATACCAGCCAGACCTCTTTTGTGCCAATCTGGTGGTGAGTGGTGCAGAAACATTTTAATTAATGTTGAACTTCTTAAAGTTGAAGTGAAAACAATTACAGCTCAATTTTACTTTGCCTCACTTTCATCACTTATATTCTCTCTTCCTCCTCCCTCTCCATTAGAGGGCTTCATTTCACAGACTGTGAATTATAATCTAATTATTATATTTTTAAAAGGCAGACAAGGCATTGTTTCTTCATCCTTCAGTTAAAAAGCTCTGAAATAACAAAGGAAAAGCTCTTTCCTTCTTGAGTGCCAGGAGCATAGAGTCACTCCCACCACAGACATCTCATTCTTCCCCATCTGTGACTTTTTTCTTTTTTTTTTTTTTTTTTTTTTTACAGAAGGGATCACATCTTTCCCTTAACAACTGTTTGCACACCAGACTCAAAGAAAGTTCACAGCACACATCACATGTACATTGGATATGTAAGTGAAGTGATCTGTAGCACAGCTAATTAGACCTAAATTCTTGATTTACTATTTATAAAACAAAATTGATTATTACTTCATCAACAACATTTAAAGCATCATTAAGAGAGGTCTGCTCCAGCAGCCTCAGGTTAAATTTTTTAACAAGCACTTTAGTTGCTAATCTGTGTTATTGCCAACATATGTAAACTTCCTAATGCTAATTGCATTCAGCTGTGAATCAAACAATGTCTAATTCTCTTCAGGATTAATTATGCACATGTGCTGCCTGCATTCCTAAACATGGTTCTCATAAATAATAAGAGATATATCTAGGCAGATGGGATTTTTCCAACTAAATGATCTGTTTATCATGAATAAAACAATTGACATATACTAGACTTCTAATGCAAAGTCACCACAACATTCCCATGTTTTTTAATTATAAATAATTGGTGCGACAGTTGTTTGTGTGAACATGTTTTTGTACAGCCAAGCACTAAAAAGCATGTCCTTCAGTGAGTGCCGTTACCTTTGTGTGCACCTTTTTTCTTTCTTTTTTTATCTTTTTTGATTTGAAGGTGCATAACAGAGTGGTTTATATCATGTGTTTGATGAATGAACTAACAGTCTCCACTAAATGCACAAATTTTGTAAGCCCTGGGGAAATCTGGTTTAAGTATAGTGCAGGAAAAATTGCTGAAGTGTTATGTATTCTTCTTGTTTCAGGAGAAGCAATGAGTTTCTGACATCCAGAGCCAACCTTGGCAGTATCTTTTTTTAGAATATTTTTATTAGTCTGAAAGGACTGATAATTAACTGAATTGGTAAAATTATCTTGAGAAATAACTTCCAAAGCTGAGTGTAAGGCAAGTAGAAATATATTTTTTAAAATCACATTTGACAGCAACAGAATAAATTTGTCCATAAAAAGGGGAGACAAATAAAGGTTTTCTATCATTCGTTTTAATGAAGATGTCTTCTTTTAAATAGAAATTAAAATCCAGCCTCAGTGAGCAACAACATAGCCTGTCTCTTCTTGTATGACACAAATATCTTGGTTTCTACTGGAAAAGACTTACATGGAAAATGCATCAGAACAGCAAGAACTTGATATTAGTAGAGGTTCATAATGTTATACTGTTCCATCATATATTATTGCACCCATTATTTTCAGTGTTACTGTGGAATGTTTTAATTTGCCCTGACTGCCTAGGTCAATTTGAATTTTGGACTGAGTCAGTATCTTTTCTTTCTTTTTTTTTTTTTTTTCCTAAACCAAAAATTGGAATAGCATGGCATTTAAGAAAGGTAATAGACTAATAGCTTAGGTGTCTGAAATCTTTTGGCTTCAGAATAGGTGGAACACACTTAACCCCTGGCAATATGCCCTTAAACTTATTTTCCAGGTGCCAGTTGTTGTTGTGAGAAAGTGGTTGAGCACCTGTACCTCATTCAGTTCCTCATTTCTCTGTTGAGTCAGGCAAGAGAGGTTATCAATTGGTATAATAGTTTTTATAATAAGTACATCTGTCCACTAGTCACTATACCGAGACCATCCACTAATTTCATAAGGCCATCAAAAACTCAGTTGGTTATCAGTGATGACCTTTGCTGAATTTCAGCTGGTGACATAGAGATGAAAAGCTCTGCTTTCTATTACTTGTCAGTGAGTCAGCCTGCCTTTTGCTCAGTTTGGGCAAGATAAAATTTGATGAAGCTATGGCTTATCTGTGTTAAAACAAAATTCTAATGTGACAAAAAGCTTGATAATCTGGAAAACATATTTTAAATACCTTGAACAGCTTTATTACAAAAAGAGACATTTTCTGTTCTTTGAAATAATTCATGATAACAGCATGAAGCTGAAAGAATAAAAACAATTGAAGAGCTGAGAGAACTGAAGCATCCAATTGATTCTCAGCAGTAGTGATGGTGAAAAATATGTTAAACAGTGTAAGGTGCTGTACTAGAGTATGAGAGACAAGAGCATGTGGATAGGCCTCTACCATTGGGTGAGTGTATACTTTCCAGGGTAGTTTTTTCTTGATTTGTTTGGTTTTTGTGCAAAGCCTAGGAGCTATGCTCATTAAACCAGTTGAAAACAGCTCAGATTTTAATTTACGGAAGAATGCCTTTCAAGAGTTGAAAGAAGTCCCAAACTTGTGCTTAAATGCAATTTGAACTTTCAAATAAAGGTGGGTTTCATTTTCAGTTTTGAAATGTTACAGGAGAACAAAATGAACTAAATAATTCTATTTAACCACTTTGCCATTGGAGGAACCAGACAGTACATCTGGAAGGTATTGGACCTTTAGAGACTTGGTTTGACCTTCTCACCACTGGGCTGTTTCACAGCCTGCTGTTCCCTCCCAGGCAGACTGGCTACAGCCTCTGGTCTTATTTTGAATGGGGAAGTTTGGCCCCAGACAGCATGAGTGAGACCCTTTCACTGAGCACAGGCGATATACACAGAAGAGAGAGAGAGTTGTGGTGACATAAAGTACCACCTTGTTTATCAGTCAACACTAGGACCTACCTACTTTTCCATCTCAATTCCATCATGAAGACCTAATTTAAAATTGTTAGCGAAAAATGTAGTTCTTCACACGTGATTCAGAGTAAATTAAATAAAGACATCAACAAAACAGACCACTGGCATTTCTCTACTTTCAATTGCCTGCAAAATGAAACAATTTTCTTAAAACTGTTCTTCTGTAGCCTGGAGTATAATTGTTTATGGATTTTAAAAGAGGATTGTTCACATCATGGAGTCACCTTGGAGAATAAGAACAGGACTCCTTTAGGATGAAACTAAGCTGGAATCTATTCTCCAAAACCATACTGAAAGTGCACCAACTGCAAACAGGCACTGAGCCCATGGGCTATACGAGAACAAGTCTAAATTAACCTCCCATTGAAATATGTGTGGTGTGGATGCTGGATCCTATAAATCAGCTGTTTTATTTTGCAGATCTACCACAAGGCTATACTACTAGCCCATACACAATTCTGAAGGCCATAAAGTATACTCATCAAATGCTGAACTTCTCCGAAAATCTATGTGTAAGTGGGAGAAAAGCAGTTCATATACATGATTCTGCCATGTGCAGGTAAATATAGATGTCTTAGAGATAATTCAATGGGTTCTTTTGAAAATAGGTAGAATCCCATGCAAAACAGACCATGGTAGTTTTTTTTTTTGTCTGAAAGAAGCTTTAGAAGATGATTTCATTGTTATTTTAGCACAGAAGCACAAAATTGTCACATGAACATGAATGAAGGAGAAAGGTACCTTATAAAAATTAAACTCAAGAAGGCATACCCTTAGACTATGCCTATGCTGCTAAATAAAACAGGACAAGGGAGGCAGTGCAGGCTCTGGATGGCTGGGCATGGATCCTGTTTGACTGCCATGGGTTGTTAGGCCATGATCGCTGTGGCTGCCTGGGCTTGGCCATCTCCAGGGTAGTGTCTGTGAAAAAGCACCAGGGCGGGCTCTCTCCATCCTCCATAGTCCTCCACTTCTGCTGCAGCTGGCTTTTGTGTGCTTCAAACGCTCCTACATGCTTTTGTGCTGCACTACACAGCATGGAGGTGGATGGCCTGCATCACAGCCCACAAAAGGTTTCAGATGATCCAAGCTGAAAAACAAACAAAATATAACAATTACATTTTAGGACCATAAAAGCAATACATGAAACCTGGTGGAGGCAAAAGCCATTTTCAGCTTCACTGTGATTCCACTTGCTATTTCTCCCATAGCTTCCTTCAGTCCAAACATTCCCTGTATTAACAAGTGCAGAGCTGTAAATAAACCCAAGATAAGGAAAAGAGAATTTCAAGTCTGGTGTCTTTTACATAACAGGTCTTCTAGAAAGGCATTTTCACATTGTAGTGGCTTCATTTCATTGTTATTGTTGTCAGTTATGAATATATTATTGTCTGATGTGTTTTTTTATTTCCTCATGGCTTGGTTTTGGGGCCACTCCTGTTTAACATCTTTATTGATGATCTAGACAAGGGGATCGAGTGCACCCTCAGTAAGTTTGCAGATGACACCAAGTTGGGTGGGAATGTTGATCTGCTCAAGGGTAGGGAGGCTCTGCAGAGAGATCTGGACAGGCTGGAGCGATGGGCTAAGGCCAACTGTAGGAGTTTCAATAAGGCCAAATGCCGGGTGCTGCACTTTGGCCACAACAACCCCCAGCAGCGCTACAGGCTTGGGGAGGAGTGGCTGGAGAGCTGCCAGTCAGAGAGGGACCTGGGGGTGTTGGTTGACAGCTGGCTGAACATGAGCCAGCAGTGTGCCCAGGTGGCCAAGAAGGCCAATGGCATCCTGGCTTGCATCAGAAATAGCGTGGCCAGCAGGGATGACAGGGAAGGGATCTTACCCCTGTACTCGGCACTGGTGAGGCCGCACCTCGATTACTGTGTTCAGTTTTGGGCCCCTCACTACAAAAAGGACATTGAATTACTCGAGCGTGTCCAGAGAAGGGCAACGAAGCTGGTGAAGGGTCTGGAGCACATGTCGTACGAGGAGCGGCTGAGGGAACTGGGGTTGTTTAGTCTGGAGAAGAGGAGGCTGAGGGGAGACCTCATCGCCCTCTACAACTACCTGAAAGGAGGTTGCAGAGAGCTGGGGATGAGTCTCTTTAACCAAGTAATGAGCGATAAGACAAGAGGCAATGGCCTCAAGTTATGCTAATGAAGGTTTAGACTGGATATTAGGAAGCATTTCTTTCCAGAAGGGGTTGTTAGGTATTGGAATGGGCTGCCCAGGGAGGTGGTGGAGTCCCCATCCCTGGAGGTGTTTAAGAGTTGGGTTGACATAGCGCTGAGGGATATGGTGTAGTTGGGAACTGTTAATGTTGGGTTGATGGTTGGACTGGATGATCTTCAAGGTCTTTTCCAACCTAGATGATTCTGTGATTCTGTGATTAAAAGACATGGTATTTGAAGAGGAATCTCAATACTGAGTGAGAGGGACTTGAGTTAATTTAAGGGGAATGTTTTCTGAGCAAATGAGGAGGGAACATCTGTTTCTGCATTTCGTTTTGCCTCCTCATATTACAAAACAAGTTTTGAAGAACTTAGTGAGGTGCTGAAAGCTGGAGAATTTTCATCAAGATACTTTGTGCAGTGCTGGTATTTCTTAGCTACGTGCACAGGATAGAAGATCATAATATGCCTCTTGGTTAAACCCTTGATCTTTAGTAATTTTATTAGTGACACAAATATTTTGTTTTCCTTGCTGGCAAAACAAGTGGAAGTGCTTTGCACATGGCCTTACTCCTCACTTTAAAATCAATACAGATTCTTCAGCCATTTTTGCATAAAATCAGACTATCATCCTAGACCTTTCATAACTTCTTCTTATGTTACTATTTTTTTTTAAATCAGATAAAAGAAAAATTTAAAAGGTGTTATAAGTTAATTTTCTATGTTCTATTCATTAACAATTTATCATTTTCAGTTTTGCATTTTACATTTTCTCATGCTCCCACATGCAAGACATTTACTCTCATGCACAGGGCAAGGACACAAGCACCTGCTTTTACAGCCGACAGGCTGTATTTTGTGGGTATAGTTTCTGATCCCAAGCTCAAAATTTGGGATTTTTATGTGAAGAGTATCTCACAGCTCTTACCAGAACTTGAATCTAATGGTGTTTCCATGCTTTATCCATTTAAACACGAAATGAAACCTTGGTTTAGAATGTTATTTTATGCAAGAGATCAGTAGCTTTCAAGAAGGAGTATAACATAGCTGCCATCCATCACACTCTGGCCTGCTCTGCAGACATGCTGAAGCACTCTACATTTGCAAGTCCTCAATGACATTCTCTCAATTGCTTCTGTGAAACTGTTTGGATGATACACCTAAACTGATTAGGTCACCATTATGGACATTAACATACTCAAGTGTTTGAAAAGGCCAATAGCAGGGCTCCTTTGGATGCTAATGACAAAAGGCATGTTAGAAAGGGTAACGTTGCTTGTAAATTATTTTTTTTGGTAAAGTTGAGCTGTTTCTGACAATTAATTTCACATCTACTAAAGCTTACTGTTCTTTTGTGAGTAGTGTTTAGTAATTTACTGATCAGCCAAAGAAAAGCAAATACACATGTAATTTTGAGGGTAGAGACAGGGTGATGAATGGATTATTATGGCTGTATTATCACTTGCAAGAATGGAGAAGCTATGTCTTCCCCTTTATTTCATTGTGGTTGCATTTAACAATCTGATTGGCTTTTTTATGAAAAATGACTATATTAATATACAAATAATTGGATTTATTTTGGGTTTGTAACTCTACATAATTTAGTAACATCTCTGTTTTCTGTAGAAGTTAGTAAAAATTAAGATTTTTCTGTTGGGTACTGTGGCAAAGCCTTCTGTCACTTTAAAGGCAGTTAAAGAGAATTTGTATCAGCAGGTTTTTTGGGAATGTAAATGGCTGCTCTATTGAGAATATGGAGGTTTTCAGTCACCCAGTTACTATCTGTAAGGACGTGCCACTAGTAGAGTCACTAGTAGTAGCAAAACTACAGTCCAGCTGGAACTATCAGTACTTTGTTCCTCAACAGAAGCTGGTTGTTATTGGAAAAACTGATGCTCCACTAGGCAGGCTGAGTTGATAGAATAATGCACATGCATGAGCTTCCTAGGGAGGGTTTCAGCTGGAGTTATGTGTTTGCTGAGCTCAGGGAATATGGTATGCTCTGTTCTGCTCAAACAGCTTCTGTTACTAAGTGTGGTGAAATACTAGAGAAGGGCTAGAAAAAAGACTACAGAGAGACTTTGGATGGAAAAAGAAAGAATGTCATGGAGGAGACAAGAAAAAAATCATGAGACTACTTTTTAAAAATGACTACAGGGTTTCAGGAGAAGGTCAATAGCTGAATGGCAGTAGACAGGTATCAAGATGCTGAGGTTTGTCCCCATGCTTAGTGTCCACTAAGTGCATTGCTCCATTAATGATCTGTATTACCTTTATATTTCTATTATTCTAAGTATCATTTAAAGTCATATTCATTGAATCATATTGTTAGTAAGCAATCTACAGCACAGAAGAAGTTATGTGGCAAATCCTATCCCTTCTTCAAAAGCTGACAGCCTAATTACTACAACTAGGGCATGGGTGGACAGGGCTGCTAAACTGGGCTGGAAATGGGATGGAAGCACAAGCTGGAGCCTGTGATTAAGAAAGAACAATGTCAGGAGTGGGAAGGAGTCTTATTGCTCCAGTTTAGGGAGAAAGGGCCTTATGCAGAAGTCAGGAGGGAAGCCCATAAGACAAAGCATCTGTACATCCCAAGCCTAAGAGGCAAAGCAGAAGCCTAACACAGGTTCAGACAAAGGTCAGGGTGCCAGGGATTTTAAATCTTGAGATGAGGAGACAGAAACAGGAACAGGCATTGCAGGCTAGGTGGGGACAGATACTTGGGCAAGTATGATGGAAAATGTATCAAGAACTACAGATCAGAGTGCAGTGGCCAGGAACCCAAGTTAGGAATCAAGGAGCAGAATAAGACTCAGAGGCAACCTATAGGTTGCTGCGAGTCTTTTCTATAGCCCCCTGAGTCCATTCAGAGGCTTTATTTGGGGCAGGATTCAAATGTAGATGCTGCCTCTGAGGTAGTCACCTTGATCCTTTTTGTAACCAGGAGGGAAAAATATGCACCTGATGGGTGTGATTCATCTATTCCTAAAGCAGATGTTTAAAGTAAGACTGATGAATTGCACCCTAGAAGTGTCTATTTCTCTCCATTAATTATGAAGGGGGCCTATAGTAACTAGCTGAGATATATGCTTTTGTTATAAATGTTGGATGTCTAATGTTGGATAAGTCCTACAGCCTCAGGTATCCTAGCCATTCCACTGCACCGCAGCTCTGCCCTATTCAGTTAAGGCCCTGATCCATCAAGCAATTAAATATGTACATAGGTTTTTGAGAATGAATGTGATTAAATGTTCTGGGGGATTGTAGGCAAGCTGCAGATGAGTAAATGCTTCAATGTGTGAAATGTGGATCTTGAATTAACTACTTAGTTTGTATTCCAGGAGTCTGTCACTGGTTTTGTAAAAATCTCCATCTCCCCTGTACTTCAAGCTGCATCCTATTCCTAATGAAACATACCATCCCTGCTATCAATATAGTAGTGTGCAAGCACACACTCAGCTTTCTGGTAGCAATTCAGCAAAATTCAATCACCCAGATGTTTGGAAAAGTAGTCACCAGAGGGCTGCAAGAGTAGCCAAATGAAATTAATCTCTGAACTTCAGAGAATATTCAGGTGTATTTTATGATTTTTCCCTAGTTATATCAGAAACCATGAGGTGAAGTAGTTTAATCAGAGTGTTAGACCGCACAAGATCGACAGTCGATGGGATGCAGCTCATAAGGGGACCTCCTTATCAGTTAGATCAGCTGTCACCTAGAAAGAAGGAATACGCAAATGGGGTTGAAAACATGATGTTAAAACATTTCTGTTGTAGAATACTATGCATATGATTCATCAGATTTTTGTAGTGGATTGGTGTCATCCACTTTAAATTTAGCAAGGATTTTGATATGGTATCCCATCTTTGTATCACAACTAGGAAATTACAGTCTAGATGGGTAGATTATTAGGTGAGGGAAAACCTGGCTGGATCACTGGTCAAAGTGTATAGGTTCACCATCTATGCTCTACCTTGGGTGACTGGTCACAAGTGAAGTTTCTAAGGGGTCTGTCCCAAGACTGATCCTGTTTTATATTTTATCAGTGACTTGGAGGAGAAGACAGAAGGCAGCCTCACTGAGTTTTCATATGACACCATTTGGGGGTGTAGTGGCTATTCATGAGGGCAGGGCTGCCATTCAGATGGGCCCAGCAAGCTAGACAATGATGCTGACAGGAACATAATGACATTCAACAAGGACAAATGCAAAGTCCTGTACCTGGGACAGATTAACCCCATGCATCAGTGCATGGGAACTGACTAACTGGCTGGGTAGCACCTCTGCTGGAAAGTGCCTGAGAGTCCTGGTGGACAGTAAACTAGATATGAGTTCCACCTGGCTGTGATGAGGACTAACTGTACTTGGCTGTAGCCACTAGATCAAGGGAAGTGCTTAACCAGCTCAGCTTGGCACTCATTAGATCATTTCTGGAGTACTGCATCCAGTTTTCGGCCCCTCAGTACAGGAAAGATGTTGGTCAACTGGAGCAAGTTCAGCAAAGAGCCACCAAGATGGTCGGAGGCTGGCACACTTGCCCTGTGAGGGAGGGCTGAAGGAGCTGAGCTTGTTCAGCTTGTTCAAGAGAGGATGCTTCTGGGGACCTGAGGGATTACCAAGAGGACAGAGCCAGGATCTTTACTGAAGTACATTGAAGTCTCATAAATTGAAGCATGAGAGTTTCTGATGTGGTACAAGGAGAATACTTTCATTATGAGAACAGTAAGCACAGGAGCAGGATAGCCAGAGAGGTTACAGTATCTATATCCTTGGAGACTTTTAAGAGTGGACAAAGTCCTGAGCAACTTGGTCTGAATTCTGCGTTAACCTTGCTCTGAGCAGGGAGACTAAAGACCTGGCATCCCTTCCAAACTGAGTGATGATGTGATAAGTGAAGGTGACCTTATCCGTGCTGATTATGAACATGGGTGTAAGGAAATGATTATCTAACGAAAAGGAAATAGGTTCAATATTACATTAGAGATAGGCCATAGCTCTAGCTGGATTATAAAAATGAAATCTGGTATGCCTGGGTTGCAGAAACAGTCTGCACAAGCCTAGGAGTGAAGCTGTCTGGCTTAAGATACAGGATCAGGAGAAAACAGCAGATCTCTCTTTGAAGAGTGTTCCCTACCGTTTTTTCCAGGTTTGATGTTTTGGGGTCACGGGTGACACTGTCACTGCTTATTTTATACTGATGTTACTTCATTGTGTTATGTTTAGGACATCTTTTAATATTTTGGTAATTGTTTAGCTTATGTAAAAGGCCTAGTGTTGAATGTTGTTTTTAACTTGGCTTTATCAGACTATAGGTCTCTGAAAATTTTACTGGAAAATGTAAAAGCACAATTAAACTAATGCTGTGAGTAAAGAAAACAATAATTCATAATTTCACACTCTGTAAATATGGGGTTTTTGGCCATCACAATTATACACACCTCCTCAATGTAGTATGTCATGGTAACATAATAAACATATATATTACTTTGAAATTTTAATACTCTTTTTGAGGTATACAGCACCTTTTAAAATTTTATTTATAACTGGAATATAGCATACAAACAATGTAAAGCTTTCAAAGCTGGATTCATTGCAGGTATTAAAGTGCACTCATAATTACACTTTTCACCATCCATTTGAGGTGACCTGTTATTTGGCACTTTTGGGATGGAAAGATTCCTGTTCAATTCATGGATCATTTTCAGCTATAGTGGTCCTAGTATGTAGCAACAGTTTTATGTAGACATAGACACATAATACTTATGGAAATACTGGAACGGAGTACCATGAAAATTAATATTCTGCTTTTTCCCTATAGACGTCTTGAATGAGAGACTTTATATTATTTTTACAGGAACTTGATATGAATCTATATATATTAAATATCACATTCACTTTATTTGCAGTATGTTTTAGCACAATGCCAACATCTTACACACAATACAATATTTATTTTATCCGAAGTGTAGTTATGATAATTTACATTTTTAGTACACCATGTGTATTTAAAATATCCATACTGCACAAGATCTTATTACGGCAATATACATGGTATATAGTACTGTTTCTTTCTGTAAAAAAATATAACCTCACCAAACTCTTGGCAAGATTGCCTGCTTTTTTGCCCTTGAAATCAGTTTTATATTAGTCATTTTGTTGCCTAAATATGTTGTAAGGGATTATAAAGTGTTCTGTACAGGTTTAGTTTTGTTTCCAGTGAAGTGGATGGCAAGAATTTGACACAGCTATAATGCTTATGCCTGGCAAAGCCACCAGAAAGTGAACATTAATTTCTACTGGTTTCATTTCAGTAGCACATCAAGCTCATTCCTGAAACCAGTCCCCCTTCTGATGGCCTCTGTTCAAATACCTGGGAAGGATTAGTCCCAATTCAAACTACTTACGACACCGACAGAGTAGACAGGGGAAGAAAACCACATTCTGCCTTCTCGGATGCCAGTGTGAACCCCTTGTCTCTTCCTAGTGTCATGTCCTCACTGTAAGCATTGCCAAATAAATTATTCACAGGGTATCACTGACTGCAGGTAATACTTTACCCTGTACCTAGTTATTGTGCATTTTACCCATTCTGACATTTCTAACTGTACAGAATTCAAGAGAAGACAGTAAAATATCTTAAAAGGTCTAGCATTTAACATGTCCAAGCATCCTAGAGCTTGTGTCTTATGCCTGAAGACTCAGTTTTGTTTATTCCACAGCACTGGGAACACTTCATAATACTTTTGGAAAGGTGGAATACCTTTCTTTCCTGCTAGCTTTGTAAGGCTGTGAAATACAGATTCCCACTCTTGTATGTGCAGCAGAAATGAACATCAGCGTCTCAGGCTGATGGCAGTTTCTGTTTACAGTGGTTAAAGTAACTAGGCTAATGAAATCAGCAGGAGTATGGGAATAAAGACAATATGATGAAAATTAAGAAACGTTTCTGTGGATTTTAATGGTTTTCTGACACTATTCAGGTTTTTAGAATATAAATTTTTGGCTTGGGAAAGTGAAAAATGCACAGTGAAACCTTAAATGATTTGATCCTTAGGACAGACAACATTTTTTATTCTTTATACACTGTGTCTAGCAGAGTAGCTCCTATGTGACAAGGGAAAAGAACCAATCATCACCACCAATAACAATAACAATAACTTTGCATTTATATAATTTAGCTATTATCACCTGGCTTCACCTCAGCTGTTTGGTCTGTGCATGCGATTATATATAATTTTCTCTTTTTACACATCAGTACATAATTGTGGTGACTTTTTGTAGACAGGATTTTCCTCTACCCTTTAACAGCCTCATAAAACCTCTCTTACAGTCAGGATTTCACAAAACATTTACTATGTTATGATGGTTTTCTAAAAATAAAAATAGTCTAGTAAATTCTAGGTAAAATTTCAGTTTCCTCCATAATTACATGCCCTCTCATCTTCCCTCCCTACCAATCTCTGGAATGTCAAACTTCAGTTCTTGTTGCTGACTCCATTTTCTAGGTCTCACAACAAGTCATAAAGGGAAATCAGCTATTTTTTCACCACTGCTTCTTGGCTTCTTGTTTTTATCACCACCACTATTAAGAAAATGCTTGGACATTGATTATCCAGCCACAGTTTCTGAGTGTTTACCATTTCATAGGAGTCATGACCAGAAAGGTGGCCATGAGTAAATCAGAAAGGAAGATTGTTTGATCAAGTTTGTCGGTTTAGATTCATAGATTTGAAGTATGTATTATTCAGGGTAAGATGCAGAAGGGGCTGCAGAGAAGCAATTTGCTCCTCTCTATCCAAAACATCGATGCCCATGTTTTCTGCTTCTTCTGTCAATAATCTCTCCTTTGGAAAAGGATTGAGTCAAAGGAAGGTGAAAGAAAAAGCAGATTTCTCAGTAGCAGAATATTTATCTTCCCTTTGAAAAGAATGACAGTGGTATAATTTTTGACCCCTTTCATATTGGCATCTGTCCTGCATATTCATTGCCTTGTTTTGCAAATGAATGATGCTACAGCATCAAAAAGAATTGCTTGACATTTGTTCACTGCCTTAAAGATACATTGGTGTGAGAGATGACTTGTAAAAACAGGCCTGTGAGAAACAAGGACTGAGAAAAACAGCCTGAGAAAGAGATAAAGGTTAGCAGGGGGAGTGGAGGCCCTCCGAGCTAAGGACTGTCTCAAACACTCGCAAGTAACGAAACTATAGTCATGGGGTGGATAGTGTGGAGGTCAAAGCTGGTAAGGCTGCCTGAACAGCACAGAATGCAGCTGGAGGGGGGAGCCCTGTGGAGACAGGACAGTTCTGCTCTGGTGCACCTAGTGAAATTTCAAGGGCCATCTGTCCAGTGAATGACCTTTGCTTCATTATCCACGAAATGCATATTAAAGTTGACACCCCTGAATATGCTAATGAAGATTAACAAGATCATGCTAATTACATCATCCCATGAAACACCTTACCCCTCCCCATACATGGGATACGTAGGTATGTGGGTCGACCCAGGGAGCGGACCCAAGGAAAGTGTATATAAATGGAGGGGGGCAAAGTGGGGGTGGGGTCTGGAGGGTGAAGTGAAGCAAGGAAGACAGATGCCTCCTGGAACCCTCACTGGTGGGATCGATGCAGGAACCCAGACAAGTGATCTCTATTCCTCTATTCTCTCCATCTCCCTCCTTTCCTTTTTCCCCTTTTCTTTCACTACCATTAAGAAATGCAAGGTATACTGTATTGCTTGCCACAACTTGTTATATACTTAGCCAATTATCGTGTATCCAACTAGTACATTGTGAGAAGTTAATAAATGTTTGGATTTTGAGACTTGTCTCACCGTTGTCCACTCATTGGGGATTTACGAATCTGAGTCACTTGTCTCCCTCATCTGAGCGGGACATGACAATTGGTAAGTGTTGCTTTGTTTTTAAAAATGTAATTCTACCAAAAGGAAATAATGAAAAAGGATTTGACGCTGATTCTGCTTGAATAGTGCATGTATCTGAATATCCAAATAGTTACACCAGACATATTTCTAGAATCTAATCCTTGATCTTTTTGTGAAGTTTGAGGAATTCCCACATTCTTGTCATTCCTCTAGGGTTTTTCATGGGGCTTTTTCATGCTTTTTAAATTTTGATTTAATTTTTTTCCCAGTACATCAAGTACTTTTTCTATGTTGTCGTACATATAACTTCATTGTTTCTCCTTTTATAAGATAACTTTTTGGATTTGGTATCCATTTTATTTGGTTTTCCAATTGTCTTTGGTAACAAACATGGGAAATTTCAGTAGAAATCCAAGCAGTCCTGTTCTCTATTACGTGTATGGTATGTCTGATTTGTTATATCAGACAACTTCAAAATGGACATCATGCAGTGTAGATTACTCTCTTTACTTTGTGTGCTGTTGTCATTCAGAAAGAGAAAAACTGCCAAAAGTAGGGGAAAGTGGGGATTTCACTGGCAAGATTTCCTTTTTCATCACAGCTCCAGCACTGCTGACACGTGCTATGCTCCCTATCTACCAGCATTCTTGCTGATTCTTTTAAACAAATGGGAATTCCAAACAGAAGCAAATCATTTTCATATTGTCAGCAGACAAAATGAAACTTTCCATTAAATTGTATGTTTATTTTTGAGTTTGAAAGGGCTTTTATTGTAGTTGTTGTTATTGTTTTTAATCTACTAGAAGATTAATTTACTTTAGAACTGTTACATTAATCCCAATTCTGAACCCCTTAACTCATATTTAATTTGGAAATATCATATCCAGTTAATTAAATTTTGTTTGAGTTCTTTGGAAATAAACTTGTTATTGATGATGTCATTAGTGCCAGGAGATATGCGTTTCCTGTGAAGGGCTGTAATAACCCACTGGGATTTTTTTCCTTTTTTGCAGTCCCTGCATGATAAATTAATAATTCAGATAATTTGTTTATAAACTAGGCTGTAGGGGGACATTGCTGAACACTACAAATAAGTTTTTGATGTAGTTATAAAATTATTTCCTATGCTATTTATCACTTCTTAAACCAGACACTGTTGATGAATATTCAACATCTGCATAAAGCACAGAAAAACCTTTTTAATCAGCACTAATACTGAAGCGTGAATTTTCTAATCAGCTGGTGTGTGGTGTGGGAACCTATAGGGCTGGCAAATTTTTCAGATTAGGGAGTGTTAATGGATGGAAGAAGGACAGGTGCTGGCAGCCAGGCAAAGCATTCATTCATTTTTAGCAGTTCTCTGGCTTTCAGGAGTGAAATCAAGCCATGGGGAAAGGAATTGGTTTGTAGGGCACAGGCTACCATCCACAATGACCCTGGGCTCCCTTTGGATAGCAGTCTTGTATCAGCCTCTGCTTCAAAGGGCTTTGACCCAAACAAGCCATCTTCTTTATCATTTGTGGATTTGCAGTTCAACAAAATGGTGCATAGCGTGGGGCAGCTCTGTGGATTTAAATGCATGACCCAGCAATGAAATCCAAGTTGTTCATGTTCTCTTGAACTATACCTCATCCACTGATGCACTTGTTTTCATGGACCATAATTATGCAATTAGATTTGATGTAATTTCACACTGCATTTTCTCTGTCAGAAATAAGTGCTGATTTTGTCAGGCTGCAAAGTGGCTGGTGCTCACGGTGAACTGGGAGAGGGTATGAGGAACCTCTTTGTTTCACCTAACTAGATGATGTTAAAGACTGGTCTTCCATTCTGTCAGTTTTTTTGTTTAAAACCAGAACTATGTTGTCACTAGTTCTGCTTTCTGTTGCCTTCAGAAGGCATCTTCTCTCTAGCAAAGACAAAGCTTTAAGATGCAATGGTTCTGCTGCATCTGTTCCCATAGGACCCAGACTCTTCCTTGTCTAAACAGTGACCAGAGCAGCGGTGCAGACATTACAGCACTGCAGGTTAAACTGACTGCCTCAGCCCTTTGCTGAGGACTCCCTCTTCCATGTTGGGGTTGCAGAATGGAAAACATGTATATGCTCCAAGTACTGTTTTCACAATCTGACAAATTTAAGGTGCTCCTGAGAGTGCATCTGTGCTGCTATTGGACTGCAGGCTGAAGCATGGATACACTACTCATGGAGCCACTGCTGGCAGCCAGTAAACAGCCTGCAAGAGAAGACTAGGGTAGGGCAGGAAGGAGTGGAAAATTGCTTTATTAGAGCTGGTCTACCAGAACCCTTAGAAAACCATATTACAAAGAAATATGGCAGATCTGCTTGCTGAGTCTATATAATGCCTCCTATACATCTAACCTCTAACTGTAGATTGTGGTCTTCATAACACAATCCATCTTTGTATTTATTTTTATTTTTATTTTTATACTATGGCAAAAGATATATCATCTGGAGCACCATAAACCACACCTGCTGAAAGCCATTCTGAGCTTAGGCCAGATCTAATATAAGCAGGCACAACTCAATTAAAGTCACGCTTGCTTACACCTGTAGTGAATTTGATACTGGGTGTATGCATTGACTTGTACTAAATACGTTGTCTGAAATGATTAAGCACTAACCCGGTCTGTAGCAAACCTCTGAAGCCTATTCAAGTTAGGTGATTTATGATAATTTTCATTGCAATTGTTCTTTTCCGTGCTTGTCTGTAGTATCTGCAATACATTCTTAGAATCTTTCTGGTTAATCTGTTTCCATAAAAGCTCTACCTGTGCTGCTGTGACTGCAGCTCACTTAGAATAAACTGCAGAAGCTTTATACTAGCTAGTAAAAGTGCTGGTGGCAGGACAGTTTCAGCAGCAAGGAGCTGAGTGTGGGCTGCAGAAGCTGTTGGAAAAGCAGATTAAATGCTCAGATTGTTAAACAAAGTTCCATGTGGCCGTGGCTGGCTGTTGACACTTCCACTTGAATAGATTTCAAGTTAACCCTGGTGTGTCCTCAAGAGCAGCAGTCACTGTAGTGACAGCAGTGTAGACATCCCAGGAAGGAAGGAAATAAATTCATAGCTGATGAGGCTCACTTTTAGCAAATTCATCTTCTATTTTATCAACATGATATATATAACATGATTCTAGAATGTCATGTTGTTTCATGCATGTTTACTTGGTTAATTTGTGAAAAGAAACACATAAAATACCTAATCACATTAAGTCATTATACAGCTCTTACATAATCACATTAACTGCTTATGAAATGACTACATTGCAATATCACTTTAAAGATAAGGCAATTTAAGTATGGCCTATAAATTGTACACGCTGTTGCCTGCATTAATGGTATTTCATATAGAAATGCATGTTATTTCAGTTGGAAAACACACTTTGTAAGAAAGTCAGAAACATCATAACAAATCGGAAAGACATGTTAAACTATAATTTAATCAGTTGTTTGATAAAATCTGCTTTGTTAATAAGTATTTCAGATGTTGTCAAAGTATTGGCAGTCTATCCTCAGCACTCTTATCCTGCCTGCAGACACAATGATGAGATACAGATATTAGAATGGAACAAACTATTTGCAATAAAAAGATTTGATATAAGAAGGGTTTGGTTTTGTTGCTGGTATTTTTTGGTGAAGTGCTTTTCTTGCACTAGACATGAAGCCCAGGGAGATAAAACAAACACTAGATGAAACCATTCTATTTTGATCCCCTGAGTCTGCTGGTGCAGGTTTAAATATGAAATCTGGATGTTTCAATAGTGGAATATCCATGTATTTCCACCATTCACCTTGTAGTCATAGGATCTAATCTTTCACCATTTTTTTTTTCATTTTATTCTCAGTTATGCTTGAAAAATAATGGAAATTGCCAGATAGAACATAATTGTTTAGTTGAGGGGATATGTCAATGACTTGAGAATTAAAATCTAATCAAATCTTAGAAACTATACCAAATATTTATGACCATCTCTAACATAATGTTGCTTACTACAGCTGTTAAAGCTTTCAGTCTCCTTTTCTTTTTGTCTAGGAAGTAAAAGCATGAGTCCCCACTTGTTTTATACTCAGGCAAGCATTTTTCATCTTCAAGACATCTGTAAGAATAGATCCATACATAATAATAGTCCAGCCAATATACTGAAAATAATATAATCAGCCCTATTCTTTTGTTAATTATTTATCTACATTTTGTTTTTACAATGCTGAGACTTTATATTCTGAATTACCAAGAAATGCTATATAAAATATCAAGTCTTTCTAACACAGTAAGCTTCTTGTAATGATCTCATTGTATTTTCTAGGAGGTATTTGTCTACCTCATAAAATCACCACATAACAACACAATTGGCATCTTCTGTTCAGCAGAAGAAGCAAATTATAATGGCAGGTCAAGGCTAACACATACTGACGGAGCTTTGTGAGTAAGTTTGTAATTCTTCGTCTGACTTTCCATTACTAAGAAATCACTTAACATGATGATTCCAGGGTTCATATTTTCTGTTTACGAGCTACACAATAAGCTAAATAAAAGCTATGTCTACTTGGAGATAATATCTTAATAAAATATTGTAATCACTCCATACATGATATTATTAAACAGTGAAACAGTCTATACTGTCCTCTCAAGACTGTGTTGTGGCTAGCTACTGTGAATACTGCTTCTTTGAACTGATATCTTCACAGTGTTTCCTCCATATATTCACTTTAAGCACATCTGGCCTCTCCAACCCTTTTAAACCCCTCTTCTGAAATGTTCTTCTCTATATGTCATGAATTCATCAGTGCAACATTTTTTTCCTTTCTTTTTTACGAATTATTTTTAAAAACTTGAGAGTCAACTTAAGCTCAGGGTTTGCTTTGCAACCAATAAGAAATAGCAGACTGATTACTGAGTAATAATTGTTCTTCAATAACCATGACAAGAATAATCCATTTTACAAGTCACAGCATTTGGCTTGTCTATCCTCTCAAAATCACCTAAGGATAAGGGCACCAACCAGTTAACAGAGGTGTGAATAATAACTACAGTTAATGATACATACCACAAAACCAGGACTTTTTCAAATAATTAGCTTTATTATCCAATCAGAATGCAGAGGATTTTTTGCTATGGAAATGGTTCATAAGCATAAGCTATCAATCAGTGAGAGTATTCCTCCCTTCTGACTGCCTGAGAATCCTTTCAGGGCCATTCCACATGTTCTTTTTCTCAGTGTATAGGCAGTGTAGAGTGGATCTATTTTTTTTCCTAAAAATTAGCTGTGTTTTCACAATTTGGAAATGTTTCTAGAAAATTATTACTCAGATAGACACTGATCTATATTGCATTTTGAATAGGGAATGATTTTCTGAGTTAGCATTATTGCAGTTTTTTATGATATAGTTGTTCTGCACTTCTTTCACAGCAAGAATCTAATAATATAATGTGTGTTCTGAAGAACACATTAAAATGACATTATGCGATCAGGATGCCAATTATAGTATGACTAAAGACTAGCTATCAAGCTACAGAAAGTCAGTAATTGTGCTGATATAAACATAATGTTTATATGTCTTGAGTAGAAAAGAATGAATCCCATTTTATTACTTACATACGATTATTGACAAAACACTTAGGGATACATTTTCAAAGTGTTGTATGGTTTTTTAGCTGCATGACTCCCATTTAAGTCAATAAGAGTCACATAGTTAAAACCCCATGCAACATTTTTAAAAATTACCACAAAGAAGCCTCTCTTTTATTGCTTAGCTGCACAAATCATTTTATTCTCCAGTAGTTCTTCCACATGGTAAACTAGTAGTGTTGGCTGTCAGTAGTCTCATAAAAAAAAATAAATCTACAGGCCTCCAAATATGGTGGTCTATTTATATGCAGATTTCAAAAAATAATAACATGAATTGTACTTCTATTGTTCCTTTCATAGGGTTATAGCCCAGTGCTTTAAAGCTATTAGTTCATTATGCCTCACATCACTCCTCCAGGTAGGTACACTAGTAGCTGCCCCCTTTGGTGGCTTGCCCGAGGAGACAAGGTGAGTCAGTAGAAGAACAAAGAATTGAAGCAGCCCAGCTCCAGGTCCTTGGTCCCTTGTTACAGCTACGAAATACTCCCAACCCACAAAGATTCAGCATTCAGTAGTATGCAATGCATATGAAATGCTAACATTAATTGGAAATGGCACCAGAGTGACCTCACTTCAGTCCACTGAGGTCTGATATTGCTTCTTTTCACTCATTAATTCATTAATTAGTTTAAAAGGGCTAATGGAAAACAAAAATATTCCATTTGCCAGGATAGATTGCTGCTGAATATTTATATTATTTTTTATTATTCATATGGAATCATAAGTGCTTAACAGACATGTCATTGTGGGGTTTTTTGTTGTTCAGATAAACATAATCCAGAATTTTTAGAACACATCAGTTTAAAGGACTGATGGGATCTTCACTATGATTCGACTTTGCAAGGCTAAAGAAGCTCTAAGAAAACAATTTTGTGATCAGCTTAGTATATTGACAGCCACCACAACTCAAACACTTTCATTATGCATTGGTGGCTTCAGCAACTTGCAGCAACAGTGGAATGGTATCATATGAAATCTTTATGCTTATTTAAGTTCTCTCTTAGGCAAACGAGGATGCTCTTTGTTTAAATAAAGAAGCACATGATTAAATTAGAAATCAATATTAGTACCTATACATAGATAAAATAATTAAAGTTTTTATGTAAATGCTTGAGAAATCGAAGAATTTTAAATTTACCATTAGCTAGGATATTAAATTCATCAGACTAAAGTTTTGCTTTTAGAGCTTTTTGGTCGAATATGTATATATATTATATTATACCTTCAGTACAGATGTTTTAGATTCATTTCAGCTCTTCAAACACATAGCCTTCCCTGGACAGGGAATTACCTTTGTCTGGCCGGTACCAGTTTATTCTTCTGAACTGAGATGTATGTAGGTTCCCATAAACTGTGACTGACCTTAATAGACATGTTAGCCACACCCAGGTTTCCTTAGAATAGGAAGTATAATAATAAAAGTCATAATGATTCAGAGTTTTCACAAAATAAAACTATAATTCATTAAGATTCTGTTCTGATATATTTCATTTAATAGAAACACACATTTTTCTTATTTCACTGTGGTAGTATTGCCATGCTCTAAGACAAAAATTGTTTTTCCTAGTAGATTGTACCCTTGTGCTTTTGTTACTTGTATTTCTATCGACATTGAGTGTATTATCCATTGTTAAATGATTGATAAAAATTGTTAAATAAGGCAAACACTATATTCAGTGTAGTGTAATGAGGCTTATCAAGCAGGAGAAATACTTCTCATCATGATATTAAAATTAAATGTAGCATTTTAAAAATTCTTGACATAAATAAAGAAGTTATTTATCTGGACCAGTGCTTTTTCTGTAAGCCCAGTGTTCTGTATAAGTCATTGCCAAAGCATATATTTTATTCTGTAGAATACTTTAATTTTCTTCTTCTCAAATATATTTTGAACTTGCAACCATTAACCCTAACATAGTCCACAGTTGTATGGTCTTTTCTATGTAGGGCTGTAACAGGTATTGTAGTCTTATTTCACCTGTAGTTTTGCATCTCCATTAGAATTTTTTTTTCCACATGAAATGTGATACATCCACTCATATTTAATTGACTATAGTAAACACAGTGTTATTTCTGACTACACCGAAATATTGAATTTTGCAGTTGTCTCTATGTCTACAGTTACCCACATACCCTTCATCTTCCCCCCAATTCCAATTAAGAACATTCCCAAGCTAAAGCAATCTAACAAGCTAGTAGGCATAAGGCATGCAGTACCTCTAACCATCAGGTTATAAGGCAATGGTGGAGTCAGTATCACATCCAGTTGTCTTTGTTTCCTTTTCCTGATGACAAGCTAATCATGCAGACCTGAATCCCTTGAAATGAATTCCTATTAAACCTCAAAAGCAGACTTTTGGACCAGTATCTAAATACTTGCCTACTGTAATTACAAGCCAATGTAAGGTATATGTGTAAATACCATTGACTGTATTTCTTTTAATCCATGTTTTTGATCTTTTTAATGATGTTGTTTTACTCTTTTGAAACTGACTTTAAATATCAAATTCTCTGTCATAGCTTATCGAGACTGTGACAAAGGCTTAGCTGATATGTTTTTCACAGAAACTTTCATCTTAATGGAATTGGTAATGTTTCCTGTTTAGTTAAATAATTTTCTCTGTTTTCAATACATTTATTAAGTTTTAAGTTATTAAAAGTATTCCTTAAAATGTTGATGTAAGAGCATGGATCAGCAGTTACTTTCCTTAGGTGCTAGACTATGGAATAGAAATCATCTGTAAAAGTGAAGAGGATGTATTATTAACAATGTCTTTGAAAATCTGATATCCCCTTCTACCTTAGCTTTCATAACTGTTCTCCATGCTACATGTTCTCCTCCTCAAGGAAGTCTCTCAATTGCTTTTTTTCTTTTGATAGTTATTTCTCCTCATTTTGTGATAGATAATAAGACTTCAAAATTGTGATCTTGATAAATTCTCATTTCCCTCTTAGTCCCTTCTCTCATTTAGCCGTGATCTTATTTCCTGAGAGAATTTTAGCTACATAGAAAGACAGATGGTTCACAGATTCCTTTTCTTGTGTTTGATTTCCATTCAGTCTTGCATAGGAGCCAGTTTATTTCATATCTCTTTGTTTCTCTGTTCCTGTTCATATGAAGACACAAACCAGTGAAGATGAGATGTTTGACTGAAAAAGTGACAACAAACTAAAATCAAAACTGTATTAAATCTTTTGCTGTCAAAGACCAATCTATATTTATAATTCCAAACCACCCATGGACACCTAAGCAACACAGCTACAAGTAGGTAGCACATCTCCCAACAGGAGCTTACCATGCCAAAAGCAAGGGTTCTTTCCTTCTTTCTGTATGTAAATTACTTGCCTAACCTTATCTAACAACCTCCAAATCTATAATGTATTTAACTTCACTGAAACTTTGGGAAACATGCATCCTATAATTCAACTAAGGTTCAGTGAGATTAATTGGTTTAGGAAAGGCCACATAGGAAGATGATGGTAGAGAGAGTAACAGATCATAAATCCTTTAATTAACAAGGTATAATAATATATATATTCTCTGTTCATAATTGCATATACACAGCAGGCCTGCAATCTAATTTTCTTTTTTGGTTCTGAGGAGGGTTTTTTTTAGACCTTAACAAAACCCTTTTAATGTGAAAAAACTAAGACAGCAGTGATGTTTAGCTGCTTTCAGGGCTCTGCATCAGAGGATTCACATTTTTTCAGGACTGAAGATTTTGAGCTTAAATTTGTCATGCTTTAATGAATCTGGATCTCAGTGATTTAAGGATTTAAGTTCAATTTTCAAATCAGGGAAAAAAAAATCCTGTAAGAGCCCTTTTTGTCTTTCAGCAAATTTTAATACCACATTCACAAGCATCATAATTTTCAATGTTATGTTATAATCTTTCAGGTAGAAGACAACAGATTTTTGGGAGCAAGGAATCCAGCTCTAGGTAGTGAGGAAATGCTTATCTTCACTTGAAACCCAGTACTCATAGCTCTGAACCCTCTCCATGTGTGATACACATGTTCTTAAGAAAAAATCTTCAGAACCCCACAACCCAAGGATGGCCAGTTCTAGTTTCAGTACTAATGGTTGTCTGGTGGTATATTTAAATTTAGTGAAGTAATTTAGAGAAGTGGGAGCATGACAGAAATATAAACCTCTTTTTTCCTAAGTGAATGTCATTGTTGTACTTACCCAAACGAATGCTTTTTCTAATGCAATTAATATTTCATTCTGTTTATATTTCAGCAGGATGAAATTAATGTTTGATTTTTGCGTG
This sequence comes from Strix aluco, assembly GCF_031877795.1. NCBI lineage: Eukaryota > Metazoa > Chordata > Aves > Strigiformes > Strigidae > Strix > Strix aluco. Next base: position 60,074,751 of record NC_133935.1, read on the forward strand.
TCTTATACTTCCACGTAGACTCATCTTGGTGGCTACTCATTTTTCTAGGGGTTATAGGGTCATAATCCTGCAGAGGACAGAATTACATAAAATCTTCCTCCTCTTGGATGAATTCTAGAGTACATTTTCACATTCATAAAACTTTGATTTAAATAATCTGTTTTGTATTTTTTTGAATTCATATTTTATTATTTATTTTCCTGTAAAAAGACTGATTCCTAATGTTTGGCAAACATTAAAATACATTGTTGAAACAAGTTTTGTATTTGATGCTTCTCTTTGCTAGGTAGTTAGATACATGAAATCTTTGCACATTTATTTGAGCAAATTTACTGCTAATATGCATTTATGCTGATTTTAATAGAGATTTCCATTGTGATAGTATATGGTGGTTGGTATATTTTTAGTCTGGTTCAACTGGATGAATTTCATGTCTTTATACTTGTTTTTGTCAGAAAAGACTATTCTTTCAATGAAACACAAATATTGTTCATATTTTTAAATTTAAGTAAAAGAGAATTAACTTGCTTCTAAATAAGGAATGCATAAATTTATCTAACAGGCTTGCATTTCGTTTGCTACATTAAACCACCTGTAGCCCTCAGTCACTAGGTCATTTTTGTCCAGGCATCTTTTGGCATGTGGGAAGAAGCTCTGAAAAGAGGATATACACACTTTAAGAGTATGCAGTGATTATTTGTTGGTTAATACACACAGCAGAGAGCTAGGCACTACATGTCACTGGGTAAGGCATAGTATAGTCACCCTGTCTCCTCCTTTCCTCAAGATACCTGACGAGTACCTGGAGATCCATCAGGTAGAGAAGTAGAGGCCTGCATTTCTCTGTGGAAGGGGCTGCTCCTCAGTGTTGCTGTATTTCTGACTTCCTGTTATTTGCTTTTCATCTTAGGGTTTTTACCTTTCTATATCAGTATTTTTCTTCTTGAATCCTTGAGCGGCTATCACCATCTCAACTGTTTCGATTCTGTCTGTGTTTTTACTTTTCTTATCTTTATGATTTTAACTCATGGATTTTTTCACACCTTAAACAACAATTTTCTGAGTAAAACTGAGCCAAGGTCCAGAGTTGTGTTGCATCAAACTAAGTTGTGGATCACAGAGAGCTGAACCCCCAAGCCAAGGGTTACAGATGTATCTAGAGAGGGGGACCAAACCAATTCCTTTTGGTTGTCATAATCACTGGAATTTTAGAATTAGTAGATCTCATTCTCCTGAACCTGGTTTTTAACAATAGACTTGAGAAAGAAAACAAATCTTTGTAATTTTTCAATTCCCAGACAGTTTCTTACCTTTCAGTGAGCTAGTAATTGAACCAATTTGACTGAAATGAAGAAAATATTCTCTGTGCAACTGTGAAAGATTCTACTTCTGCCAAGAGCTGGTTTTCATTTCAACAGACTCTGGGTCCAGTTGCCTTCCTAGTGATTTCCACCAATTCAGACTTATCATTCAATACTTCAAGACAGAATCTATATCTGATATAATTGTATTACTTGAACAGATTGTCATACACAGAATGTCCAGTATTGGTCAAAATATATTAACTAATGTATTCAAGACTCCTATTTATATTTTAAAATATACTTTCTTAAAAATTATAAATAAGTTTTCAGCCAGTCTTGTAATGCTCTAGGACAGGGGCTATTGAATCACACTGGGATGGCAGCAGTGACAGTGCCCTCCTTGCTATCATTACCACAACTGTTGTATTAAACATGTTGTGAGAGCTCTAAGGCTATATCCGTACTTGTAAATTAAAGATGTTGGGAGCGTACTTGGACACCAAATTAATGAAGAATGTTAAGTATACCCACTATCAAACTCTCTTAACTTTTAAAACAGGATGGATGCATTCAGACTGCCTCTTGTGAATAGTCTGTGAATAGCACTAACTCCCTAACTGTGCTGGGCAAATGTTTTCAAAAGCAAGTTCTAGTTGGCCAGGGCCAAAACTGTGCTGAGGCCAGTCGAACTATTTAACAACATGGATGATCAAGTTTCAGTGCCCAGAAATGTTTAATTTAATTGTGTAAACATTGCCTTATTGGATCAAGGCCTGAAGGTGGTATGGGAAACATATAGCTTGTGAATCCCGTAGGGGATCGCACATATGCTGCATGGCACCAAATTGCCCAAACCCTTGGTTTCTTTCAGGTAGCAGATGAACGGACATTTCAAAGATTTTATAAACTTTGGCTTTATGCATATTCAAGGGAAATGCAGGGTTAGGTAAGATCTTGGTATGTATACATTTACAATAAGGATTTTCATTGGAGTTACTCTCACTTAGCTTGAGCCCTGTAAATGGACTTATACAAATAAGCCTTAACATTGAGTAAACATCCCCACCGTCCCCATGTTTGATCAGTGGCTCTCTTCCAGGAAGCAGCCCTGTTTATTCCCCAGGTGGTAATCAAGAGCAGTAGAAGGCCCATAAATTCATGAATAAAGATATGGTGGGGATGACACTGGTAATTTCTGGTACTGGTAATCTGCAGCAGACAGATGCAGCACATGGCAGGTAGGAGACTGCTGACAGTAGCCATTCAGCAGAGCTTTTGGGACAGGTTAGGTAAGGTCAGGGTAAGCTTTTCTTTGGACCTGATGCACAATTTTAATAGTGGACGCAGACACAATCTCACTCTTTCTTAAATAAATGATTTAGTCCTTTAGTCTTTGAAATGCCACTGCCATTTTTAAAAATGAAATTTAGACTAAGTCAGTGAGACATCTGCAAAATTTTTATGTAAGAACTATATACAACCAAAAAATGCCAGACAGTTTAGTGTTCTTTAAGGAACAAATAACAGTAGAATAAACTTCTTGGAAAAGTAAACTCATGAAGGAAAGTTTATTTTTATTCAAGAGCAGAAGCTCTTGTGTACACAGATAATTAGACATATGACATAATAGTCATCTAAAGAAAGGATGCACCTAATACAGAAGTCATTGAACTACATGAAAAATAAAAATTTAGCATTGTAAGATATTCAAGTACAGGTTACAAAACTTCTGGATCTATCAAAACAGAATAGATCCACAACTGGAATGCAAATTCTGTGTTGTGAGTATCTGACTTGTGTCATGGTCACTTGTACATTTGAAAGAATAGATTTGTCTTCAGTTGAGAAAGGAGAATGAGATCAGCACAACTCATCTGCTGTGGTTTTCTAACAACATACTCTTTTTTCAGAAGAAATTCCAAGATTGCTGCAAATCAGACCAACATAGTACAACCAGTCCTCTGGCATTGTCATTATCTTTCACATCTGTAACCCTACTCAGGTGCATGGTTCTAAAAATGCCCTCTATTAGAAGGTAGGCAGTACTCCTGCAGACTTTTGGATGGACAGAGTACAGCTAAATGGTTCCAAAGTGCTCCTGAATGACCAAGAGGGACAAGAACCTCAGAAGCTGAGCAAACAGCAGGCACTTGCTCAGCTAATAGCATGTAAGCATCCTCACAAAATTCTCAAAGAACAGCAGTGATATACTACACAATGCTTAGAAGAAACAGACATTCTCCTGAAAGCTTATTCATTTCTGTTCTCATACTATTATTTGCTAGCTATAATATAATAGAATAGCTCATACTATTACTTTTTAGCTGCTGCTTGTGGCTTGGATGGGCACACGCTTCGCTGGGTAAAAAACTGGCTGGATGGCCGGGCCCAAAGAGTTGTGGTGAGTTAAATCCAGTTGGCGGCCGGTCACGAGTGGTGTCCCCCAGGGCTCGGTTTTGGGGCCACTCCTGTTTGACATCTTTATTGATGATCTAGACAAGGGGATCGAGTGCACCATCAGTAAGTTTGCAGATGACACCAAGTTGGGTGGGAGTGTTGATCGGCTCGAGGGTAGGGAGGCTCTGCAGAGAGATCTGGACAGGCTGGAGCGATGGGCTAAGGCCAACTGTAGGAGTTTCAATAAGGCCAAATGCCGGGTGCTGCACTTTGGCCACAACAACCCCCAGCAGCGCTACAGGCTTGGGGAGGAGTGGCTGGAGAGCTGCCAGTCAGAGAGGGACCTGCGGGTGTTGATTGACAGCCGACTGAACAGGAGCCAGCACTGTGCCCAGGTGGCCAAGAAGGCCAATGGTATCCTGGCTTGCATCAGAAATAGCGTGGCCAGCAGGGACAGGGAAAGGATCTTACCCCTGTACTCGGCACTGGTGAGGCCGCACCTTGACTACTGTGTTCAGTTTTGGGCCCCTCACTACAAAAAGGACATTGAATTACTCGAGCGTGTCCAGAGAAGGGCAACGAAGCTGGTGAAGGGTCTGGAGCACATGTCGTACGATGAGCGGCTGAGGGAACTGGGGTTGTTTAGTCTGGAGAAGAGGAGGCTGAGGGGAGACCTCATCGCCCTCTACAACTACCTGAAAGGAGGTTGCAGAGAGCTGGGGATGAGTCTCTTTAACCAAGTAATAGGCGATAGGACAAGAGGTAATGGCCTCAAGTTGTGCCAGAGAAGGTTTAGACTGGATATTAGGAGGCATTTCTTTACAGAACGGGTTGTTAGCCATTGGAATGGGCTGCCCAGGGAGTTGGTGGAGTCCCCATCCCTGGAGGTGTTTAAGAGTAGGGTTGACTTAGCGCTGAGGGATATGGTGTAGTTGGGAACTGTTAATGTTGGGTTAATGGTTGGGCTGGATGATCTTCAAGGTCTTTTCCAACCTAGACAATTCTGTGATTCTGTGATTCTGTAATGAGTTCTGTCATTATTTTTAAATTGTATTTATAAAATACATTTAGAGAAATCCTCTGTTAAGCAAAGAGTGCTAAAAATGATTCAGTCTTACTGCAGTTGTGGCCATGAGCTACAGACTTTTGAAAGGAACTATCAGCTGCCTTTTTCTGGAGGTCCTCATTTAGTATAAATATCCAGTAACTATGCATAAGCCAAAGTAACTGTTTGTTCATCTTAATTATCTTCTTATATTTATTTGGGTGGCATTGGCTTAGGTATGAAACACAAAGTCTCAGGATGTCAGAGATATCCTGTTGTTTGAATACATTGCCTTTTATTTTCTTCCTCAGGAGAAAAAAAAGGAAATTAAAGTCTTCTTTTCATTCACAGAATATGAGCTTCTCTGAAAGAACTCCTGACGAAAGAAACCCAGAGTTGTTCTCCTGCTGACCTAACCATCAATTTCTTCCAGGATTGACAGCAACAAAGCAGCTATTGTGTTTTGCAAAGTGTTTTTGTTCCAACTTCGTGTTTTGTTTGGGCAATTGAACTGTTGGAACTTTTACTTATACAAGGTATAACTTGTATGAGATTCAAGAGCTATATATGCAATAAAATATGTCTGACCAAAGATCCAGGAAAAAAATTAAAGACTCAGAGTATGTGTACCAAGAATATTTGTGGATTATTTGCTTGGGGTGTACTGCAGCCGTGCCCTAAGTGAACACTGTCCTTGTAAGCAAAGATGTTACATTATTACTGCTAAGTGATTATGCATGTTAGATTTAAGAGTGAGAAGAATGATGCCATACTGACAGGAGATGAAGTAACCAGAGTATGGTGGCTTTATCTGGTTACACCAGCACAGATCTCTAAAGCTAGCAGTCACCTACAGCAGAGTCAGCCTAGCGAAGGAACCTGCCATGTCAACACTGTTGAAACTGTAGCCACCTTCAGATGTTGTGGCAGATGTCAAAGATGTAGTCAAGACTAAAAGCATGTGGCATATGATTTCCCCAGTTCTGTTGTACGCAGGTCTCAGATTTATGTAGTTGCATGTTCTCCTTCCAAGCCCTGTTGACTTCAGTTTCAAGGATTAAGACCAACATTTTTTTTAAGTTTCTGTTAAGAAAGCAGTGTTTCTTTCCATAAGGTTGCACTTGTTTTCTGCAGATTTTTATTTAGCACAAGCAGAATTGACTTTGAAATAAAATCCAACAGGTTTCCCAGTTGATTTTGATTTAATGAACGTCTTTGGTAGAGGGCCTCAGGGTAGGCTGGCTCTAGCTATTTATCTTTATACTGGGTAGTTTATATATTTTAAGAAAGTGACAAATGGCAGCTTTAAAAAAACTCATTATGGTAATTGATTATTATAGGAAAACCTCGGAAACTTTATGAAAGAGAGCTGTATTCTCTAAGTGTCTTAGTTTTAAACCAGACTTGTAATTAGAAGAATCCATAAACATTTATCACATTAAGAGAGGTTCGTTCAGTAAATTTAGAATAAAATTCTGGAGCCACTTTATTGTCCTTTGTTAAAATCACATGTTTCAGTGATTTTCCCTTACCACCGAGAGATTAATTTGCCAGCTGAATAGAGGACCACACACACTCCCAGAACCCATCCAAGATGAGTTCTACAAGAAATTTGCTGGGCATGTATCTGGGAAGGGTAACTGGACTCTTGGACTAAGATGTTTCTGAGTGTTGTAATCAAGCCATATTTTCAGAGTAGAATTTTTTCAAGAATTTGAGCTTTCCCTCAACTTCTCTTCCTTGGCCTCTCTATCTATCTGAAACTTTGGGTGTCCCCAGCAGGAAATGCATTGATATCACATTTTCGTCCTTGCCTCACCTCCCTTATTTTAGTTGTAGCTCATTCTGACTAAATTCTGAGACACTGCAGTCCTGGATCCATATGTAAGATGGCCTTTAACTTATATTTAATTCAAGACCTTAAGGTTTACTGACTGATTTATTTGAGCAAACAAACAAAACCTTTTGTTAAACTATAGCTAACGTGGCTAGGAGTTTATTTTGCTTTCATTAATGTGATAAATCTCTCAAACATCAAAAAATGGAACCAACCTTTGCAATCACTACCTAATGTTACATTACCAATGCCTCTGGAAGACAGAGTCATTTCTGGTCTGTCTTTTGCAGAGACAGTTAGCACTCTAGAGACTCATTCACTATTTTCAGAAATGCTGAATATAAAAAATGATCTCTTTAGTTTCAAGTATAGGAAACTTCTTAGTCATGTCCAAATGTGAGAAGTGGTTGCTGTTCCTGTGTACAGAAAATTAAATATTCTGCAGTTGACTCTTTACGAACTTTTTGTCCTGATTTAGGTTTGCATTATGTGACTCAATTTGATTTCTAGTTTAACCAAGGGAGTATACGTTTCATGTTCCTTATAAGAAAGAAAATAATGGGTTGCTCGGGATAAACTGTAACTGAGCATAAAAGGAAGAAAATACTTGCAAATCCATACATGTTACTACAGTATGTATACTTCAACAATTTTCAGTACAGACAAGGTATTTTGCACTATGGCTTCTGAGGCATAATCTGTCATGGTATTTCTTTCCTTTCAATCAGCTTTCATTGTGGTAACCCTCAACATTTAGGGTGTTTTCTCTTATGGTACCAAATCCTGCAGTCATAGGAATGCCATCTTTCATTTCTAAAAAGTAAATCTCTAGCCTGTAAAGTTAGTGTGAAAAGACTGACTTTGCCACCTTAGTTATTTGTAAGGCTCAGAAGTGAGAATGCAAATGAAAGAACGATAAAAATTGCTTTCTTGTTATTTTTAACAAAATCACAATTTTTAGAACAGTTTCATGACATTTTTAACATATGGAGTTGACAATGCCATCATTTCTCTTTCTTTAAATATATTTTATTGCTTCAGATAATGTCCTACATATAAATTTACATATGTCTATAACAGGAGCAAACCACAAAATCTGAGAAACCAAGTGAAGTTTTCAAAAACAAAGTTTTTGACTCTTCTAAGGAGACAGCTTATAAAAACAAACCCATAATAATTACATCTATTCTTTCCCCACAGCCAGCTACATCTTTTTACTATTAAAGTTCTTCTTTTTCCAAGTTTGCTTCAGTCTGTAAACCCCTCTTTAAACATGATATAAAAATCATTGTTCCTTTGGCAACTATATAGTTTCTTTGTTGAAAGCTGCTTAATTCAAATATTCTGCTCACAAAGATATGTTACTTGGCAGCTTGATGTATACAGTAAAAGTGAATGATATCTGTTAATAGCAGAGAAGAAAATTCATGTTCTTTGTGTTTCCCCATAATAGAGCTTTTTCAAGTTAGCCAGTGTTTCAGATTGATAAACGTCAGGTAAACAATGAAACGTATAAAGGTCTAACCCTCTGAGTTCTTTTGTCCGTATAGTCAGTGTGAAAAGAGCGCACTGGCATGTGGCAGGATCAGGCCATAACATTTCAAAGTGTGATGCAAATGCACTTTGAAGTGCAACTGGGCTGCTTCAGTGCTCATATGTAGCATTGCCTCAGCGGATGGACATTGTCTTTCTCTGTTTTTATTTTGTTTAATTAGCTGTTTTGAAGTTCTACCTGAAACCAAATTGTACTTACTAAAACTATGACATGAGGCACGTAACTTGCAATTATAGTTGAATAGGGTGTTAATGCAGGAAAAATACTAGCTGAGATTCTCTCTAGAAATGTGTTGCCATACAACGTAAGAAATTAAATTTTTTTTACTTATTCAGGTTTTGTTTTGTATATATGTGCAAGATTTTTAACTAAGTGAAAATATTAATTCCTGTAGAAATGGTGGAGTAGAACAGAGTAGGAAGTCACTGAGTTTTCCTTTCTAATCTATAACTCAGCTGTTACTTCTTTATACTTTTCTTTTAGGAACTGTTGGCAACAAGATACTGAAATGAATTTGGCTTACCTGAATCTCTCATCTAATTGTATATCTAATTTCCTAATCAGCAACAAATACTATATGAGTTTTAGAAGCAATATGCTACTTCAAATTTAAAATTCTGCTATTTGTTTTCCAAGTGAAGGTGGAGTTATTACATCTTGCATTTCTCTTAGATATAAACTCTTAAAACTATTTCTATTCACAAAAACTTCAGACCACATCTCACCCTCTGTAGACATAACATTGCAATTCCAGGAAAGCTTGCCTATTTAGGAAAGAGTTAAACCTCAATACAGCGTGGAAGCAAGCCTTTCACCATCCTTGTCTCACTTCTCATAGGAAAATTTCTGTAGGAAAGATGTAGTGTATTCCTGCGAGTTCCTAGATTTGGCTGATTGGGAGCCTGGACTGTTGAATGCCTTGCATTCATTGACATAAGTGAAAAGCCCACCCCACTGTCCTGACTTTTGGAATGGGATTTGTCTAGCCTGTCATCAGAACATTGAAAGTTAGATATCTAAAATGGAACTAGTCTCCCTTTGCTTCCTTAAGGGACAGTATTTCACTACCCAAAGCAGATGGTTTGACCAGTCTTGAGACATGATGCCTGGCATATAAAAAGATGACCTACAAGTCTGATCTGCTACATGTCATCTTCTCACCTGGGCCCATACATTTCTGTGGCAGGGTTATATTTACTACATACTTCAGAGAAAAAAGAAAGCAAGTAATCCCAATTCACTCGACAAGCTGAATAGGGACAATAGTCCAGTGATTGCAAAAGGGCTGCTATGCCAATGCATCTCCTGATTACTGAGAGCTATGTTAGTATGGAGATGCCTTTTGCCTTTCTTTTAATTTATACCGGCAGAAAAGCTAGCAAGAATTCAATCCTAATTTAGTGCAATTTCTTGTGCATATATTTGCCTGTATTAAACAGCAATATTTTATGCTTAAAGGACAGAATATTCTCTCATTAACCCTGCAGAGGTCAGTAGGATGTACAGAAACTAGTAAGCATTAATTTAGTATCATTCGCACACAGCAGTTTTATCAGGCATTTCCAAGATGCAAACCACTGTCATATGGAAATGAATTCACTAATATGATTTTTCACAGTATAAAATGTTTATTAGGAAAACATATGCCTCATGGTACATATGTTACCATGTTTTAATGCACATTTTATAGGGATTTTTCTTTTTAACCTGTTACTTGACTCTTTTGTTTTTAAAAGTTGATTCATTGTTATTAAACAAAATCAAAGAGGTGAAGAAAACGACATGTGGCAGCTCTTTTTGTTGCTATCATCTTGTTTTATTGTTTGAATGCCTCAGAAGGTGGCTATTGTACTTTTATTGAGCAAGGAATAGAATCCCTTTAAAATCCAGGTGTTGACCACATGTTTATCAGACTTTCCATAAACAACAAAGAGTTTTTCTTTCCATATCTGCTTTCTTTGTGAAAATCCAACTGAGCCTTGCAAATATGTTAATCCAGGTCTGCAAAATCTTCAAGCTCTTGATTTGATTCATGCATGCTAGCAAGGGTCAAACTGAGGGGAAATAGTAAAGCAGCATTTCCTCTGAGGTGATTGTATTGCTCATGCCTTTGTATATTGCTACCAGCATAGAATGGTGGCAGGTTTTCACTGCTGAGGATTAAAACTAATTTAACGTTTCTAAACTAAACATGCCTAGGATGCAAAGTTCAGACCCAAATTGCAGCTTTATCAAATTAGGTGTTCAGATACAGTGACTGGAATTTGCTTCAAATATAAAAAGCATTCAGATCTAGCTTTTTCAATTGTTCTCATATTTTTAAAGCACTGATTTTTGAGCATACTGTGAGGCTGAAAAAGAACCGTATTTTAAAAACAGCCCTCTAATTTTGTACCTTTTCTTATCACACTCCTGCTTGCCAAGGCAATAAACTCCAGATTAAAATAATGGATTTTGGATACCAACAGCAGTTTCCTGCTCCTGGGAATCTCCATTCCGTAAAATATTAGTTTGTAGTTGTATTTATTTAATTGGCAATCCTTATTTAAATATACATAATGTATATGTAGGAAAGAGAATACTGAAACAGAACACTATAATAAATGTGGATTTTTAAGATATGGTATAAAAGAACAAGCAGCACAGGTCTTGAACTTGCAGCTCCTGCATGGATGTTTGTAATAATAAAATCATTATTTAATGACTTATTATCCCTCCTACAGCTTCCAAACAGGTACTCTACAATAAAAAAGAAGAAGGACATCTTCCCCTAAAATGACTGTAAGAGAAGGGGATGAAGCTTTGAAAGAGTAAAGCTATAACAAGAAAGTTATGTCGTTATTTGTTGTTTATTACATATGTTAGCAAACTAATACCTTTCTTAAAAAATAGCATCTTTTCTCTTTCTTTCTTTCTTTCTTTCTTTCTTTCTTTCTTTCTTTCTTTCTTTCTTTCTTTCTTTCTTTCTTTCTTTCATCTTCTTTCTTTCTTTCTTTCTTTCTTTCTTTCTTTCTTTCTTTCTTTCTTTCTTTCTTTCTTTCTTTCTTTCTTTCTTTCTTTCTTTCTTTCTTTCTTTCTTTCTTTCTTTCTTTCTTTCTTTCCCTCCCTTCCTTCCTTCCTTCCTTCCTTCCTTCCTTCCTTCCTTCCTTCCTTCCTTCCTTCCTTCCCTCTTTCTTTCTCTCTCTCTTTCTCTCTCTCTTTCTCTCTTTCTCTCTTTCTCTCTTTCTCTCTCTTTCTCTCTCTTTCTCTTTCTTTCTTTCTTTCTTTCTTTCTTTCTTTCTTTCTTTCTTTCTTTCTTTCTTTCTTTCTTTCTTTCTTTCTCTCTTTCTCTCTTTCTCTCTTTCTCTCTTTCTCTCTTTCTCTCTTGCTTTCTTCTTCTTGGTTTTGAGGGACTTAGTAAAAATCAGTTAATTGTAAAACATCTAACTACCTGAAGGTTGCAAGAACAGGCAAATACGGGGTGAATTTCACTATATTATATTTGGTGCTTCATCACATGTGAATGTGAGAGAAATTTATACTACTTTATCTAATTAGCACAGCAAACCTTTCAAACAACCTTAAAATTTAATTAGGCTTCTTGTTACTTTGGAGTAATGTTAGTTTGTTTTTCTCTTACAATTGATTTCTAAAAATATTTTTCCTTAGCTCTTGGTGTTTATTTCAGGAAAAAGTGCAAGAGGATTAAGGTTTCAAAAGTAGTGCCTTAAAGTATTTAGATGTATGAGGGTATTTTAAATAAAATCACTTTATGATGAGAGCTCAGATTAGACATTGTTAAAAGTTCATTGGCTATGTAATAATTTGATCGGTAACACACCAGTTTTAAGTTTTTGTTATAGATTAGTGTTTCCTTGGCTTAATAATGGAATAAATAAGTTTATTTAACATTTATAATGCAATTCATTGTTATTCTTTTAAAATATGCCATCATTTAATAGTTAAATGTATCAGCAAAATAGAGAGCACAGTGGAGAATTGTGCTGATCTTGAAATGGACAGACTGACATGTTCCTGAAATCTGTAAAAAAGGAGTCATTTGTGGGTTTAATGTGTTGATGAGTTAAGTTAATTCTTTATTATTTTTGGGTAGGGTCATTTCATAAGGCATATTTAGACTCTGTAATCTAAACTTTTGCTGATTAAAGATCTCTAAAAGGTAGCTATAGAAATTTCCTTGTCAGTATAGGCAGCACTAAATAACTGAAGAGGAAATTGTTCCTATTTCGTGTGATTTGGACTTGAACTCCAAGTTAATTGTGAACACAGAAGCCTTTGGACTAAGAGGTAGAGCTAATGTTTTGTTATCTATGGTGACATGTCCTCTCTTCTGAAAAAAAGTAGTATTTTCTACAAATAGGCAACAGGCACATGGCCTGTTGGATCAGGTTACATCAGGTTATGTTGTGTTACATGATATGACATGCCCTGCAGTGACCTGAGGCAATGTCATCTTGTGTTACGTTGGTAAGAAAATACTGTTCTTTATTAAGCAAGTGAAGAGAAGGCTAATCATCTCTAGTCATGAGGAATTTCTGTGCTCTCTGTAGGCAGAAGCAGTTAATGGCAAGTAGTCTGTTCTGATTTTCTTTCAGCTAATTCTGGGGAGTCTAAACCCCATATGAATCATGTCTTACTACTATTTACTAGCTGGCCTGTACTTTACAAATCTAATTTTATATATTCCAGAATACACACAGAAAAGAAATTCCTGTAGTGCTGCAGAGGTGTAGTACTTGGAGACTGAATAGACAATAGCACCTATTTGGTTAAGGAAATGAGAAATTTTGCAAAAGGGATATTAAGTAATCTTCTTAGATGGAAATGCTTAGTGTTGGAAGCCTAACTATTTATACATTTTTATGCATAGACTGGTCATTATTACTCTTCTACAGTTCTTATAAGCTTCTTGCTTAAATAGTACATTATGAAAATGAGCTATTGCAACTGCAAAGTATGATAAAACTGAGTCTACAGTGTGACCCTACCGGTGACTCTATCAGGATAGGTACTCTCAATAAGTAAGTCCTGAGTTATTGCATTATGGGATATTATCAAAGGAACCCATTGTACTTGGTCATTCAGTGTAATGATCTTTAATATTATTTCCTATTGATACATTCGGCATGTAAATTCACTTTTAAAAGATTTGCACAAAGAAAGTGAACACTATTACACAGGTACAGCTATCTACTGATTTTACAGTAAATTACTGGTGCGTGGTACAAAATGTAACCTCTTGGTTATATTCTGCAGTAAAAGGAATGGGTTAGAGAGGTTTTTATGCAAATTAGTAATGCTCTGTGTTGGAAGCCTAATTGTACTTTTTATTGTTGGACAAGTCAATACTGCTTTAATACACATTTTATAAGCTTCTTGCTAAAATTGTATATGAAAGGGATTAGTTCCCATAGATGAAAGGCATAATCTTAACAATGAGGCCACGTAAGCAGAATGGTTGAAGTACTGATAAAGGATTTGTTAGCTCCAACATAGAATAAGTCTTATTAGTCTTATTAGGCACCACTATTTGACCCACTACAGTTCATTGTACAAGTCGCGATGGAAAGAACAACAGCTACTGTAATTGTATTCTGGCTAGTTACAATAAATAGAAATGTGTGAAGTACCTTTTTGTAAACCAGAAACAACATAAATTCATTTTTCTTTAGTTATTCTTGAATGGAGAAAGAAAAAAAAAAAAGTCATTTTAAAAATGAGCTGTTTTATAAAACCTACTAGGTAGCACATCATGAAGGAGGCTGGAAGAGAAGGTCAAGGTTCAGGTTTGGCTTGCTGTCTCACTTGATCTAAATCTTCCCACATGCTCAACAGTGCTCATTATCACAAATAATAAAATTCAGATGTTGAAGAACAAGAGTTCAGTTCATCAGAGGAAAATCTGAAGAAAATTATCTTCAAACTGCAGGTTTCACGTTAGAAAAAAAAAAAAGAGATTTGTTGTTCATGTTTTCCTGGACAATCCTTGGTTTTTAAGTTAAAACCAATACAGAGATTTATTTTCATTTCCCCTTTTCTATAGTTGTATCAACAGTGGTGACAGAGATAGTGAAGAAAAATGGAAGTATACGAGTCAACTTTTAACTAAGGGCTTCCAAGAAAAAGGGAGCCAGTCCTAGTAAATAGAAAAATAGGTTAAAAAACAAGTGATACTTAAAGATTTCTTGGTACCCCCCAGCTTTAAGGAATTCATCAAAATATATAGGAATGACTGAATGATGATAGCATACAAAATAGAGACCAGAGCAAAGTGCAACTGCAAATCTGATGAGGTCTGTGTGACCTTCAGTTATGTAATTTTTTTCCACCATATGCTGGATCAATACTAATGGGAGGGTGAACAGACTCTTAATCCTCATCCCCTCCATGCCTAAAGAAATGTATTAAATTATATTAACATTTCTAGTCATTCTAAACTACAGATTATATACATGGTCCTATGTCTGCAATGCTTTTATTCATTTCTGCTCTTCTCTTCATACCCATCTGCTGGAGAAAGTATTAGCTGCCTATACCTTGAAAACTTTTTGGAGTAGCTTTTCCTTTAAACCGTGCTAACTGACCTCTCCTAGTACTGTACTATGTACACTGTGTCTGTGTAGCCACACCTTTTTAGACCAAATGAGCATCTGTCCTATTTCTAGGGATGCTGTTCAGCATTTGCAGGTTCATAGGTTATATACCTGCACATTTGGTCTTTCTTTGCTTCCTGGAAAGAGTCCTATATATGGGCCTCTGGTGCAAATTAATATTTAACCATCAAATTCCTTATTAGTTTGCCTTGCCTAAAGAGGTTCCTTTATTTTTTTTTTTTTATTTTTTTTTTTTTTTAGAATTTATAATTTTTGGCTTTTTTTAGCTCTTGGTCTAGATTTCCAAAGAAAAAAACTACTTTTTCCTGAGTCTGAAAAGACTTGCACTCATACAGTCCCAGTCCTACTGAAAATGGAAGACATAGATACATATAGTGGTTATTTGCGATAATAACACTTGCAGTTCAAGACTCAAATGAAGCATTTCAGAGCAGCAACTGCAGTATGTTGTGCAATATGAGCTTTTGGCAAACCAGAGGATAAGATGATAACAAATTGTCAGAGAAACTGAAGACATTCTCCACTCTTTTTAACAGTATAGATAAGGCAGTCACCAAAGCAGATGTTTATGGGAATGAGGGGGAGGAGGATAAAGGGGAATATCAGCAGAGTTTGCTTAAGCCCTGTGCCTCTTCCTCATAGTGCAAACAGTCAATCATTTTATCTAATTTTAGCAATTTAAAAGACAGGTGTCCATGTTAAGCAAATCATCTGGGTTTCCACAACAGTCAATGAGGAGAATTAGGCTCTTCCAGAGCTAATTTATTCCATCCTAAAATTTATTATAGATGGGATTGATTATTCTCTGGAGGTGTCTATTTCTCTCCATTGATTAGAGAGGGAGCCTAGATGATTAGCTTAAACAACTAACCTGTTAACAACTAACAGTTGATGTTAGCTCAGATGAGTTCCCACTCTCAGAGTTTTGGATAGTGGGGACTTCATCTTGTCCATTATTTTATTTATTTCTTCAATTTTTCTCCATGCCCTTTCTCATTCCTCATTCAATTCTGTTCAACATATGATCAAATTCTACCCTGTCTTTTCCACTTTAATGGTTTGCATGTATTTTACTTGAGACATAACAGATTTTATATCCAGTATCCCTATTCTGATTATGGTATGTAAGAGGGTGTTGGGGTGTTTTCCAGATCAGTTGTGTGTTGGGAGTTGCCTAGGAGTAGCAGAGTGGATCTTCAGATCTAGGTTCATTTTCTTGCTTACATAAGGAGGTCAGTTTTTCACAGACAAATTGTTAAACCCTTGTGGTTTACAGATGCCTGGACTAAACCCCTTTCCACTAGTTCTGTTAAATGTTTATGCTCCCTTGTTATTAAATGGAGAGAAATAGACACATCTAGAGAGTAATTCGGATCTTAGATAGAAGAAACATTAAGTTTTGTTTCTAAAAGGCTTTATATTTGTAGGGTTTTTTGTTCTGGGCAACACTTGGAGAGAATAGATGGAGGCATTATATATCATTTTCTTGTTTTTCATTCTGTAGGCTTTCATGGCAGGATTTACTGGAAATTCGTTCAACATGTGCTTTTTGACAGAATCCATTCAGCTGCTTTGCTGAATGTGTTAGAAATTTATTTTACATTGATATTGAAATATTCACAGTAGGAAAGTTATTTAAGATAAAACAGTGTCTCAAAACAGTTGTCTGTTCATTTAAACAATGTTAACAGGACACTGAAAATTATATTTAAAAGGCTGAAATTACTAAATATTGAAACTTGTATCATTGTTTCAGTATTTGAAAGCATGCTAAGCTTTATGGGTCTTGAAATAGTCTCCAAAAGTCCCACAACAGTGTTTAAGTCAGCTAGTTGTCAGTCTTTAGCATTCAACATTTCATTTCCCTATCTGCAGTTTTTTTATAGATACAGGATACCAGTAATAATTATATTATTAATTGCTGCTGTGACTAGGTATAGTAATTTTGCTAATATTTCTTTTTTAAACATAAGATGTTTTCTATTATTTTGTTTTGCTTTCTCCTGGTTCTCATAGCAGCTCTTAGTTAAAACTTGCATATTCAAAAAGGGTTTGTATCTGAAACTGGCTTATTTTTCTGATTACAGAAAAAGCTTTATATGAAGAAATGTCTGTGTTGGTCTTTAAACTCCTGAATGCACAGAACTTAGCAAACATCAGGGAGATTTGGGAGGAAGAAGCCTCCCATTACAGAGCACACTATTGGTCACATGACAGAGAAACAGCTAGGTAGCTACCAGGTTCCACCACTCTTGTGATGTCTGTATCCACCACAATCTCCAGAGATGGTGATGTGAGTTCTACCTTTGGTCCTCCTCCTTTACATAGTTTTAAAGATCCTGCTTTGATGGCTTTGCCTTTAGTGAAAGGTCAGTGATTGTGCCCTTGTTTGACATAACTGATGGTGTGGTTAATTAGAATTATACTGTACTTAAAATAGCCTGTGCTTCTAAGATCTGTAATAGAAGAGCTACCTCCTGCAGAGTTTCTGAGATCTAAAGAAGGGTAGCTTCCTCAAGCACTGTTTACAAGCTCCTTTAGAGTGTCTGTAGCATCTATAATCTGTAGAAGAAAGACTCCCTCCTGTGGAACTAATAAAATCCACAGGAGAAATGCTGTGGATTTCCCAAATCCTCATTTGCCTATATGAATTTAACAAGGTTGCAGCCATCTTTAGGTGTGAAGCCATTAAGTTCCACCACGTATGTTCTAGGTCCATAAACATGGGCCCATGTTTTCAGTGTGTTACTTTACTTTTAAGATGGTATAGCTTTAAAGACATCGGGAGAGCCCTACTGGAGTAATACTTAAAACCTCAAAATTTAATCAAGTCTGCTTAATGCACATAGCAAGTAATATCTTTAAATATCCCTGAGTATTCTAAGCAGAAAAAACAGGAGTATTCCCGAAACAATATTTTTAAAGTAACCATTGTTGAAAGAACCCTGCCACTAACTTCAAAAAGAACTGTCCAGGTTCCTTTTCATCATGAAAGGTATTGATGTCATTATGGACAGCAGCAAATTCACATATAGAATATAATAGTTCTCCTCCCTTGCAAAAATTGCTTGAAAACCCAAATCTTTACTGTATAAATTATTTAATAAATGCCTTATATATTCCTGCCCCACCAAAAATCGAGCAAACCAAAATGTTTTTGGAAGAGTGATATTCAGAGAATGTGTCTGATGTGTGAAAATTAGAGGACGCTACTTGTCAATTTTTATTTTTCTTTTTAAAAAATGGAATACAAATAAAATGTCTCCCAAAGACAGCCATTTTTGTAACATAGCATTTTTTGTTTGTCTTCTCTGAAAGGAATATAGATTTTAGATTATGTTGGTATAAACTGTAGCTGACAGATCCTTTCCTTTAAGGATAACAGACTTTAAAATAAAATTACTATATCTTCTGGTATGTATAAAATTCATTACTAGCTATTGGAGTTTCAATACCATTTTAGCTTCAGAATCACAGATATCTTCATGCATAAAATGTATTAATTTAGGAATGAAAAAAAAATACACTAGAAAGCAGAGGCTTCTTTCAGTTCTTTCCTTCCAAGCAGGCTGCTTACTTAACCTAGTACAAGAAGCTAGTGTGAGTTTCATTGACTTGTTTTAAAAAAACAGTTAATCAAAGAATAATGGATAGGATGTCTTCATCTGACAACATCTGTTGATCTGAAACAGGAGAATAGCCAGTGTGACAGTGAAGGTGTTCTCTACTTTTTTTCCCAAGCTGAAAAAATGGGGCATAGAGCTGTACAACCCATAACAATGTGCATGTCTTTATATGATGTTGTTCACCAGAGACTTGTCAATAGACTGAGCCATATTGGTTCTGGCAGTCTTTCTATTGGGACAATATTTGCCTTGAAGTACTATCTTTTCTCTTTTTCAATGTCAGCCTGAAGGCTCTTAGACAGCATATGTTCATTTCATGTCTTAGAGATATTGCTTCTGGTATTGCAAATGCATTACCACATTGAGCTTTTTTGTAAAACAGATGGTACATATTAAGGTCTCAGTTTCTTAGACAATTTCTGCAACAATTGTACTGCATTCTTCACGTTGACAAAAACATCATCAGCATCATGCAGTGAGGCACTAGATTATGTCAGAATGGTAAATGAACGCCCACAGCAGAAAGAGTTACGAAGGTGAATCATGTCCCTTAGAGAAATGAAGAAGGGTGTTAGTTATATTTGATAGATATTCAGTTAAAACTTAACTCTCTGATCCTGCAAAGTGATTTGTTTGTGGGGAACTTAGCTTGCAAGGAGTGTTGCTGATATGCAGGAATCGCATTTGGAATAGATGTTATCTTTTGTAAGCCTGGGTCCTTAGACACGTTGGAGGATGCAAAGATTTGGGTGAGCATGAGACAGGACATAAAGTGTTCACTGAGGGATTATGAGAATGACAGTGAAGCAGAGGTTCATGGGCGAGCAGTCTGTAGTACAGAACTGGGCCAAATTAGAAGACCATATAGGATGGGCTGTCAAAAATCTGTGTGTGCGGTGAAGAGGCAATGAACAAGAAGAAAATTAGTCACACTCTCCCGGAGAGAGTGCAGAAGGTACTCTCTGGTAACATGAAGGTGCCTTTAGGCAAAACTAGAGAGATTGGTCTGACTGTGATTACAGTAGAAAAGACACAGAGAATGGCCCATTGGCATCAGTAGCCTCCTTTTGGGGTATTGTGTCTTTATCTCCCACTGCAGCATCAGCCTTGTTGAGAAGGCACTATCTTAGTGATGTAAGCCGTATTTCTTTGTCCTCATTTCAAGTGCCAGGTCAAATATGGAAGAGTGGAAAGTGGGACTTGGGTAAAAATAATAATTTGAGTCAGAAGTGAGGTTAGCTGGGACAACTGGATGTCAAGAAGCTGGATGTCAGAAAGGTCTGAATTTGCCCTATGGTCATTGTTTTTTCTGCTGGGAGGGTAACCAAAAATAAAAGACTGTTTTATTATGCTTCTACCCCATAAAGAAGAGATATATTGGTTCTTCACATGAGCAGAACACCTTCATATGAAACCTACGTGACTTCCTGCTGAGTGTGAGGTTTGAAGAACATCAGACCAAACAAAAGAGAAGGAAAGCGATATTTGAGTACCCAGTTCTAGTGAGACAT
Organism: Strix aluco; assembly: GCF_031877795.1. Classification (NCBI taxonomy): domain Eukaryota; kingdom Metazoa; phylum Chordata; class Aves; order Strigiformes; family Strigidae; genus Strix; species Strix aluco. The sequence continues at coordinate 60,094,640 of NC_133935.1, forward strand.
TAGCGTAGAGGGTGTGTAGCACCAGGCTATGTACACATGTGTATAGCTTGAACAGATAACCAAAGTTTCAGAAGTGATTGTCCCCCCCCATTCAACTTGAAAATGCAGTTCATTTTAAGAACACATGAGACGTTCATGTCATAGCAGTTAGACAGAAGAGTCTTACATCCACAGTGCTGTTTTGCACATTATCCTTCATATGAACAGGTCGACCTGAAATGCTGCAGATGGTGAGCACCATTTTGTGAGTGATAGTGCTATTCTGAGGCTGTATTTGCTGACAATCAGCAATATCTGTGAATAACTCAAGAATGTCATGTTCTAAGCAAGTTTTGTATTTGCTTCTATAAAGTGATGGCATTAGCTGTGGCTCATAAAAATTGTACATGGGATTAGGCTAGTATTTCCATTGTTTTATTAAGCTGTCAAACAAATTTGTCTCAGGAATTTACCATTTTCTTTACTTCATCAACACCCACTCTCCTCCTCGGTTTGTTTTTCCTGCACTCCTCTAGTCATCTGATCTTTCTTCTTGTGTTGCACTTCTACTAGTCAAAGAGATATGGGACCTCAGATTTCAAACTTGGTATTTTCTCATTGTAAAATTTTTACCATTGCATGTTGATATGGCGTTGAAGTCATCATTTTTAATCAAAACACCCCAAATGAAAAGTGTAGACAAGTCCTAAAAAGAAGATGGAAAAACTCAGATGACTGCATGTTGTATTAAATGAATAAATAAATAGAAGAGTTCAAGGCATAGTTAAATTTCTAAGAGGCCAGGAATATATGATTGTATGCATGGTGTTATTGGACTTGATCATAATCTGTTTTTGCAGAAATAAGAACTTGTGTTTTCTGTGTTGGTGGGAACAGCTGAGTCCAGTGCAGGAGTGAGGAAGACGGATGATATTTTGCCTTTTCCTTCCCATGGGGTTCCTTTCTACCTAAATAGGTAGGGTCAAATTATTGGCCTATTTCATATATTACCAGGCTGAATGACTTATTCAATTCAGTGTCAAAGACATTTGAAAACTATTAATTATTCTAGTGGCTCAGATTGAAATAGCCTAAAATTGCCTGATTTTAAAAACAGATGAGTGTCAAAACTGTGACAATCAGCTCTTCTGAAAGTATCTTACACTACCAAGTATTCTGATGACTTTTGATTAGTCTTTTTCTGGAAGACTAATCAAATATCTTCTCCACAGACTTAAAACACATCTCCAAATTCTTCTGAGTGTGATCTCACTAAAGATCATAAATGTAGATTCCTGAATCAAGAGAGCACCTGAAACAGGAGCTCTGATGCTTCCCAGTAATTACATGGGAATCTAGGTAGCAGCATTAAGCTTTGGAGAGAAGGTCTAAAAGGCAGCATATCTTACAAAGTGGCATGAACTCCACAAAGTGCTGAACAAATAAAAATATTTCAGTTGCTAAAAACCGAGTGTTATTTACACTGAAGTAAAATCTGCTGAGCACAGAGAACAAAATTGAGACACACATCCACCTTATCCTGTAGTTGAAGGTGAGGTATCTTATAGATTTTGACATTTAATACAGGGTTTGCAAAGGTTTTCAGTTTACTAGGACAGATGAATTTCCCTGAACTTATCGTGTTCCAAATTGATGACGGCACCTTGTTTTCCTAGTTCTTATGTCCATTAGGGAAATGCATAATTCATTCTAAAGATGTGCATGGATTGAAATACTCGTGTTTGTGATCAGCTTTTACAAACAGGAAAGAAATGTCCACTTTATGTAAACAGCTGTTGAAGCAGAATGTATATTTAGCTCTTCCAATTTAATTTTAGCCTCGTTGATTCACTCTGTTATTCTACAGTTTCACAGATCCTGAGGAAAAGCTATACAGCAGACTTAATAGTCAGCAAGAAGGGCAATGTACATATTATTGAGCTGAAAAATAATAATTAATTTTTCTAATGACTCCCTGACTTTAAAATACATGCAGATAAGTAGGCGAAAAAACACCTCTGATGTTTCTAGAAGTCTCACAAACACTTTAAGTTCAATGGTTAAATTAACAAGCAAAACATTCTGGCAGATTTCCAGTTTTCACAAATTAAAGACATTTTTAATACTGATAAATCCTTTGCTTTTCAGCAATTCTGTGCATGCGCTGTGTTGATATTTTCTGATAATACTGTAGAAAGTTTATTTTTCTTTTATTGTGCTTCAGCTAAATATGAGTATGAATTCTTGTGAGGAGAAAACAAAGGACATTTTTTTTGGAAACCGAAAGAAATTCCTCACATATCACTTGTCCCTCTGAGCAAAAAGTGTGAAGGAAGGGGCTGAAATACTACAGACATCAAATGCTTTAAAAGCCAGCACCTGAGTGTTTAAAAAATAGACTGTCAGCTGAAATGTTTCAATGTGGGAGAGAGAGAAGGAGAGGCTCAAAGGTGTTTAAAAGGGCTGCTGGTGAGACTTGTATCAGAAACAGTAATAGTGAGAAATTCATTGGTGCTGATGATGGAGGGGGCAGTATCAGAGATGATTGAGGCACCGAAGGTGCTGGCACTGGAGCTACAAATGGTGACACTGGTGGTTGTGGGAGGGGCGGAGATGACAGCTTTGTTAGCAGCCTTGTGTCTGATGAAGTGAATGCTTCTCTCAGAGTGTACCCTTCACCTTTATGCTAAAAATAGCACTTGGTAAGCTATTTAAAGGGATTTGGGGGATTCTAGTTCCCCTTTGCCATATGGGTGGCTGCTGACATCAGATTTGGCACTTCTCTCCTGAAATGCATCATTACAAAGCAAATGGGAAGCTCAGAATTTCACTGATGTCCTAATCTTTGTGATTTTCACAGCAGCCATCCCCTTTAGTTAGTCATTAAACTCTCAGAAAATAAGCAAGAATCTCTTAATGAGACACACCTTCAGTAATGAAAAAGAAGCAAATTATGAGTTTTGAATTGGATATTGGATACTGAATATGTGATGGCTCTTCCTCCTTTTCTCACTGTTGTTGTCGTCGTCGTCAGTTTCTTTTTTACTCACTGAATAAACATTGGCCACTTCTTAAAAATGCCAGCCTTGCTGCGTATTGAGATTTTCCACTGTTTAAATTTAGGTAAAATTATATCTCCATGGTAGCAGGACTCCTTAGGAAAGTACAGACTACTTACCTTAACTAGTCTCTTCACAGTCACTCTTCAGGTTACAGATTGCTTCAGTGTTATTTCAAAATTGGCAGTGCTCAGATAAAGAAGTGTACTTCAAGAAAGCCTTGCCTTGTCTTGCCTTGCCTTGCCTTCCCTTTGAGAAATCTACACCAAAGCAAGGGAAAAGAATCTGGATTCCTGAGTTTTTATTTTATATTTTTTAATTCTGTGCAATTATTGTAGTAGAATATTATAATACTGTGCTCACATATACTAATAAACACCTAAACTTGACAGAAGTTTTTCTGTGGTGACAGAGATTTGTTCCCATTTACGAAACACTGCAATTCACTTCAGAATTTTTTTCTCAACTTTTCTGCTGTTATAATAGCAGGGGATGTTGAGGAATATTATGTTTAGTCACTAATAGGCTGCTTCTTTTTCTGCATTGCAAAACTTCTTTGAAAAATGAGACAAAGTGTTATGATTTCAGGACATTTCCCAGAACATTATAAAAGCTAAATCCCAAACCTACTGTTTAGGGATAAATGTTGGTAATGTATTTGCAACAGTGTTGAAGCAGAATACCATGGCATTTGTTAACAAATATTTTTTAATGTCAGAAGCCTGTGCACTTTTGCTATAGTTTGCAGTCTGGTCTAGTGGAAGGGGTCCCTGCCCATGGCAAGGGGGTTGGAACTAGGTGATCTTTAAGGTCCCTTCCAATCCAAATCATTCTATGATTCTATGATTAAGTGTGGTTTTGAGAAAAACAAAGCAAAAGTAGGTAGCAAACATATAGATGTTCTTTATGCAGGTTGCCATTTGCCATATAAGCAAATAAATGAAAAGTGTTAATATGCTTTGTATTTTAAAACACAGATGTGAAGAGTTCCCCTTGTGATTTTCTTTCAGACAGCTTCTCCATTTCTTTAGCAGTGCTCCAATATATACATGTGTATACTGGAGTTTTGAGAGCTGCAGCAAATGGCACCATTTCAGAGGCTTTTTGGCAAAAAAAAGTCTGGAGATATTTATAGCTAGTAGCGTTCCAGCCTCCGAGTAAATAGTTGACTAGTCTTTTCAGCTTCTGGCCAAATAGTAAATGTTAAGATTGCTTCCAATGGGGCACAGGTATTCATAGCAGACACATCTTGGTCTTGTTTCAATTCTCTGCAGAGTCCAAAGAACTGTTTTTAATTCTCTCATGAATTTATAGCCTTTCTGCTTGGACCTCAGATTGGCTCAGCAGTCAAAGCCAACTGAACATGGAACCCGCAAGGCATCTTATTTTCAGTATATATATATTTTTTTAAATTTACTAACACAGCCATTGAGCATTTCAACTTCTGGAATTTTCTGTGCTCTTTTAACAGGGTTTCTCTAGCCTGCTCCCCAGAAGTATATGGATACATAGTATATTTAGGCTATTCATGCTTTTATCCCACTGCTCTTCTTTTTTTCTTTCTTTCTTTTTGATCAATGCTGTAATATATAGAATAGAGGCTAGAAATGATAATTATATTTTTATCTATTATATTATAATAGATAGAAAAAATATTATACTCCAGAAAGAATAAGGACAAGGAAAATAGAGTTTATGGATACCTGATGCTGCCTTTTTAAATTTGATGCCTTCTGGGGAACGTGAGGAAGAGCATAGGTAAGATGGGGATACCATCAATGTACCAGAAAATTGACTGACAAAAAAAAAAAAAAGAGATTCAGCAATGTGTGATTATGTTTCTTGCTTTATTATTTTTGTAGCATTGGGTCTGCACTTTTTTCAGTTGTTGCTGATTGACTTTTTAATCACCTCATGCTGAATTCAGAGGAAATAACCAGCAACACCCAAGGCATTTGGACAATTAACAGTGAATAAGAGTATATTCCGCTTTGTGCAAGCTTCCCGTGCTGATTCAAATCCTTCCTAATGCTTTTCTTTTGCCTGCCTGGTGGTGTCCCCACTCGTGCCTGATTGTTGCTTCTCGGCTGTTCCTTCAGACTACAGACCCTACATGTTGCACTGTCCTGTTTTGCTCAGAAAAGCTCATTACAATGAATACCAATTTCATGCAGCCAATTCAAAACACTTCTGAGCAAACTACCTAAAAATCCTCATGTAAACATTGTATAAGTTATTCATGAATAGATCCCTAAGGCCTATATCCTCCCCTTGCATGTAAAAAAAACTGCACAGTGTGTGTCTGGGAGGTGGGGGGAGTATAGAGCGGGAGCTCCATCTCAAAAGATCTGCAGCTTTTAAGCTATTTCCAAGCCATCACGTGGGCCCTTTGCCAGAAAGGCTGGCCTCATGCTGTGATGGCTGGGGGTGTTGCCAACAGCTCTTACAGAAGAGGTCTTAGAAACAACAGGGCTCCTGCCTGCAGATCTTTGCCCATATATGTCTGAAGTATCTACTAAGCAGTGGTTTATCACAGCTGGTTTACAGAGTATTTCCAGATTGTCTTCACAGTAGTAGAGTTTCTGACACATTTCAAAAAGTGCAGCTCTTTGGGAGTAGTATAATACCCTGGACCAGGTCTCTCGGTAGCTTCTGAGAATTTATTTTTTGACCCACTTGTATTAAGGAATGCAAGTCCCTACCTATCCTCTGCACAGACTTCAGGTCTGCCTTTATCCACTCTTTCTTTAGTGTCAATTCAGTTGTGAACAGGCCCACAGAAAACTGTAAGGTTACAGAATACAAAGGAAAAGAGGCCAATTACAAGTGACCTGGAGGGAGCAAAGTACATGTGCGACTGAAGGGTTATGGTGGAATGGCTGGCGGGAGTCAAGGGTAATTTTGTACTAAAACTCTAAAGGCTTCTATCAAAGGGAAAAATTATACGTAGTGGAATTTAACCAAACAGACACACCTAGCTTATTAGAGTGTGCACATATTTATTTTTATCTTACTATTCAATTGCAGGAGAGATGAAGCTGAGATTGAAAGGTTTGCTGAGCATGGATCTGGTTCAGAAGTCTTTCAGATAGGACCTACAACTTAAAATGTACCTGTGAAAGAGAGCCTTCAAGTTTTACATCATTATATCCATTCTGTACTCTAAAAGTTGGAAGGAAAAAAGAAGAAAAAAAGAGAAACGGTACCTGTAAGCACAAAATTTTTAAAATACATTGCACCAGCTACCAAAGCACATTTTAAAGTATTATTAGTGAAAATAGAAGCATATATAAGCCAAATGTGGCCAGCCAGTGATTTCTGAATTCTCAGTCTCAGTTAGAACATTAACACTTTTAATGATTTTCAGCAATTCATATATGTGTGCTCACAGTTCTATTCAAAAAACATATATACTATTGTCACACTATTTTGTAGTTTCTGATAGGAAAAATAATCAAAATTATATTCAGCCTTTGAAAGCTGGTAGATTACTTGATCAGTAACAAAATTACAATGAGCCGTAATAATTGTGATGTGACTTCCTCACATGACTTTCCTACATTTGCAAAGCAATCTCAGGGGGCCAGGCCACCTCCGCAGTGGCTCTGCATGACAATAGTTGGTGCCAGGTTTCCTCAACAGCTGCTCTCCTACAGCCATGGAGAGGGAGGTATTGTGGAAGCTTTGGTCCCTTTGCTCAAAACTTCCAGCTTCACATCAGGTATCTCAGAGCATGAGCTCTGCACTCGTGACTCCAAAGGAACCATGATAACTTTGAAGATCTCAGTGAGTGTGTGTTAATATTATAAAAGATAGTTTTCCCTTGCTCCTGAGTGTCCTATTGGTTCTGCTGAATTCCACTTTGCAGTTGGGAAGATACTACTGTGATTCCTTGTCCCCTGGCATGACTGTATGGATAAATGAATAAAACGGGGTTCAAGATGAGAGTCTGAATGAGAAGTGTCTCTGTTGGCAGAGATAGCAGAAAGCCAAAGTGAGCTAGCAAAAATATGCCTCTGGATATTGCTGCGGATTTAGCCAGACTTCAGTCTGGAATCTGCAATGTGTCTTCTCTCCTTGCAGTATTCCCAGCACAGGTCAAGCAACACCTTGCCCTTCCCTGAACTGTGCTCTGCTGGCAGCTGGTCATCACCAAAGAGCATTAGGCAACTGCATGTCCAGTTCTCTGTGGAACCAGCAGATCCATATCCAAGCCCAGAAGGACTTGAGCAACTTTTAGCTGGAGAAAAGTGGGAAGTGGTCAGATAATACTTCCTAACTTCCCAGACAAACACTTTAGCAGGTTTTCTGTAGGTAGCTGTGGATCTGTTTTCTCACAATGTTTGTCAGCTCCGTGCAGATAACTTCACAGGTATTAGATGCTCCTTCTACTAGAAAAAATTCATCTTGGTCTGGAGTCATTGTGCAGTTTCCAAAGCAGCTTACTAGTCTTGTTAGTCTAGACTTCCAGCATCTATCCAAATGTTAGAACCAACTGTTTGCTAGTTTTTCCAGCTTCCCCTGTGACATCCAGCTGCAGTGAACACTCTCAGCATTCACCAAGCCATCCTTTCAGAGGAAAAGTGCTAAGGAGTACAGCTGCTATCAGGCAAAGTAAAATGGCCATCAGCTATAGAGAGAGTACCTAGGAAAAGAAAATACATTCTGTGGCACCTTAGAAAAATGACAGATTACACAACCATGGGGTCACACACAAATCTACAGCATTCTGAGGTTAAGCAGGCTGTTCACACTGTACAGAGCTATTGTTTCTGACTGCATGGATATTTTGTTCATTAATTCCCTTTAACTGAATAGTATCATGATATTTAGCAGTATTACGATACTTCTTTTGATCTCAAGAATACCATTCAAATTGTATTGGCCATCACTACCCACTAAGTCCCCATATAATCAATGGAGATATAGATAAGATTCTTCTGAGAGTGATTTAGAGTAGGAAACTAATTTTAGATGCTCTGACTTGTTCTGAGCAGAGCTTATCTACCAACACTGAGTATGGAGGAGTCCATGGAGATTAGTCCTTGTAAGACAAACTCAGCTTTTGTGCATTCTCTTGCTTCTGTGTAGTTATTTCAGAATAATGATGGTCAGGAGGAAGAGAAGAACATACAGTGAAGAACATTAGCAAAAGTGGAAACTGGACAACCACCACACAGCTCCAGATTCTCAGCAGGGTTTCACTGATAGATGGTCATCGTAAATATCTATGTATTCTGCCCCTTTGAACATACAGGTGTATAACAGATGCAAAACAGATTCCATTTTAAACTTAATTTGTACATGTGCAAAGTGTACCTTCTACAAGGTACAAGGCAGACAAAGATGCTGAGAATGTTGAAGCTGTGAGGTTATTTTATTACATCTCTCTCTCTCTTCGCCCACCCCACTCAGAATAGGTATTCATAATAGTCACTGAAAACTTACTTGAAGGACTGACAAACACTCATTTCTGGGTGTTTAACATTATTTGATTTTTTCTTTTTCTTCAACATGAAGACAACTGTATTCTCCTTTAGAAAAATGTGGTAGTCATTCCCTAATTGGTAGGAAGATCAGATATTCAGTGAACTGCTTTTTCAACAGTATGACAATGGAGTATTGTTTTCTTATGCTGACCAGACACAATGATTTTGTTATGGACAGGGCACCTTTTAGACTGACCCATCATGCGTATAGACAGGACTTTTATAGCTGCATTAAGCTAACTTATATTTTAATGCAGAGTCTTCAGTGTGAAATTAATTTTTTTGTAGTCATTATTCACACAAGCCTTTTTCTATAACCCTTTTACGTAATTTGATATAATTTGAAGTGACTAACAATCACTGATAATTGTAGGGGTAAAATGTACCCCTCAAGAAAAGAACTTTCATAGGTGAAGGTTAGGATCCTATATCCAGCTGTGTTGGCCAAATTGATATTGGTTTAATAACCTGTAAACTGTGCTAGAAAAATGTAATTGTCCTACATTACAAGGGTACTCCTTTAACTGCACAGTTTATTCAAATGTATAATCTAAATAATTGAATACCTATGCATACAATAGAACATTGCTTCATATGCAAACACCATTTAATAGACAGTTATATCCAAACAGATAGATAAAAACGATGCCTGAATATAATTGGTTTGCTTTTGATTATTCCACAGATACAAATTTACTTAAACAATAAGTCTAGACAAGGTAGGATTTATTGTCAGACAAAATTCAGTTTGGTAAAGTGAAGCTGAGGGATTTATGAGGCACTTAGTGGGACCGTTTTTTAATCTACTTCTCACCTTGCTGTTTAATAAGGGTAATGTGAGAGAAGGAGTAGACTTATATCTTCTTATCCACAATTTATTTATTGCATTTAAGGGGATACAAAAATTGCTATTAGTCTGTATCATAAAGTTATGCCATATAAATGTGCATGCGGATACAAATATCTACATGAATAAATTGTAGAAATTTAACAAAGAAGTTAAGAGTCAAAAATAGTAATAGGGCAACTATACAAGATAGCTGAGTTTCAAAAGCTCTGGGTACCTAGAAACTCATCTGAAAGACTCTGTAATTGGTATTAGGTACAATTGTGGCATTTCTCCAGGAACTGTCACAGGAAAAGCCCTGTTGAAGTCAACATCGCTCTGGGTGGGCACAGGTGAAAGTCTGTGCGACAAGTAGCATTCACATGGTATCTGAATTGGCACTTACAAATGGATCCCTGGACATCCATCTATGCAGACCATGACTGCAGAAGGTCATGGACCACGCTAAATACTTTTAAGTCTATTTTACTGTTCCTTAGACAAAGCCTTAGGAGAAGCCTTGGACTAGTCAAATAAGAAGCACTGCATAAAGAGACTGCAGTGAAATTTCTGCCCTACAGTATTTTGCTGTTTCAGAGTTATGCTGTCTATGAACATACCCATGGAATTACATGCATACCTATTTGTGTATATGTATATGTATAATATATATGGATATTATATCATGCATACAATCAACACATACCTAATTGACAAGGAAAAAGAAAGAGCTTTTGCTTAAGTCTCATCTTCTGAGACACAGAACTTCACTGGTGTCAGAAGAGGTTGACTATTTATCTCAAAATGATTGGCCACTGTAGTATCTAGAAGTCATCTTGAGCCAGAATTTAGACTGCCTTCAGTGGTGCCTAATTTACCCATTACTAATATAATGTTTTAGTTCAAGGGAGAATGAGCAATTCAGACTACTTCGCATGTAGGACTATTACATTTTTGTTCCTTAAAGTGAAAGGAGGGAAGTAATGCCAGGGTCTAATTTAGGCACCTATGCTATGTGATTTGAAAATAGCCTTACAAATCACTTACAAATAATTTGCATTTATTGCCATTGTGGTCAAATGTCCAGATGACATTCTGTTAATAATTCCTCTTGTATCTCCTATTGCTTATAATAAAATGGAGTCAATAATAGCCTGTCTCAGTAAATCCATTTTTGACAATTCATCTTTCCTTTTTTTCCTCTTTATCCCCTTTCTTTTTAATTCAGAAAAGCTGTAGGTTGGTTTTGTTTTTTTAAATAAACTCTTTCAGAAAATCGAAATAAGGTATTGCCACTGAATGCTGCCAACTTTGCAATAAGATTTAGTAGCTTTCCAGAGAGCTACTTGCAGTTCTAATAATAATTTTAAGTGTTCCGCTTTAGAAAATGTCTTCTTTGTTACTGAAGTTGCCATATGTACATATGGACATTTTTTTCTGAAAATATTCCTGGGATTTTATTACCATTAATCTTTTCTGAGGGTGTATATAATTTATCTTACAAGCCATCAGAATTCCCAGAGGGTAAATTACTCTAGAGGTCTCTGTGCCCTCATACTGTATCAAATTGACCTGCTTCTTGTTTGCCATTTTTGTGTACTACATTGCTTATTTAACAAGAAACAGAATGATTGTGATTCTGAGAAGGTCCTTTGATAGTAGTTTTGACACTCTGCCTGAATAATGACCCTCATTATGGAGCCCATGACAGGCTCTGAAAGTACTGATTTATGAATATATCACAGGTTCAGCATTAGAGCTCCCCCTACTCACTCCTGATATAGGACTAGATATAGATACAGCCTTTTGAAATACAGTGAAGATGAGATAATTGCATGATTATGACCATTCAAATAACCTCTTTTTCTGATTTAACAAAGCACTGTCAGTTAATTTTGATTGTCTCCCAAGTTATTAGAAGTCTTTGACAAAATGTTTGTTAGGAAAATCTATTTCATGTAGGTTTGCCAGCCGTGTCTTAAAGGACAATAAGGCAGAAGTTACACATAGTCTTTTTTGCTAGAAATGCTTTTCTATAGCAAACACTCATTAACAGTTGATATGATAATAGACTGTTAGAAGCAAGCTTAGCTAAGAGCTAGAAGTCTGTGTCCTTGCTAAAACAAATTACAAGACACTTTGTAAACACATTTTTGTGAGGATTCTTGTTGATTTATTGTTTCCTCCATAGCAGTTATTTAAATAAATGTAGCTAATTTAGTTCATTTGCTACACTGTATAATTTTGTTCTTTGTGTGATGGGGTTATATGTAAAAGCCTGAAGGAATCACATCCCCATTAATCTTTTTACAAGTGCAATAAATAAATAAAGAGACATGGTTTAATTTTGCTAGTTAGGAGATTTTAAAAGGCAGTGGTAGCAAGCTGATTTCTTCCTGTTCTCACTGTTTTCTATGTCTTTCTCTTGAAGACAGCACATATTCTTACTTAATGAGGTAATAGTTCTTGTTAGGAAAGTATGTACATGGACAACTAAATCTATTCATGAAGGTGTGTGTTTGAATCCACACACAGAAGTGTTTTTTCCCCCAAATGCTCATTCTGGAATGTGTTTGTTCCCACCTACCCTGGAACATGGTGGAGTTATCTCATGGGACATAAAGACTGCTGCAGTGCTGAGGGCTCTGGTGCTTGCACAGGACGTCATTGTGCCAGTGGAAGGAGCTTCCTGGAGGCTGTCTTTACCACCTCAGGTGTAGAGTTATGTATCAACAATTCAGGCAGAATCAGAGAGGCCCACTTGAGGATAGGTCTGGGAAGAAGGGTAGAAGCAGTGTAGCATGGATGTGTGATGTGTCATGGGACAGACTGATTGGTGAAAGGAGGTGATGTTCTCCATAACCTCAAACCCTACCTGGGGTCCCCATTACTTAAGTAGCACCTGCTCATTTGCATATAGGGATGCTAAACCAGGACTTCAGGAGAGGAAATGGTTCATTTGAGTGTGCTGAACTGAAAATGCAAGCCCAGTTAAGACAGCTGCACTGGCATTCTGAGCAAACCCTAAAAATGTAAAGATTCAGTCAGTGGTGGTTAATGATGTTCGGATGAGTACAAAAACACACGCAAGTACAGGGGCTGACAGGCTTATACACCTGAACTGGAAATGGGTGAGATTACCTGAACGTTAGCTGCCTTGAGCTTTGTGTTGTCTAAAAGTGCCAAAAATCAGTTGGATCTGACCGTCAGTTCATTGGAATAAACAGCAATGGAGGAGCAGCGTATTATGTCATGAAACTGGGTCATCTGTGTTAATGGCAGTGTCATTGCCATCGGTATGTAGAGTACCCGATAAGTACATAGTAATCTCCTACTGGGTTTTATTCTTTGTTCATTCTGTCCTTCCTATTCATGAGAAATTCTGGAAAAATAATATTTGCTTGCAAGGTGTTTTTTATAGTTAAATGTTAATTAAATAAAATTAAATTATGATGCCTATCTGTGTTACTTATGAGGTTTCAGAGTGATTTTGAAAACAAGAAGATCTAGGTTTTTTATTGCTGACTGCCCATTTCAGGGCCATCAAAATCACAACTGTCTTTGGTGAACTTGGTCTGTTTTAAAGCAGTGGCTTAATATATTGTTATCTGCTTGGTGTTGTTCGGAAAGTCTAGTGATTAAATATCTGTCTGTGCTTCATAAAGTAAGTCCGTGAAAATCTTTTTTTGAAAACTTTGAATATCCCTTTCAAAGATAGCAAAGGTAGTTGTTGACTTTGTTGCTTCCCTGCTTGGTAAAGCTCGTACCAGAGTATTGCGGTTCTATAAAAGTATTTCAGAGCATAACAAAACCTTCAAGACTTTAATAACTATACATGACTGATCTGTCCTCTCTGGCAAGGTTAACTGTTTCTCCCAAGGAGTTAAGTGGCATATAAACTATTGTTCACACCATTTGTGCTAACAGCCTAGCATGACCTCAAATACTGTAGTGGTCATACAGGGTATCCTGTACAATACATTTATCAACAAAGGTAAAAGGACCACAGGGGCAGCGCTGACTTTAAGTGTATTAGGGATCTATAAGGATGAATGTCTAACCTCACTCCACAGCAAAAAGTAATTACTGAACCATTGTTTCTATAGTGTTAATATTTTTTCATGATTCTTTAGAAATATAAGCTATTTAGTTCTTAGGTTGACATCTGTACTGCATTATATTTTATATAATGCATCTAGACTAAAGGGTAGAGCAATCATATAACTGTGAGATCATTTTACTTTTACAGGAAATCATCAACAAATAAAATAGAAAAGGGAACAGATTGAATTCAGTAGTTATTTTTTAATAGATTTAAATGATCTAATTAACAATAGCCTAAGCAGCAGAATTTTAGGGCTTTATTTTAAAATTGCATGCCCCATTTACAGTGTGTATAATCTTGCATACTTATTCACACTTAATTTTTTTTCCATCCATTAGCTCTTGGATGCAACTGACTCCCAGCCCTTGGACTCGCACCCACTTCATAAATGAGTGCCCTACCTGAAAAGAAGGTAAGATCTGCTCAAGTAAAGAATGACCACCCTTGTACTTTTTAAGATAAATTAATTCAGGACAGAAGAAAACAAATTTGTCAAAATTCTCTGTTTGGAAATATCATTCCAGAAGCCTGCCTAAGGATAGCCCTGATATAGGCATTCATGATTTGCAGGGTATTTGAAAGCAGTAATTATTCTTATAGTCTTGAATAATGAATAATTATCAGAACAATCACTGTCACATGGCAGAGATATTTACAAAGGTCATAGTCCCACACTCCTTAGTTCATGAAAATGTCCACTGAAGCGGATAAAAAAATTATAATAAAAATTAAAAGAGGAACCTGGCTAATAGGAGCTGGAGTCAAATTACTCTATCCTCTTTTAAGTCTGTGGGAAATCAAAGCAACTATTAATAGCTAAGGAATATGGTCAAGGTTTTTCGCTATCCTATTTCCAGGAGGGGCTAATACTGCATGCTTCAGAGGGAGGTTCATGAAGCTCCTAATGGACAATTATGACACAAGTCCCCGAAGGGAAGTGTCAGTCTCAACAGCAGTTGGTTTTTTGCACTTACAGTCATACACAGAGTTTTCTGTTCTTTGCAATGTTTTATCTGTTGTAATGCTTCTGTGGAGTGTTTTGTTGTTCACCTAAATGATCTGAATCCTGCATATCTCTAAAAATACCTCATGACACTAAGCCCATGGAAAATAGCCATTTTATTTATTGCTTTTAAATGTATAGCTTGTTACTTTAATGGAGTTCCCCTCTTACTACTGTTATATCATAGACATATGCTGATTTTTCCTTGCATATATACATATATGTATGCACAATATTTCTCTTATGTACCCGTCTTCCTCTTTAGCTGTGTAAACCAGGCTTTTTCATTCTCTCTGCACACAGAATCTGCTCTGTCTTCTCTCAGGACTCTGCATCATGTATCGGCTTGCCCCTCCTGGAAATGGGTATGGTGGGAAATATCAACTCCCCCAAAGAAAAAAAAAAAAAAAAGAAATTATTGTTACATATTTCTGGTTGTTTTTTCATGCCAATAAAAACATTTTGCTTTTTACCACATGTATATCATCATGTTGACATCTGCCCTCAAGGTGAGGTGTCCTTTTGCTGCACTTCTGAGTATATCAAACATTTCAAATTGTTGCCAGTTTCTCTTGCTTAAGCAGGAACCTTCCTTTATATGTTTCCTATCTAACTGACAATAACGCAAACTTATGAGGGCCAGATTTTTAGCCAGGCCTCCCATTTTTGACTCCACCACCTTGGAGGCACAACATAGCTCATTTGGACATCAAACATCTGGAGTGCAGCAGTCATCATTTGCTCTGTTCTTTATGCCAGTATGGCCATGTGCCATTATGAGAAGGACATGAATTTAAACTGTCAGAAGGAGATAGACCCATGCTGGGTTTGTGTTATTTTCCCATAGTGAACCTGGCATTTGTTTCTTTTTTTTCCAATAACTACTTCCTTTCTAAGAGCTCATCAGAAGTGTTTGAAAAATCAGAAATACATTCTGCATTACACAGTGGAAACAATCTTGTCCAGTATTACAGTATATGTAGTTCAAGGCAGACTGTGATTTTGTTTAGATGAGAAGGACCTTCTTACACAATGGAGTTACTCACCTATATAAAATGTTTTTTCAGCCAGCAGCCTATAAAACTCCATTAGACAGCAAGAGGCAAGGCAAAAGTAAAATCACAGTGTACAATGGAGGTCAATATTATCCAATATCCTTCTTAATCTGAAGCAAAACAGACTATAAAAATACTCATATGTGGATGATCAAAGGCCATCTACATTATTAATTATCAAAAGATACTGCTAGGATGATGAATATATTAAAAAACTAAAGAGAAAATCCTTATGAATTTAAATCTAGTCTTTCTCTTGGGACTACATTGTTGGGCTTTTTTTAGGCATATCATAGGCTATTCCCTATTCTTCTATGAATTCAAAAGCAATTGAAATTGGACTTTACTTTCAGTGGCACTATATGATCACCACTTCAATTGCTCATATAAGGTCCTGCCTTTCTTTTTTCTATTCTCACATTTGAGCTAGTGCTTGCTGCCACGCAGAAGGCTTGTTTGG
Organism: Strix aluco; assembly: GCF_031877795.1. NCBI lineage: Eukaryota > Metazoa > Chordata > Aves > Strigiformes > Strigidae > Strix > Strix aluco. The sequence continues at coordinate 60,110,616 of NC_133935.1, forward strand.
TACCAGTATACTCTAAATTCTAGAATATATTTGTTCAATTTCATAGTTAGTTCCATAGAATTTCTCTTATTTGGCCTCTTCCTTGGCCTTTTGGTTGCCTCCAGTGCTAACTTTGCTGTTGGCTGTGAGATTGCCTCTAGGGCTGCTGTAGGGTCAGACAGTTTATGGTCTGTTTTTCCTTCATAGTTGCCATTGATGGAGAGCTGTTCTTACCTTAGAGAGAGGTGTGATTAAAAAGCCATGTACTAAACTTTCTAAATTTTCCCAGTATGCCTCTGGAACACCCATAACCATGTGCTGAAGAAATCCCACAACATTCATTAAATAGGCGAGGAAATTATTTTAAGAATTTTCTTTTCCTGCATGAAACAACATAAATATCTTCAAAAGACTCTTTAGAAACAGATTGCACAATGCTGTTTTTTTCATTTATTCTCTGCATGACTTTTCCCCATGTACACATTATTGTTATTGACAGCAATTCTAAAGCCCTTTAAAAAAAAGAAATTAAATAGTGAATCAATAAAGATTAGCTATTTACTGTAGATTATTACTTTATCATTCCCATAATTACAATAATGATTGCTGATGGAAATTCTATTTATGTGAATCATTCTATACTTGTTATTTATTATTATTAATGTTACCATTATTATCTTCTTACCCTTCAGTTCACAAGATGTATCTTCTCAGTGAATTTTAATTTCAATATCTTGCTATTATACTGTACATAATCCTATCAAAGACTGTCCTTCATGCAACATTTTCAGTGATATATTATCACAGAGACCATTAATGAATGAGCTTCATATCTTACTAATACTGTTTTAGATACTATTTTTATTAATTTTCTAAGCTGTAATTCTTCATACAGTACCTATGTCTGTCTTCTATTAAAGTTGTGTTTTTGATTTTAACATGAGGATTTCAAAGGGAGGTATTAACTTTGTCTTTAAAAATACATTTCAGTTCATAGATTCTAAATGATGATATTATAATGTCTGTGCTTTGTTCTTTCAGACTTTTTTATAAATTAATTTTCATATTTTTTCCTAGTTTTGCAATCAGTTTCCTGTTAATAAACAAAATTAATTTTTTACAAATGTTGTTTCTTATGGTATGCCATAAGGATGGAAAAAAAACATATAATCAAAGCAATTGCAGTTTTTCTTCTGAGATATGAATTATTGTAATGAAAGAAAGATAAATATTTATCAGTTTCTAAGCATATGTTACAAGTGAAAACAATAACTTAACACTACATACTGTAAGTTTCTATTAACTAATTTTTCACATAAATGCCAAATTTATTTATAAGGGACTGCTATTATGACTAATTTGCTCATTTTGCTGTTTCTTTTCTTTATTCTTATGGTTTGCTGTTCAGATTACTAGAAGAAATGTCATTACATATCCTGTGTATGATATTCAGATCCTCAAATATTTTAAATATGACGTCTTCAGTGCACTGCACTGTCAAAGTTGAAAAATAGCATTGGTTTAGAATCTCAGTTTAAGGGCAAAACATCCTTATCACCATTTTGAATACCAATTTGATTCATACTGTTGTTTAAACTTTTTTACTTATATTAAAGCATTCTGATGGTATAGAATTAGTGGCCAATATTAAAAGGTCTTTAGAGCTGCAGTATATATAGAAAATGTAAATAAGTCTTACAGACTTTGTGAGCATTATTAAATATACATGTACTCTGTAGTTTAGATTAATAGCTGAGGAATGATGCATCGTTGCGATAACATAAACTTATGATATATTTAGCATATAGGGTGCCATCCTGCATAAACAAAACATAGCCCTGTGACTGCTTTGTAAGGATATACATCATTAATCTTTGTACTGAATGTATTATATTTACCTAATTTTTAAGTGACACAAACTACTTCCATAAAATTCAAAATCTATGACCAAATGTAAATTGCTTATGTGGCATACTACAGATAATTGTATAACAGTTCATTTGCATAACAATGTATAAATCTGAAAAATCTAGAAATATAAGTCACAAAAAAGATTGTGTACAACTTATTTTACCAAAGCTTTCTTAAATCCTGTGAAAAGGATCCAAATACATTCGATTCTGGGGCATGTGCAGCCTTTCATGTACAAATACATCCGAACATCTACAATTCTTTGCCTGATATAGCAATCTCATAGTTATGTGAGATTCATTTTTTTAACATCTGACTTTTTCCAAGGGGCACTTCTACAACCTCACAGGTTTAAATGTTTCTATTGATTTTTATGTCTGGATTTATTGTGCACATATAAGCATCAGAGTAGAGCAGCTCATCTTATATCTTAGGCAAAGCAACGTGATTTACAAAAGCCAAAGGATTTTACTTTATCTAACATATAAAAGGAAAGGTGTACACTGATGGACCAGTTCATCATGGTACTTAAGCACATGCCTAAATGTAAGCATAAACAGCAACGTGTTTAAAGCACATCAAGTGCTTGAGTCCTGGATGAACTGAGGTTTTAATTTGGTTTACGTTATTTGGAATCCATTTTTTTAAGCATTTAGTTTTCAGTATTTAGCATTTGGCTAGGAATTTCTAATGGACTTTTTCTCCTCGCGTTATACATAGCTCTACTCTTTGTGCCTTAATATGACTGATATAGCTGAGGCTTGTAATGCTGATGAGACAGCGGCATTACATCTTCATTAAGATCGTGATTGATAAAACATTGAAATCTGTGTTTTACGTCATGAAGCTGTAGAAGATCAACTCTGTAGAAGTTAACAGGGTTAAACATTCTTGAAGTATTTGCTTACATGTTTTGCTGGAGTGGGGCCAAGGGTACCAGTTCAGCAAAACATTTAAGTGCATGCTTACATCTCTTTGATGTTAACAGGATTTAAGATTGAAGATTTACATATATGCTACAGTAATTCCAATTTGCAATAAAGATACAGTGATGTCTTGGAGACCTCAGTCTGAAACATTGAACGTGGACCCATCTCCTAGTGATTTCCAGTAGATGTGGGGGAATCTGAGTCCCTAGAGATGTTTGGAAACTACATTTTATTTCTGTGTTTGTGAGTAAGTGATCACTGTGGTTGTGGGTTGAGAAACAAGAGACTGCCTGGTCCACTGGAAAAAAGCCTGACTGTGTGTCCTGGAGAGCAGAAGATGGTAGCTGTCATGGCTGGGCTGTGGCTCTGGCTCCATCACATCTGGCAGGAGCGTGCTGGCTCCGTTATCCAGGCTGAGACCTGCAGGGCTGTGCTCCATGTGCTGTGTGGGACCTGACAATCTGATTTCATGTGCAAACAGACAGTATCATTCCAGATCCAATACATCGTCCCTGTCTTTGCTGTCCTGAAGTTAGGTTGCTAATCTAATCATCTGGTTGTTGGGGTTTCATCCTGTCCTGAAACAGTTGTCAAAGTGAGTGGAATTGATCTCCCTCTGGAGGTACCTACTTCCCTCAATGGACTGCAAAGAGAGCCTAAATTAGACACATGCATGTTAGACAGCTAAATTCAGTTGACATAAGTCATACCCTCAGTAACTAACCTTATCTCTGGAATCCAATTTGAGTGCTATAGCTTCTTTTTTTTTCTTCATGATACCATTAAAATTACATTTGAATGTCCACAAGGGCCTTTGTAACAAACATTACAGAGATTATCATCTACTGTGAATATACAGTGCTCATATACTCTGAATATACAGTAGTAACAGTAACTGAAACATGTTTCTGTTGGTGTCCCACATGAACAATTACCCTGAACAATATTTACTAAATATGTCATTTTTCAGCAAAAGACTTGTTTCTTTTTCTTTTTTTTTAAGAAATCTTGGAGTGTTGGTCTGAGAAAAACGGCAGCTTTCTTTTCTGTGCTTATGGAGTAAAATTATATCTGTCAGAGATGAAAATACCATAATTATCTCTTCTTATAATTTATTCATTGCTTTATGGATTTAAAGCCTTCCAAGGAATGTCACAAATCCACAGAAAATTCTTGAATGCAACATTTAGCAACTTGATTTCTGATGTAGTTGACAGATTCAGATAAACACTTTCAGTTAGTGAATACATAGGTGGTATTTGTTCCCCGTTCCACAGGTGATGGCAGGCTTTTCTGAGAGTGGGAAACAGATTTAAATTGCAACAGCTACTGAACAGTCACTATAAATTGGGTGAAGTTTTGCCACTTCAACAATGGGCCGCACAATATTCTGCAATGCGAATATTCAGTATGACAGTATATTAGGAGTTGGACTCCATGATCCTTATGGGTCCCTTCCAACTTGAGATATCCTATGATTAGTATTAGTATTGCCTTTGGCAATATCTTTATTGTATCTGACCTCAGGGTATTCCCAAGATACTTCCAAACATTCATATCTCCCTTAACATGCATTAGTTTTACTTTTCACTGTCCCTCTTTCAACCATTATTTCTTGCACAAACATTGTTTGATGGGGGGAATTAATGAAGACTGATGTTTTAGCATTAAACCCTTGATGAGCTTTTTCCTGTCATCTCTTTAATTCATGTTGTAGGAGTTTGTTTTATTCTAATTATGTATGTTTTGCAATTTCCATAATAGACTTCCTTTACTGTTAAACTCTCTTCCATGGGGAAAACAGAGGAAGTAGCAGATCCCTTCCCATTATACCAAGTCAAAAAGAAGGGTTGGCATTTCATAGGTGTGTTAACCTATAGATAAAATTATTTTAGGAGATACTCTGCTTTCTATATAATTTACAATTTATATAGAGAGCTTGCTGAGCCTGAGCAGTTATCTGAAAAAGTTATACCCCTTAAGAAAGACACACATGCACACATGTCCAGTATACAGCTAGTTTTCAGTTTGCAAAGCACAGTGATAGAGTAGCTGAGGAAACACCATAGCTCCTATTCAAAACCTGGCCTGAGAAGACATAGAATTACTCAGCTCATGATAAGGGGAAGGGTATAGCCGATATTAGACTCAATATCACAAGATAACTTGGGAACATGGAACGGTAATGGTGATATGAAGCACAGGTTCCTCAGGCTCAAGGGCTCTGCAGCTTCTGTTTTGTTGTTTGCTGCTTGAACACCAAAGGACCAAATACCCCTTTACAGCTTGATCCTGCTCCTAGTAATGGCAACAAAACCCCTGTAGCCCTAAGCAGGGCTGGATCTTTATAACCAATACCTTTCATGTATCTGAGAGAACAGTGTCCTTCGTGTCAGTTCTGTTCAACTCCAGTGTGTTTTGTAACTTCAGCTGTTCACCTTCATGTTTGGTGCTGCATGAAATTCAATTGTGCCAGGTGTTTCAGCGGTGCTTTACTGATGTGGTCTTTCCCTTGAAATTAATGTCTTTATAATCACACACATTTATAGATTAAAGAGGCATTTGATGAAGTACAATGGACTAAGTTAACTTCTGGCTTTAATGTCATATTCTTACCTTAAGTACAAATATTTTATGTTGTCTTTCCTTATGTCAGTGGTTTTTAATGTGCCCGTAAAATGACTTGTTCTATGAGTTGCAAACTCATATTTGTTTTCAGTTAACTCTACTTGTATATCCCCCAGGAGCAGAATTACAGTCATGGAAGCTGATGCAGTGAATTTGGTGGTTTATAAGAAGGAAATACTTAGATTTTTGGGGCATGTGCAGCCTTTCATGTACAAAGTTCTCATTTTAATATACCTCAGGCTACTGGCTTTACGATTTACAGTTAATTAGGATTCTGATTTGGGCTGAAAATTCCAATACCTATATGCTTTTATACATGCATTTCAGATCATGCTGGCTGGAGCAAATAACTGTGACTGTAGTCAATAAATGAATGTATACCACAGGGAGCAGCCCTTCCCCCCGCCCTCTTCTGACAACCTGTAAGAAAATCCTACTGTGTTCCCAGTTCACAGCAATATCATTCTGACATCACTTTGTGATAGCTAGAAGATTTCCTTGCCTATCATTTAACAAAATCCCAATACCATTTCCTTACTCTTAACAAAGTCTCAAAATCCCTAATGTATCCCATATTTGCTCTGCCTGTATTTCATGCTTAAATTGAACTCTTTAGATAACTGAGTTCTAATCTGCACATGTAGATGCAATTTTTATTAGCATCACTCAGCTCTGCATAAGTGTGTGGAAGGGTAAGTGAGGTAACTTCCAAAATACTAATACCAGAAAGAAACTAATAAACCATACAAGTCAGGAATTTAGTGTCAGGACTACTCAGTGTTTTTCTTGCATATTGAGATTTATAATGCTCGTATATATCCAAAAAAGAGTCATTTCATGTGATTCAATTACAGTTTTTAAAATACTGATCTTTTAAATAGCTTTTTATTTTCCCTTTATTGACTTGTACCCATGAAAAGCTTTCATACAGCCTCTTCTCTATTAGTTTTGCCATTTTTATTTGTTAAAGAATTCATATCTTTTCAGTATGCAATTTATGTGGGAAAAAAATCCAAATTAGCTTCAAACATTAATCTCAGAGCTTCTCAGTACAGCAGGTAAACTTAAAGTTGAAGCTGGTCATTAAGATGACCGGGACTTGGATTGTGTTGGGGCCATGCAGTTTGCACATGGTACAGTAGGGACAGAGCTAAGATGCAAAGCCAGGACGCATCCCAGAGAGCTCCCTATGCTGTTCATATGGCTGCAGAAGGAATGGGAAAGGCAGGAAAAGCAATGTCTGCTGATGGGAGAGACTACTCCGTGAGCACTTGTTGTCTCTCAGATTCCTTTCCCCACGGAGGTGATGGCTAGAGAGGCTTCACAGTCTAGTAAAGAAGACAACAGAGCTTTAGTTATTTTTGCTGCTGTAAGTAACTGCATACTTGCTTATTCCTAGAGCCAGTCCTTGAAAAAACTCTTGATGACAGTCAGGATTTACAATGTCAAGAATTTCCACTGGCAGGGGATTATATTTGGCACAGTACACAGTAAACATATACACTTTTGATCATGACAAAACATTCTTGCTTAAATTCTTCATTGATAGTAGCAGTATAATTCTACAAAAGAGGTGATATAACTGTTGCCACAGAGGCAGGCGAAAACATATTTCGCAAAGGAAAAAATGGGAGGTGAAAGGGTTCAATGGAAATGCTGAAATTTTAAAAACCAAATAAGGATATTTAGGACCTTGCACCTTTGTGCAAGTATGGATAAAAACAACTAATACTGAAACTTTTTATGATGACATGCCTTACTACAGGATAAAAAGTCCACTTTGGTATATAATATTACAGACATTCAGTAAAATTCTGTCCAGTTTATAGCAGTTTATGCCTGTTGATTATTGTCTAGTATCAGTATGATGGCAATATGTAAATTCTTCTGCCAAGATTAGGCTCCTACTGTGCTCTACTCCATATAAACACTTAGGAGGAGCCCATCCATGCCCTACAAAAATACCTGCTCAGACTGTAAACTTTTAAAAATGTAATGACTCTAATGAGTAAACTAAACATGAACATATGTTTCTCCAGAATTACAGACTTAATAAACAGGAGAGACAAAATACAGAAAAACTAACAAGACAACTAAAGGGGATTGCCCAGGGTCACCTGTCAGGTTAGTAACAGAGATGGCAATAGAATTTAATACAGAATCTCTTCCTATGTCCCCATCAGCAAATCATGTAGGCATAGTATGCCTACAAAGTCCAATCGAATAGATACACACTAACTCTATAAACAACTCAATTGGAGTTATCTCCTGTCCAGATGCTATCTTGATGTGTTAGTAAACAAGTACCTTTACAGAAGCCAAAAGAGCTGTATCTGCTTCTTCCAAGTCTGACTATGGCTAGAAGTGTGTAGAGACAAGTGTGAGAGACAGCATCAAAAGGAAACAAAATATATTGAGCAACCTGACGTTCCTTTTGAAAGTCAATTTAGTTTAAATAAAAGGTACTATTTTTAATGGTAGACAAAAACTACAATAAAGCCCAAAGTAATAATGGTTAAGGCCAGATCTTGAACTTAGAAAGGAAAGGGAGTGCAACTACTGTTTAAACCACAAGTTAGCAGTGCAGGATTTTATCCCTGTCTTTGCCACTGATGTCTTGTGTGTTGGCAAGCACTTAATTTACTTCATGTGAGGTAAGTATTATTCTATTCATTTAAAAAAAAAAAAAGAGGCATATAGAAGTTGAGCACATTTCAAAAAGCTGTTTCTAAGTCAGATTGCCTCAATTTTTGACTGTGCATCTTGAACTACCTGTTGTTCAATATTCAGAATTTTGGTGTTCCAGCAGTGCCTTCTGAACATTAACCCTTAACTTTAATGTGTCTCCATTTACTCAAAAAATGACTTGCAAGAGATGCTGCAAGTCTACACTGCCAAGGTCCAGATCCTGGATCACTTGCTTTCCGTAGTCTTTCCATTCTCCAAATAGGTTTAAAAGAAAAGATTTGCTGGGGAAAAAAAAAAAAAAAAAAAAGGTGAAATCTAAAAACCCTCTGGTTTTTGAGCTTAACAGCCAGGCAAATAATTGCATGCAAAAATAGTCTGCCTGGTTTCCCACCAACAAGTGATTAATACGGGGTGTACCATGGGCCAAATGGCTTTTGCAATGCCCTGTGTGATCTCACTAGAAAAGGTAGTGAGAAGTGACTCTCTCTCAATATTTAAAACTCTGTCCCTTTTAGTTTACGTGCGTACAATACTGAGGATAGGATTCACAGAGATGTGTAAAACAGGTCAGATAAACTGCTCTAAACTGCCCATTCCTCTCCATTAACTATAAAGAAATCCTGAGGTCACTTATTCAGATAAGGACATCACTCCTTCATATCTTTAAAATTAAGTCAAGAAAACTCCACCACAGAGGATAGGATCATTTGTAGATTTAGAACACTAAAAATCCTTATCTTCTTATCTAAGCCTACTAAGAATACACTTAAATTTCAAAGTGGTTTTTTTGTTTGTTTGGGTTTTTATTTTTAATTGCATCATATGCAACAAGGCTGGGAGCATCAGGGTCAGAGCCTGAGCCAGAAAGAGCTGCTGGGCGCATGTGCAGGGTGGGTGAGTGTTCCAGGGAGGCCAGGCGGCCCCTGCAGGGCCTGGTTGTGCTGGGGGCTGCAACACAGAGACACCCAGGAGGAGAAACCTGGTCACCTTTGATCAGCATGAATTTCAGTGGCAAGTGGGCATGAAAACTGCTGGGGGGGGGGGCTGGTGTCACCAGGACAGTAGTTCTGCAACTCACAGTGTAAATGGTGGCATGTTTGAGTACTACGCTTTATTGAATGTACACATTTGATGCTACAGCAACACCAAATTTACTTGCATACATGAGAAAATGCACAGACCATCTCCACTGCAGTAGACTCTCCATCACCTGGAGCTATTCCTTGTACCGCAGGATTTGAAGAATCTCAAGTTATGCTCACCAGCAGTGTGCTGGAGACTGCTCTCTAACCAGGGTAGCAGAATAAGCACGTTTAAACACTTTGCTTCTTGCCCAGAGGATTAACAGATATGTATATGCAAGGTAGTTAAAGCAAATACAGTGGGCTGTAAGTCGGGGTTGGCATGGAGTAGACATCTAGCTCCTTCTGTTACTGCTGGGAAGATGGGCAAAGTGCACAGATCAGGGCAGGGGTGCTTCAAACTGACACTGCTAACCCAGCAAAGAACAACACCCAGAGGCCTAAATATAATCCTCTGTTGTCACACACAGCCAGGTCTTGTAATTCCTCCCACAACTGTATCAAAATGAGAAAATCCTTTCTGCCGCCATGGCTCCTTCTAGGATTCATGTGTCTAGTAATGAAAAAAGTTCTGTTCTCCAGCCTAAATGTGTTGTTGACCAGTTTATACCTAATTCTTTCAGTAATACAGATTAAATAAAGTTACCTAGGTACATAGTAGCAAGTGGAGATAGATATACGCTAGTCCTTGGTCATCTTGTTTAAACCTGATTCTCAACTATTAACCAAGTGAACTCTAATAGGCCTAATTTTGTGCTGATATATGCTACACACAGCACCCTTAGGATACTATGGGGAAGTAATTTTGGCCATGACATGCATCAGGAAGCTCAAGCTCTCTGGATTTGGTTAGCTTTCTGAAACACAGTAAGCAGCTATCCCCCCCTTTTTTTTTTTTTTTCCTGGAAATATTTCAGCTGTCCCTACTGGCAGACTTTAAAAGGTAGACCTGCTAATATTGTCTCACACGTCGAGCAAGTGATTAGAATTATTTTGATACCATCAATAAGAGTAGTTTAAATAACTGTACTCTTTTAATGAATTACATATGTTTGAAATATCAGTGCCTTACACACACAATATCAGCTCTAATACTGTAAGCACAACTTTTTGGTGAAGTGTTGTTAAAATAAATATTAAGATTCTGTAAAAACAAAAAACCCCAAACAAAATACGAGTTTACAGCACAGATAATGAGTGTAATGTATATTCCTGCCTTTGGGAGAAACATGACAGCTTAACAGGAAGTATGGGGTGCAACTGTCTTATTTTTTCATTTTATTTTATAGAAACATATAGGAGTAATGTGTTTTAATCTATCATTTTCAGGGATAATTGATCAGCATAATGCAAACCGTTTGCCAGATGTTACTAAATTTTTCCAAAATACACTTTATTTTTGGTCAAAAAAGTAAAATTTTAGTCCAAGTAAATTTAATAAACAAGCCATTTTTTTTCCAGAATATTTTTTTAATAGAAAATTCACCAGAAATGTTATTAAGATCAAATTCAATTCTATGTTAGATATCCAACATCTGTCCACTTGTGGACACAGGCAGAGTAGCAGTGGCAGAATCAGAATTAGAGTTTGCCAGTTTTACAGCCTTTGAATCTTCATACTTTTATGGAGGGAAATGGGCAGAGATGAGAACTGGTAAATTCTTAATTTCTTGTGTCTGTGAACATCTGCCCAATGGACCTGACTCCTTTTGGGAGCTGGGCCTCGTCCTTCCGAAAGGCGCTGAGATTTCGCCACTTAGGCTTGGTTTATTCTAAGAGTACAAGATGTGTGGGGTAGAAACCTCAGCATCTATAGGAATTCTTTGCAATATGTTTGATAATAATTCATATTCCACAATGACATAAAGAATGAGGAGGAAGGATACCGGTATAAACCGATATGTTCCTTCAAACCATTTTGTCCATTCTAACTGCTTAGAAGCAGAACTGTATTACTGTTTCCCGCAACTACAAGGAAATGTATGAGACTTCAGTTGCTTTTACAAATCTAAAGTAAACTGATGGTGTACTTTTTATTCTCAACACAAAACTGTGGTTAATTAGCTAATCCTTGCTTGCTTTAAAATGAGTGTCACTAAAGTACCTCCACTGAAGATATTTTACAAGCTGATTTACTGATGTCTACAGTCAAATTTTCAAGGAGATTTTCAAAACAACTTACAGTTGTGTCTCCACAATTTCAAATCTGCATTTCTGCTTATTATCAATTCCATGAGTAATTAACAGGCCTCTGAAAGCCCGCATGAAGATGCCTAACCACACAGTAGGTAGAAGAAGCAATACCAGGTATGACTGAGTCATTTCTCTTGGAAGTAAAGTCAGACCTGGGTGGTTAACAGATGCTAATATATGAGGTGAAGACCTACAGATATCTTGTAATGTGTATATACAGATATATGCATTGCCTGTAATACAGGAGTTATCTTGAGATGGATTATTGTATCAAATGCATTGTTTGAATATATGAGACTTTATTTGAAGCCCGTTACAGTCAATAGAAAGAGTTGGCTTTTGTTCAAGCTTTTAAAAGAAAAGTCTGTGGGAACTCAGAGCAGCTGCAAATTCACATTGACCCACTGTCATATTATCACAGAGTTATTTAACTGATAATGGCCTTTTCCATTAAACAATTTATTTGAAGAAACAATGACTTATTTTATTGTGATCTTTTCTCTCTGTATATAATTATTGTTAACCAAGTGTTTCTTTTATACTAAGGCCTGTATGGAAAACTGCTTTTCATAAACTTCTATCCGTTACACATTTGAAAGTCCATTGAGTAGTTGATGTTTAGAGTCTTTGATAAAGGAATTGAGCTCATTTCCTTTAAATTGACAAAAATTAGCCAATTAATTTCATGTCATATCTTCAGCAGTAGCTGGTTACATCATGCTTTTATATGGAGCAGAGTGTTACCAATACTTGCCACAGAAATATGAGACTGCCTAAGAAAGCACATTTGTCACCAAGTGAGAGCTAAGCATCTACAACCAAAACCTGAGTGTGGCTAACAGATATCAAAACAACTAAATTAAAAGCCTTGTGTTAAAATTTAGTTCTTCTTTAAGTTACTGTTACAGTCATGTTCACGTCTTGATAAAAGGGAAGTATAATTGGAGAGCAATTCTCAAATCCTACAAGGGTAAAAAGATGTGGTTTGTTTATCATGAAAGACTGCTATTCCAACTACTAATCTTTCTGTCCTAGGAAGTGTCTTATTCTCTTTTCTGTGTTGGAAAGCTGCCTAACAAATGTATTTTCCAAGACAATGAAGGAAGCAGACCTCTATTCTTTCTTATCAATTTAATCTCTTTCATTCAGCTGACAATGTCCTCTTGCAGGCTAGGTCTCTTTCCACATGAATTACTAAGTGACAAGTTACTTTTGCTTTTTCCTTTAATTTTTTTTTCTACACCAGAATCCTAAAATGCAATAAAAAAGATCATTGGTACACACAGTATTTTTAAAAATACATAAAAGAGTCAAAGTATTCAGTGCTCTGTTATTGTAAAACTTGCATAGATTGTTATTGCAATCATAATTATTCCTGGCATTTTATCATTTAATATTTTCACATTCCTCTTTAATTAAAAAATTACTCAGAGTAGAAAACAGAGAAGCCTGTTGGTGTCTGTTGGTTTCTCTGTAACAAATTCAATTCTGAACCGTGATTAAGTCAGAAAGAATTTAAGATTTTGTCACTGAGCTGAATCATATATCTCTTTCTGCCTCAGTTTCCTCTTTTGTAAGGTACTCACTGTTTTGTAAAATGGATTTTTTTAAACCACAATCTTGACGCAGGAAAAAGTTGTTAGTGTTAAAATACCATCCAGATAAACCATCTTGGTAATAAAATAAAAATAAAGTGTGGATAAGAACCCTTCATTCTGCCTGTTTAACAACCATACTCTTTCCATCACTAGGAAATGTGAGAAAGAAAAATTGGAAAAAGCCCATTACAAGCAACAAACATTACCATTAGTATAAAAAGACATAAAATTAAAATCCTATGACATAGAAATAACTTAATGACTTTCATAAAACAAAGCATTCTTCCCCTCTCCCCATCTCCCAGTTCCAAAACCAAATACTAATTAAACAGAACTCAAAAGTTCTCTTCTGTGGCAGTAGAAGCCTTTTTCTTTATTTCTGAAGTTAATCCAGAAATAACCTGGAGTAAAAAAGGCATACCTCCCTCTAACTATAGACACAAAGACTCAGAAGGGATGGCAATTTTGACATTTTTAGTTAGAAAACTTTCCCTGAAAAAAAATATACACTTTAGTGCTTGCAGAGTGCATGATACGTCAGCTTCCTGTATTCATGGCCATGTGTTAAGATGACATTTTGTCTGCTAGACAGTGTGATAACCCTGCAGAAGCACAAGTACTGGCAAGAATGCACTGAGACTGTCCACACACAGAAGCACTACTTTTCCTGCAGAGATGTTTACCTCTGTTATCTTCAGCCCTGGTTGAGAGCTCTGGCCTTTCACACCGGCAAGTGCCTCTTGCTCTGCACCTTGGAAAATGGCTGAGGAAAAATGGGGCAGGAGTGGCTTCCTGCAGTGGTTGCATTGTGACATGAACCACATTGTCAATCATCATCAGTTTGGCTCCTCTAAGCTACTAGCCACAGAAAAAGTCAACTGAATGAAGAGAGGCCAATGAAATTGTCTCATGTAAATCCTTTTTTTTGAGATTTCAATGAGATATAGATAATATACATGGGACTGCCTGGTAAGAAGTATGAGAACCAAGCAGCTAGAAGAAAGAAATAATGATGCCAAACAGTTGCAGTCCCAGAAGGGAGAGCGGGACTTGTGGATGAGGAGGGAGCCCAGTCTGTATACATAATATCAAGGAGTGAAGAGACACTCTCTTTCCCTTCTCTGCCCTGTGGTAGAATCTTGTTTGCAGAATAGTCTTTTCCTTGGTGCAAGATAAAAGAACTTTGCCCCACACATACTGGTTACACAATGAAAAAGTTTTGATTAAGATGAGAATAAAGAAAAAGTGAAATAGCATAGCATCATATTCAGTCTTCCAGCAAATGCACGAGGACGGGATGAGTTACAATCAGCCTCGATCTGGGCCTGGGCTCTCCATTTCACTGAATTCTGTTAGCTAACACCAGAAAGCATACAGGGTTCCTATTTACATAAAATAACTAGCAGTTTGTTATCAGAAAAGATGAGTAAGGCTTTGTGGAGGCTCCCTAACCTATAATTCTGTTTTCATTTTGCATCAAAACTTTTCAACAATTTAGGGGAAAAAATAGTTAAAGAGAGAAGTAATTTGCTCTCACTTGCCATTTGCTTGCATGAAAACTCTGGGGCATTGCCTGCCTTTGATTCAGCTGTTCCCTTGGCATGGGAATAGACTTGAACAAATAGGAAATATAATGAGAAACATGCTTCCTCATGGTATTTCCAATTGGAAATAGCACAAGGAAAAAATGCTTTATCATTTTATTCCCAAACAGAAATAATCTAAGAAAGCTTGTTCCTCACAACATTCCCTGATTGCTTAAATAGGTGGATGCACGTCAGGGGAGCCTTTTGGTGGGCTTCACTGGGGTGGGAAGTGATTCAGCTGCCCTGGTATCTCACTGATCCTCTGGAGAAGTAGGTGGTACACCTGAGAAACAACCTCAATTTACATCTAAGACAAATCATACAAAGTGAAATAAGCCTCATGAGCTAAGGTCTCAGGGGGTCTACTTCAGAAAATTGTCATGATGCCAGCAGAGAGAGTGTATTAGAACCTAGAACTGAAGAGTCAGAGAGGCAGATTTTCTGCAGCCAGTGTCTAAAGCTATGAGTTTGCATTAGTAGCTCCTGCATCACCCTGTATTTCATTAACACACTGAAGTAATAGAAAGAAGAGGGCACTTCGGGGTTGCTTTAGGGCAGAGGACTTTGGCAAAACAGAAAGGAGCAAAATAAATGAAACTGATATCTGCTCTGGCCAGTGCTTGTCAGTGTAAGATCCCTGGGGATGCGTGTCAGTTGTATGTTAAGGGCTGTCCCTGTTGAACCTTTTGCACCAGGCAAGATGCCTCTGAGTCAGAAGTGCCAGAAGCCCTATTCAGACATAGCAGGAAAGAAAGGTTGTGTGGTTTTTTATCTTGTATTTCTAATGGGGTCCCACCTTTCAAGCATCTCTGATACACTTTTTAAACAAAATTTCCAGAAAAACATTTAGAGAAATGTTTGCATACATAAAACTCAATCTCTCGATATCCTGCATTTGCAAACTATGCAAACCAAAAGTTTCCTAAAGAATAGCCTTCTTGTAACATGCACTACAAGTATCAACCAGGCTCTTTAAACAGTCTCAGCAGCCCCACCAGCAGTATGCCCAACCCTACTGAATGATCTTCCAGAGCAAACAGATGTTTTAAGCTAGTCAGATTTATTAGGTTTTTAAAAGCTTATTAGAAGAAGCTAAATAATTGTTAAATTTTTACAATCTAGTATGCAACCATATACAAGTGCATTGCAATAAACTTGTCCCCCTCTACACAAGATTTCATCATTGGAATGGAAATTACGGTGTTAGCATTTAGGAGAGAGAGTTGCATCTGCATGCACTGAGAGGAAGAGTTCACATAATGGTTTGTAAGGCATATCAAATTTATTCTGTGAGGTAGATAAAGGTCTTTTAAAGGTCTTACTCCACTTGTGGAATGAATTTCTTATCATGTATAAATTCTGTGTAAAACATTTTTTTTTCCAGGATGTGGTTTGTTTTCTGAGAGGGGAGAGAGAAGCTAAATATTTCCACTCCTGTATAATAGAAAATCCTCCGATTTCAACAAGATCACACCCTGAGTGGTTAGTTAATATTGGAAACATAAAAAGGTACACTGTTCTGAAAGATCATTTCATTCCAGCAAAGCTTTTCTAACCAGAAACTGAGTGAATAATTTTGCAGTAAAAAATAGCCAAAGAATAATGGTAATTTTTAGAGGAAAGTAAGTGTAATTTTGGGAAGCAAACTTGAAGTAAATATAAAGATGTTATAAATCATATTTAAAAAAAAAAAACACTCAGAAGCTGTTTTGTGTTTGTTCATAATCATATTTCCTTTGCTGAAGAATTAAATGTTTTGAATTATATTTCATATAAGAAGCTTACAGAACACAGCAAAGAACACATTTAATGTTTTCCAAGAAAAAGTGAAACAGGTAATCTGATAAAACAGCATCAAACTTCTTCCAAGGACAGCTTAGGACATTAGAGTGATTCAGTAATACAAGCCCAAAACACCGTGATGTCATGAAGAGGGTTTCCACTGGCTTCAACAAGCTTCCAGATGGGCCCACAATGATTAATGAAACTGCTGACAGGGGAGGTTATTTAGCTGGCAGGCTTGCTGCTCTATGTCATCACCCCTCTTCCCAAAGTGAGCTGCATCCCCTCACTTTGGGAAGTTCTCCTATGTGTGACCCCCTCTATATGTGGCCACAAGGACAGAGGGTCTGGAGGGCGCTGAAGAAGACATTCTCAAGTGGTGGGAATGTGGGGAGCACCCCCTCTATTCTGAGGATGTAACAGAAGCAATTGTTATAAGGCCGTTTGTTGATTGTGGTGTCAAATGAAGGCTGATGCCTATAGATCCAGACTTGACTAGTTTAAAGTAATTAAATGAGGCAGTTGCACTTTTCACAACCATTAGGAGACAGATTCTGCTCGTTGGTTTGTGAGAGGAGTCATAGTTATTTCCTTCCTGCATGTTCAAGTCCTTTGAGTAGCTGTATATATCATTCTACATTTCCCCTTTTTAAGACAGCAATATCACTGTTCCATACTATTAAAAATGCCACATTCTACTGCAGGCCAGCAAGTAAAATAATTCTTGCATACAGCTTTCAAGATTTTAAAATTGCATTCAGATTATTTGGGAGATAAGGCCTCACAGTTATTGTTATCACTATTATTTTGGTTCCTTATTCATCTTTATAATGTTCTTTAGCAAAATGTCCAGTTCAGTCTTCTCTGGTTGAAGAGACATAGACACAAGTTGTTAGTTCACTACTATATTTAGGAATGCACCTGGGTTTGTCATCGACACCAAACTATTAGCAGATGGTGAAGCAATTGGATGATGACGTGGCCTTGGCAACTTGGGACTTTATTGCCTTCCAACTGGACTATAACAACATGATCTATCTGGCATGAAAATTCCAGTCTTTAGGAAATTACAGTTAGTACAGAGCACAGCAGTAGACATTTTTATCAAAACGGGATGCTTTGTGTGGCAACCTTGTCTTCTGATTACCATGCTGTTTATCCATTGAGTATTGCATAAAGTTAAGATTTCATGCTTATCTGCCAGGCCTAATTTGAAGGCTGTAGGTCCTGAAAGAGATTATCTATATTTCAGGATCTCAACCATTTTCAAGTACTGCTCTCCCCAGGTATAAGTAAGTTCTGTGTTATGAGAATAAGGCTTTTCTGTTTGGTGCAAAGTGGTTTTTTAAAGTGCTAATCAATCATTTCATTTCAGATACTTCCAGTCCAGGTAAAAGACATGTTTTTTCAACCTTCACTAATACACAGCATAAATATGTCTCCTATGAGTTCTCCATCATCCCTAAAAATCCAGAATAAACCTCTTATGAAAGTCCTTAGCAATGCTGCTTTAAGCATTACTGGATGGCTCACACAAATCTGAAGAGAACTGGGCACCACAGGGCTGTCCATTAGAGCTAGTTCAAACACCAGAAACAGTGTGGCCACGTTAATTTGTTCTGCCTGGGCTAATCAGCCCTGCTGAGACATCCCTGTATTAGCCCCTACAGAGCACTGCACTGACATGGCTCCTGGACCCCGCTTTGTGTGCAGCAGGTCATTCAGAGCTGGGATGGATTTGTTTCTGTTCCACTGCCTTGTGCAGTGCCCACACACCCAGTGGTGCCTCCACAGCAGTTTAGTAAGTGGAACTACCTCAGAGTGACTTCCCCCCTGTTCTTACCATATCTATTCAAGGTAAAAAGAGATCATATGCCAGCAAATTAGAACACCAAAAACCCAAACGGATCACTTATCCCTAGCAAAGTGACACACTCAAAATCCCCTAAACATGGCAAACTGGTAACTGTTACATTGTTTGGGATGCAAACTTTCCATTTCATGAAAAATTCAGCAGCTCCTCAATAATTTTCTGTTCTAGAACAGAGTGTATAGCAAGGAAAAGGGCTGTTATGAACAAAAAATACTTTGATTTTCTAGGAAATAAAAATGTTTAAAATTACGTAGCTCATATGAAAAGGTTTTAGTTCACTGTTATTCTTTTGTATATTTGTAGTTGCAATGAACTAGGAAGTTATGAGAAGAGGAAAAGTCAAAATTGTTCAGAAAAACCTTGAAATCAGTTGTGCATAGTTGAAATATACTGTACATATTGTTGAAGCATCTGTATGCTTCTTTGAACCAATTCCTACGTAAGAAATTTGCACTTTTACCTCGGTGTGGTGGTTTGACCTTGGTTAAATGCCAGGTACCCACCAAGTCGCTCTATCACTTCCCCCCCCTTCCCCCTTTTTTCTCAACAGGGCAAAGAGGGGAAAGAAAATAAGATAGAAAAAACCCAACCCTTGTGGGTAAGACAAAAGCAGTTTTAATATAAGCAAAGAGAAGCAAAGATCCACACGTGGAAGCAAAAAAAAGAAAACAGATTTATTCTCTACTTCCCATTAACAGGCGATGTCGGGCCTTCTCAGGAAGCAGGGCTCCAATACGCGTAGTGGTTGCCTCGGAGGACCAAGGGTGACCCCCCCACCCCTTTCTCCTTTCTCCCAGCTTTATACTGAGCAGACGTCATATGGTATGGAATATCCCTTTGGTCAGTTCGGGTCAGCTGTCCTGGTTGTGTCCCCTCCCAAGATCTTGCCCACCCCATCCCACTGGGGCGGGGGGGGGGGAAATGTCGGAAAGAGCCTTGGTGCTGTGTAAGCACCACTCAGCAGTAGCCACAACACCAGGGTGCTATCAACACCCTGCCAGCTCCCAACATAAAACACAGCACCATGAGGGCTGCTACAGGGGAAAATCAATTCCGGCTCAGCCAGACCCGGTACACTTGGAAAAGGACTCTACTGAAAAATTCTCATCTTCATCTAGCAAGAAGTTTCCACACTGCTTCTTTATCAAAACAAGTGCATACTGTACACTTGCATCGTGAGTGATCTGATCAGATGACAAGACTCCCCCCCTGTGAATTTTTTACAAAATCTCTTCACTTGACTGATTAAATTATTACCTTTTCTAATTTTTTTCCCCTCTCAATTCTTACTTGGAACTACAGTTCCTCACTGGGACTGCCAAAGTAGGAGGTGAAGCTAACTTATGGCTTGCTTTGTTCTTAGTCTTGCCTTTTCTCTCAGCTGTGAATTTTTCCTGTCTTCATGGGAAGTCTTTATTATGTCTTAGGTTAGATTATAAGAATGTCCAGAATTTCCCGTGATTCCCTAGAAATCATATCATTTTTTTTTCTTCATAATTTCCTCTGCTTTTTCCATTTTTTTATCAGTATGACATTAGTCTGATTTCTGTAGTTATTGCTAGAATCTTGCTTTTGACTTGGCATGATTAGGAAAAATTGCTTCACCATTATTCTTTTGATCTGATGGAGTTTTTTAAACCAGAATTGAATGTATGGAAGACTGCTGATCTGACCTTCCACTTACAGACTAGTTTTGTGTGCTTCTCTTTCAGTAACCATGCTGGAAGGCCAGTTCAGGCAGCCTTTAACCCCGCTCACACCTGGTGTGGTGAACTGGATGGGGAATGGATGACCCAGAATAAAAATAACCTACCAAAAAGGAAAAAAGGCGTGTGAGGTTTTTTCCTGTTAGGTTTTTTTTTGGTTGGTATGGCTTTGGGATTTTTAATTTTTTTTTAATGTAGATCACTTTTGTGATACATTCCAACAAGTGTTTTTTCTTTCTTTCCCCGCTCTCTCAAGGCAGTCCTTGCTGGCCACCTTGCTTTGATATGCCCTGACCCACCTCATCATAGATGATCACTGTGTGCCAGAGCCTAACTGGGACATAAGGGATGTAATATTCAGAGGTTCCTTGTGTCAAACGAGGAGTTTGGTACTTATCTCTGGGATGCGTGATATTCTGCACATCCAATTAGGGTAGACAAGGTGTGGGTATGAGGGAATGAACAGAAAATGTTAATTAGCTCCTAATATGAAGAATCAAACAAGGGGGTGCTCAAGATGGTGTCTTTGTCCAAGAATAAGGAGTTTCTGTATGTCTGGGATTCACATGCCAGATGTGCATATTGCAATTTTGTAACCAGGTCAGCCCTTCATAAGTGACAGACATGTTCAATTCTTTGGAAAAATAAATAATCTTTTGTACAATAGCCTGGTTGTTAGAGCAGCCATCTAAGAGGTTAGTAACCTCAGATGCATTCTCTGTTTCAAGGCAACTAAACCCACAACTTCTGCAAACCACAAAATAAATTTCAGAGAAGATTCTTGAATTCAAATGGCCTTAAAGGTGGGACAGTTACCTAACTGCTGTGCTCCATCCAAGGATGGCAGTGCTCTTGAATCTAGCAGAATTCCTCATACTTAATGACTGTTTCTTGAATAAAAGTGTGGGTATCTGCAGCCTCTCAGATCTGGTACCAGTTAGGTGGAGAGGTTTCGCAGGTCACTCTCTTAATTGCCTGAATTTACCCAAATTGTGGTTTTAAGCATCTAAGTGTTATTTTGGAGATCATCTGGCTTCACCAGTAGAAATCCAGGTTTTACCATTAGGCAAAAATACATAATTGTCTTGACACTTCTTTTTAACAGCCTGGGCTCCTGTATCATTTTGGAGAGTCCTTTAGTTAGAAACATCTGATAGTAGCCCCTAGGCCCAGAGCAAAATCACACAGATATTCATCAGCAGAACTTCCACACTAGATTTTGCTGTCAATAGAGAAGTGTTTATTCAGCTTTCTTGTCTGCTTTTAGTACATCCACTACTTATAGCACTCAGATAATGAAAACCTGCATTGTCTTGCTATTTTGTTGTATATCAAGTGATTGGGGCAGCTACTTCATAACTGCCTATTGGACTGTTTCCTTTGAATTTATCTGAGTCAGAAAGTCCATGTACAATCTGCTGCTATCATTGCCAGTCCTGAAGACTACTCTTTTTTTTTTTTTTTTTAAATGTCTAAACATTTGTGCACAAACTGCTTTATCGTAAGTTCTACAGAGTGTAGAGCTCATGGGGAACTGTTTGATTACACAGGCTGACCTGTTTAAAAAAGGCTGATGGACTTTTCTGAAATAAAACCTGTTTGAAATACAGCAAATCCTTAAAAAAAAATGTAACATTATTGAAAAAATCCTCAAAGATGTCTTTGGTACATTGTTCTAGTGGCTCATTACCCTCACTGTCAAAAAAATGCACCTAATTTTTAGCCTAATTTTGCCAGGCTTCAATTTCCAGCTATTGGATCTTATTACAATTTTGTTAGCTCAGCTGAAGAACCATCTTATTATGAAATTTCTGTTTCCCATGTAGGTATTTAAGGACTGTGATTAAGTTATCTCTTGATAAATTAAGTAGACCAAGTCTCTTGAATCTTGCACTGGAAGATACATTTTTCAATCTCATTTTCCAGGCTTTTCTCTGAAACCTCTAAAAATTTTCAATAGATTTCCTTAATTTTAGAAAGCTGAACTGGACAAATATTTAAATAGTTGTGATATGTTAAAAAAACCCAACTTCTTTTCTTCTGCTTCTTAAGATACAACATATGTAAATGAGGATTTTATTAACCCTGTAAAAGCTCCAAGATGCAGATCCAATATGAAGCCAATCTTCATAGTAATTTTTCTCTTGGAGAGACTGTTCATTCTCTAAGTATGATCTGCATTTTTCTTGTCTATGATTTCATATTTAGCCATTTCCAAACATACTTTTTATTTATCGGAACAATTAAGCAATGTAGTTTGCTATTTTGTACCAGTGATCTACTCTATGTTTACTATTTGTTAGGGTTTAGTTTTATTATTTTTTGACATCTAGGCATTTGCTTGTAACTTTAGAAAGTCTCAGGACACTGTGGCGATAAGTCAAATATCTTAAGCAAGCTTACATCTATTGGAATTATTAGTGTTCTCAACCTAACTTATAAGTACATCAAATTAGTTTGCCAAGATCAGTTTTCCACAGATGTTTGTTGTTTAGCATTTACTGTAGTTTAATATTGTTTAATTTTATTACACTAATTCCATGTCTGCTGTTCCATGAATTGGTACAAAATGGAGACTCTTCCTGTACCTTCTGGGAATGGGTTGCCTCTTATAGGTCATTCAATATACAACAAAAGCCATTTTTCTGATTTATAAGTTTCTTGTAATCTATTATATTTTTTTGCCTACGTTTTACCCAGTCATAGGCAGCCTTGGTGTAACTGGACAATGGGTAGAAAGGGCTTCCCAGCTCTGTGGCTTCAGCAGTGGCACATGATACAGGCAGTCACTGCACATCTACCAGTGCTAACGGGATGCTGAACTCCTTGTAGGCAGGCCTGTTGATGACTGCAACTGCCATATCTCACCTCAGCAGAATGTGTAGCAAACCTGTATATCTCCCTGTGACAGCCTTTTCCATTCTCTATGTTGGTCAGCAGTGTTACACTGAATCTCTTGTCCTCTCAGAAGTTCAGTTGCAAAAGACCTCCTGTGAAATCCTCAGTTACTTCAGAACATATGTCATCTTGCTTCTTGTATCCCAGATGATACAGGGAAAGTTGTGGAGACCCTGGAATTAAAAAACCTGCTCATTAAGCTGGTTTTTAAGCTCACTCCAATGTCTCCTACCACGTGGACAACTTCTGTGAGACTGAAGGAAGATTGCAGATCACTGCCTTTTCTATAAATTCTCCTCCTCTGCTTTTGGCTGAACATTTCACCTTTCTGTGCTTTTTTGGGCTTGCTCTACAGCCATCCAATGGTGGTCTTGATCACAAATAAAGTGAAGGGCATAGTTCCAGTAGCTTCCATTTTCTTTCAAGTATCTTGGCTTTTCTTTTTCCACTCGGTGGATATCGAGTTCTTTTCCTCATATGTTTTTAGAGCCAAATCTTTCAACTAGAGACTGTACCTGGCACAAACCATCCCTGCACTTATTATATCCTCGTGGTCTGGCTTATCAACTCGCTAGAAAGAATTCTGTTTCAGTGAGTGATTCTCATTTGATCATGGATCTTATTCTGTCCCATCTCAGGCTATTTTCTGAAGGCATATTTGCCATGGACTGAGGAATATTAGACTGTGGCATGACATAAAAATAGAGATTGAATGGTATTACAGAACATTACTTCTTGTGTAGATTATTACAGAAAGGTGTAGAGATTTAGTTGAAGGACTCCTATTAGTAGCTGTAAAAGCCTCATGGCTAAATGCTTGTGCAAGGATTACGAAGTTTGCAGATTTTTATATTTTATTGAAGGGGCTGTTATGCAGTATCACACAGCAAAGCCCTCTTTTTCTACAGAATAGACAAAACATAGGTAGCATTAGAGGAAATTGCCTCCCTTTTTCCTGATGCAGAACATCCATGATGTTCTGCAGTGACCACTCTGAGTCAGAAGAATGTATTCACCTCTTAGCATTCAAGGCCAGCTACAAATGCAGAGGATAAACATGGAGAAGCTTCTCCTGGCAGGTCCTTTCCTCTCTTTTCTCTGGCAGTGTTATGAAGTGAGCAGTATGAAAGCTGAGCAGAATGAACATTAAAGTAATCAGGTTCTTTCACTTCTCAGAGGAAATGGCAGGTGCATTGTAGTCTCAAAGTGAGTTCCTACTCCCACAAAAGGTCTGGGACTCATGTGAACTGGTGTAAAAGAAGGGTCCTGAGATGCCACTCCAGTGGGCTAAAAGCAATTTTTAGTAAAGAATGGGAGCAAACGCTCATCCTCCACATAAATCTCCACATTCAGCTCAGACATTGCTTCAAGGACCACAGTTGAAGGGGACAAGGAGAGGCTGGAGGCAGATTAAGAGAAAAACTGGTCATCCTCTGTTTGTAACAAGGTATTTCAGAGAAGTGATTTTGGTGAAGAAGAAGCTCAAGATCCTATGAACTGTGAAAGAAAGATGGCAAAATCTGTGTCTTCACAGATTTGACAGTCTTGACAAAAGAAGCAGAAAGGACGATCAGTGGGGTTTGTGAAGTGACTTACGTGGCCTGGGCAGAAATGCAAACACATAGCACTCATTTTCAGGGAGCACAGGGGGCAGTGAAGGGAACTGAGCCAAGGCCTGCTGGTGTATGTAGTGAAGATGTGTTCAGTGTGAATGAAGAGTTCTCACGGAGAAGATACGGGATTGAGTTTAATTAGAAAAGTACACATGAACAGTATGTAGGTGAGGAGAAGGAATAACAGCAAACCTCCTCATCTGTTTTGCACTTGTCAGTCCTTTGATACTTTCACTGGGACAAACAGCAGTGGTAACTAGCTGCAGCAAAGGTATTCAAAAGGGTACAAATTAAAACCAAACCAAAACAGCAATTTAACAATTCATACCACAAATTAATCTTAAAGAGATATTGTTTTGTTTTGTGATTATGCAAAGGATTTGCACTGAAAGCCAGAATAAATATGCCAGCACCTATTTCAGAAGAAATACATGAAAATTACTTTTGAGCAATAATTGCTTTATTTAAATTATATTTACTGGGTGTTAAGTTCTAACTGGGGCTTTATAATTTAATTAAATATGAAATTATTTTAATGTTACATTCCCAAAATTGAGGAAAGTATTGGGGAAATTGATTAGAAACTAGAAAAGAAAAGTAAAAAGCAATGAAGACTCAAATATGAAAAGAGAAATTAAGGTGTCATGAAATCTCATATTGTCTGGTACTGATTCCATTCATTCACAAAGGATGAAGTTTAAGGTGTTGTTAATAAAATGAGCATTTTAAAAGGCTATAAAATAGTGTAGCACTGCAAAATTGTAACAGATTACTAAGTTTTAAAAACTCACTGGGTACACTTAAAAATACTGCATCTTTTTCTTTTGTTTCTCTTCACAGAAATGGCTGCTATTCATATGTCAACAGAAATACTGAAGAGTAAGTCAAGCTTTTAGTCTGTAGCTCTGATAACATCTCACTTTGTTTGCAACAGTAGCTGCATTATAAGGAACAGTGGTCCATCAAATGCTATATGATTACATGAGGTATTAAAATACAGAAATCACTACCAACTGTGCTACCCATCATAACATGTTATTCTCTGACTGGACTTTGAAATAGCTTGAAATTATTATTTTTTTAATATAAAGTTTCTGCTGAAGTCACCTGAATGGGTGAAACGTATTATTACAGCTTTTGAGAACATAAACTGTGCTTGAAAATATGTGTATTTTAATTTGAAGTCCAAATTCTGTGGATTTCCCTTAGTCGGGTTGTGCCAGCCTGTGGAACCAACTCAAGTAACTAGAATTTGGCCATACATTTGGCCTTACACAAAACTGAAAAGCATACCACAAAGAACTGTGGTTTAAGTCTGCACAGTTATGCCACATTCTCACCTTTATGAGGCACGGCTTGCAGCCATGCAGAATGAAGAATATGTGGAGATCAGGAACCCATGGAAAAATACTTCTAAACCCATAGGTCTGGGGCCAGTTGAGCATAAACATTGACGCTTTAATCCGAAACATTTTACTGAAGCAGAATTCAAGTACAGTGTATAAAATAATGACTGAAAGGTTCTATGTGATGCCAAATGTTGTTTTTAACAGCAATGACAAAATAAAAAGTGCAGGTGGTTAACTTCTTCCCTCCCTTCTTTTTTTTTTGCACTTTTTCAGTTCTACTTTTTCTCACTTTTTTCATTTTGACAGTGGAAAAACAGAAGAGGTTGAAACAGCAGAATAAATAATATCTGTGAGAAGCACTTTTGATGGGCTCAGAACAGTGGGTCTCACTGCACCACTGTTTCTGTGAACTCCTCAGATCTGTGGCCTTACGACAGTGCCATTGAAATTACCGGGAATCTGCAGAGGAGCTGACAGTTCATTAATCCGTAATAATATCAATATCGGTATCTTGTTTTGCCATGGGACTTGCTGCACACAGATCACTTTTCCCCAGCTTCTGTCCACACTGCCCAAGTATGTGGTCCTCTCCCAGTCACCTACCTCTGTGCTAGTAGGTGTGGGACTCGTGTGTTTGCAGGTGTTAGATGTTAGGCAGACCTCTTTTCCAACAATCTGTCTCTTTTTTCTCCTCTCACCTGGACCCATAGACATAGTGTTAACATAATGACTCCTTTTGTGCAGTGTGATATGAAGGAGTTTCAGGGCCTGAAGTCACTTCTCAACAATTCAGGAAAGATATTTTTAAACACTGGTATTTATTTCTCATAGCGGTGAATCATCTTTGTGGTAAGGGTAATGTTATATGGTGCCATAAATTATGTCTCAAAATGCATACGAATGCATGTCTTTGGTGGAAGGCCTGTTCGGTTATTAGCATTTCATCAGAGTGGAACTCTGAATGATGATATCAGAGAAGAAGGAAAATCTGCATGAACGTGATTTCCAGCATTGGCTTAGCTCAATAAGAAATTAATAGCTGAACAGAAGGAAATGGTGTTGATGCTTCAGAACAACTAGGGGCCAGCAAATGTGAAAAAACCCCAAACCCTACAATATTTCAGCCAGATGGCTGCAACTCTATTGACTTCAGGAAAGAGAGCACCCACTGGCAGCATGTCATTGCACCAAACACCATTGCCTCTTCCTTCTTCTAAATGTTGAGTTCCAGAGGGTCGCCTTGTAGCTGACAGCCCAGATGTGAAGCTCAGCTGGACTTTTATTACTCCCTCGTTTGCATCCCTTCCAAGGCTTCCAGCCACTTCATGGCCTAAGGAGGCAGGGCAACTTTTGTAATCCACTTGGAGGAATGCTGTCATCCTTGGGGATCACATTTCACCTTCCCCAGAGTGGAGGGATGCCCAGCAGGAACCACACCGGGCAGCCCTCCAGAGTCTCAGAAACTCTGCCCTTAACGTAATAAGGGGGAGTTTCTAATGCCAAGAGGATGCTACTGGACTTCCTAAGGCTGAGCCACTCTCCCACTCGCTGTCCTTTATTTTGGAAACAATGGCAATAGCCGGTGCTGCTTACCATATTTCCAGAAAAGTGTTCCAGGAAGAAGTTTCCTTCCGTGTTCCGATGCATGATTAAAGACATGCTTTGAGCTAACAGGGCACACACGAGGTTTTCTCCATCCAGCAATAGCAAAATAACCTCAGCTCCTGACAGTTTCTTATCCCCTAGTTGTTTATAATAACGTCCTTAACACTATTAGAGTGTGTTTATCTAGCTCCTAAACACAGATATAAAAGGCATGGTGAGCAGAATCATCTCTCTATTGACGTCATCAGGGGATGCAATAACTTTCACCACAACTGAATTTTATCCAAAATCTATGCTAAAAATGGCTGTAATTTGCTTTTTTAACACAGTAAATACACATCAGTCTGAGTCTCTGCAGGAGATGAAAAAGATATTTCATATTTGGTTTTCTACTTAGGTGCCACAAGTGTGCTCTTCAGCAATGTAGGCTATGTGCCTAAACAGTAGTTTTTTAACTGAAAGAGTACAAAAATGAATTGCCTTTTGTGCTAGCCTTTCTGTCATTTAAAAATTATCCAAGGCTACATTCAAGTTTGATACATTCGTATGCCTCATTGCAGTTCTGAATGAATGCTTATGGCTAAGTTATAGATCCCTGAATAACAGATTTGGAATGGAAATATTGATCTAATGGTTCAAATTGTGTTTCTGTAGTATAGGACAAATTAATGCTCCTGTCTTTTAATTTTTTATATATATTTGGTAAAAGCTATATCCCAATTTATTAAACTTTGAGCAACTCAATCATTCAAATGGAAAGCATTTGTGAAATATTTTTCCAGTTTCACAGGAGCCAAATCTTGCTCTTTTAAGAATCTTTTGTGTAAGTATGAAGTTCATTCAGATTTCCAAGTTGTGTAGGAAGGGCTGGCAGGAAGGTAAGAATTCCTCTGCAGGAAACATTTAACTTTTTTCACTCCCCATGAAAATAAAATTAAGTTGTCTCCAATTAAAAAAATAGAGTGCAGCACAGGCTAGTCAATGGTTATTAGGGCACCTACCTCAAATGCGATAGATCAAAGTTCAGTTTCCATCTGTGGATAAGATGGTGCTCTGGTCTGTCTATAGCGGGGTCTTATGATGAAAAGCTCTTTCTTTTTCAGTCCTGAAATTCCCCTCTGAAGCTGAGATGCTTTCCTAGAGAAAGTTTTGACAAACAAATTATTCTGTGAAAAACTTTGGTGTCAGTGGCAAAAATTTCATTCTAGGGAAACCAGTATATATGAACTGTACAAGAAGCTTAGCCTCTTCTTTAGCTTTCCTTGATCCTGGAGAAGTCTACCTGAAAGATCTGGAAGCAATGTCATTATTACTATCCTGTATTCACATTTTCATACATTTCTACCTCCTTGTTTCTCAGGTATCCCCCTTTTTCCAAATACTTTCCTAATTTTGTAATGAAAACATAAAGTAGGACTCCTACAAAACCCTTCAACTCCAGGAACGTCAGCCACCACATCAGTTATGGGACCAGCTCAGCACTCTAGCTCTATACAGCAAAAGACCAAAGTAATTCCTACTCTTAAATGCTTTGTCGTATTGGGGGCCTTTGAGTCTGACCCTGCAACCCTTATACATACAAGTAGTCCTTGTTGTCCTTATATAAGTAAGAGTTAACGGCTCATGTGTGTAAAGGTTGCAAGGTGAGTCCCATTGAATATCATTATCCCAAGTATAATAACTCTTTTGCTGAAACTCTTGGGTTATCTTTTAAAAAACCAACCCATATATTCTCAATGGAGAATTCTGGAGGAAAAAAAAAAAAAGCATTAATGTTGCATTTTGAAAGCAGGCAAAGGTTACATGAATGTTGCCCAAGATTTTTGATTGAGTAATGTACTTTGGAATAAGTTGCTGCGATTCTTTGGCAGAACACTGTTTATTGTTCAAGTGAAATTTTTCACAGTTAATAAGATGGTCAGTTGCAGGTACTGAAAATATTTGTCTTGCCAAATACCACAAGAGTGAAAACCCTCAAGCTGGTTGAAAAATGAAAGAGAAATCATTCCAGCAACCTACTTGACAGCTGGTGGAGAAATTCCCAGAATGTTATTTGACCAAAAATGAAACTGGTTTATTGATTAAAAAAAAAAAACAAACAACAAAACAAAGAGAAAAACTTACTGTTGACTGTTTTCTGAAGAAAGTTGTCAACATATTTTAAATATTTTGATTATGTTATTTGCAAGGAACTGTTTGACTAGCATTTAATTAGAGCAAAACTGTTGTTGGCTGCTTTTTTTTTTAAAAAAAAAAAAAAAGTTGCTATAGTTTATCCAGATATTTCTCTTCATGCATAGTCTACTTTCCATTGGCCATATGATACCATCAGTTTTTAAACAGATTCTCCAGTGATGTCCATGGAAAATTCTGCTTAGAAAGCTCTGGTTAATTTTTACTGCTTTACAAGCAGAGTATATGAATCACAGTACTGAAACTGGACTTGGGCAATAAGGACCAAAAATTTTGCATGAGTATGTAAGGATTCAGGAACAAGTGCTGTTTTCAGGAACACCAGCCTATAAGCACAAACACTTATAGTGTAACTGAAAATAAAACACAGTTTTGCTGCAACTGTTTACCAATGATTCTCACATATCCTAACCCTGTGTTCTGTAAGGTGGAAAAATGCTTTTCTGATATTGGGGCCTCTGGTCTTTGCCTGCTTCCAACAATCTGAACTAGATCTTTGCCATAAATGACTAAAGACGCACTGACACTTCCACTGAAATCTCATGTAAAAATTGTGCTCAAATTTTGTATTAAATTACGCACATCTAAAAATAGATGTCTTCATTGTTTCCATGAATTTCAGAGAATGAACATGACAATAAATAATTCTCTTCTTATTGTGAAACATGAATAAGTTTCTCAGAGAACCTAAATCCAAATCAGGTTTAAATTTGGAAGAACTTAGCAATAACAGCAGCAGAAGTCTTGTAAAGTAAAATATACCCAGCCAACAGTGAATAATGCATTACCCCAACAACCAATCCTGTTTCCAGTGAAATCAGCAACTGGACTCTAATTATACCAAGCCTGAACACACTGTTTATTTACATCCTGAGGGGGGAAAAAGGAGAAGGCATTTAGTATATACTAGTTCTAGGGTTAAACTATCTTTGAAATACTGGGTTTTTTTAAAATTAACCTGTGTTGTCGTCGCCCCCCCCCCCCCCCCCAAAAAAAAAAAAAGGTATAAAGAGGGAAAAATATTAACTGCATTGTGGTTAAAATTCAGATCAGTGCTCTACCTTTAGTCCTGTTGGGTTCAGCCACTGAATGTGGCTAAGATGCTCAGGACTTGCAAGTATGCCCACCCCCTTCCAGACGCAATTGTAAGTAACGTACTTGGGACTGCTAAATTTGCAACCAGGTTAATTGTGTGCAGCACCTGGGAAGCCTCAGCTGATTCCCACGGAGACGCTGATGTTTGTTCAAGGTGCTGGGAAATCAAGTCGTTAAAACAGAAAGCAAAATCAGGGGCCAACCCTGATGGTTTTACCCAAGTGAGCAGCCCCGTTGATAAAAGGCTCAGGAGAGGCTGCCAGGGCTCGTACAAAGTTTTATCTTAAGAAGCTTTGTGGAACCGTAGCTCAGCTCGCCCTCTGAGAGCGCGACACTACCCGGAGCGCCGCTCTCCCGCGGGGGGCTCCCTCAGCGCTGGTCCCCACGGCCGCAGAGAGGCTTTGCGAGCGGAGCCCGCCCCCCCCCCCCCCCCCGCCGCCGTACGCACAGGCCCGCATCCCGCGGCGCAAACTTGGGGCTTGCGGGAGTTTGCCGGGGAAAGCTGTGTCTGGGGGGGCGGGCCGGTAAGCCGCGGGCCGGGCCGTTTGCAGCGTCCGGGGGGCGGCGGGGCGCTGCCGGCGCCTGCCCGCGGCAGGCCCGGGGGGGCAGCGGCAGGCCTGGGGGGCAGCGGCAGGCCCGGGGGGGCAGCGGCAGGCCTGGGGGGCAGCGGCAGGCCCGGGGGGGCAGCGGCAGGTCCCGGGGGCAGCGGCAGGCTGGGGAGAGCAGGGGCAGGCCCGGGGGGGGGCAGCAGTAGGCCCCGGGGGCAGCGGCAGGTCCCGGGGGAGCAGGGGCAGGCCCCGGGGGCAGCGGCCGTCCGGCGGCGGCCCGAGCGGCTGCCGGCTGAGCGGCGGGGCGCCAGCCGCCGCCTCCGCCGGGGCGGCCCGGGCTGCTGGCCAGCGGGGCGTCCCCCGCTTGTCGCCTTCGTTTGCCAGGGCCGAGAGGGGCGTTTGCCAGTTCGGGCTGCTGAAAGGGTGTCACGTTCGTGCCTCCCACTCCTGTCCCTTCGCGGCACTTGGTAATCGTTCAACCTGCCCCACGCAGGGTTAACAATACCGCGGTCGGACAGTATACGTTTAATATGCGAGCATATTTGATGTTCATTGACAGAGCAACAATAGGAATGATCTTGCTTTATGTACCAGTTACAAGGTTTAATATCATTATATTGCATGCAATATTAGTTTTTATTAGTCGCCATTAACAAGATGTTTTCTACTTGAATTCTCATTTACTTGTTCAATGCAAAAATTATCTTTGTAAAAGAGAAAAACACATCTTCAAGTGTCAGCTATATTAAATTAAAGAACTGTTTACCCTTCCTAAGGAAAGCATATGTATCTAAATAGGCATCTTTTACCGTTTGCATAGTAGATTGGAAATTAGCATTTTTGTTCATTTTCCCATGTATGCACAGCGCCTGGAAGAGTAATACTCCATGCATATCAGATCAGCCAGCCTACAATTTTTGTGCAATATATTATTTGGCAATCTAAAATTTGTAATTTGCATGAAATTGCTTAATTAAAATACAGTCACTCAGGGTATTAATTTCTCTGTCTGGCAGTTCAACGTACTAAAGGCGGGCTACAGAAAATGTGAAATCCTGTCAGATGTAACAGTAAAATATTAACAAAAAAAAAATTCCACTTCTGGCAACAAAGTGACAGAGTGATAATGCTTTTGCCCTGATTCCGGGTTCAAATACGAGCTTGGGTTGACATTGAAACCGGCGAGGAAATTTACAATAGCAACTCTGGCTTTTTGCCAATAAATCTGCATCACGGACCTTTCCTGGCGAAACCCTTTTCCCTCTCCCCACCCCCTTTACATTTTTCCCTACTAGCTAAGACGAAGAAGGAAAAAAATCCCGTTTCTGAAACCTAAGTCCCTTACTATTTTCGGCAGCTTGCTTTTGAAATCAGCAACCCTACTGATAAAATGATCCAATCAGTCCTTCCCAGTTGTCAAGACAACAGTTCATAATTGTACCAGCTCTTTTCATTGCAGCTAGACATTTCATAAATAGATAATTCTCTAATTGATCCAGCCAATCCTACTTTGCATACCCTGCCAAACTAGGTAAGCCCGGTTTCTATTCTAGTACGGCAGCAACTTTCTGCAAAGACATGCAAATGAGCTTTATTTACCGCTTGCGAGAGGGGACGGAGGGAAAAAAAATAATAAAGAAGGAGGGGGGCAACTTTAATTCTGAATAAACCTGAGCTTGGGGAGAGAGAGGGGCTGATTTTGGGTCGCCAGCTCCCACGTGTGTGCAGCGTGCTCTGAGCGCAGGGGGATGCGGCTCAGGACGGGTTTAATTCCGTGCGGCGCGGCGGGCCCGGCCCGGTGCGGCCCGGTGCGGCCCGGCGCGGCGCGGAGCAGCGAGGAGCAGCGCGAAGCAGCGCGGGGCGGAGGGCGTGCCGGGCGGCGGGCAGCGGCGGGCAGGGCGCAGCGGGCCCGGCCGCCGCGGGGCAGCGCGGCGGAGAGAGGCACCGCATCGTCGGGGCTTCCTGAGGCTTCGCGTTGGCAAATTGCTTTCCTGTGTTTCTGAAATGAATTAAACATACAAGTTACTGATCTCCAGCACTTGGGGGAAATCCTGTCTCCGGGAGGGGAAAAAAAAAAAAAAATAAATGACGGGGCGGGGGGGGAACTGGTCGCAGGCGCTGGCACACAAGGGCTTGCCACAACGCACACGGCTTTAGGAAAGAGCCGGCTCTTCCTTCCCCCGGACAGCGTCCGGGTAACAACCGCGGGAATCAATTGCTTGGGAAAAATAATAATTC